>NW_027531914.1:1559780-1637252 GCF_008692635.1 Crocuta crocuta
CACTCTCTAATGCTGCCTTGGCATTATGGCCGCCGCACCTGTCAGTCTCTCCAACTGGCCTCTAAGTGCCATGAAGTCAGGGATGGAGCCAGTACCTGGCAGGTAATGGGTCAACTGTAAACTCTGTCCAACAAGGGAATTAAACAATGGTTTTTAGCCCAGCTGTGCATCAGAAATATCTGAATGGGTAAAGAGGAGAGGGGAGGGGAGGGAAGGGAAGGGGAGGGGAGAGGAAGAAGCCAGGGCATCACTCCTAGCGATTCCAATTCAGTAGGTCTGGGCGAGGGCTGACCGAGGCTTCCAACAATTGCAAAGAACCCCCAAGTGATTCTGACATGCAGCCTGTTTTGACAATCACTGGAACGGAAAAAATGAATGAATTTGTGGATGGATGAGTACGTGACTGCATGTGCAACTGTGAGGACCTCTCTCGCAGCCACTCGCACACACAGTGAACAAAGGGGGCATTTCTGAGGGGGCACAGCTGGTCTCTGTTGTGGGGCCACCACCCCATTGCCCTGCGAAATAAAATCAGAGGCGACCTTGACCTCAGGACCGGAGCTTTCTGACAATGAAGGCACTAGAACAAGGCCCAGCCTCCAAAGGGTGAGCTAAACAGCGGGAAGGAGAGAAGGGCCTGGAAGGGAACGCTGGCCCAGGCACAGGGCTAGCATCTCCTCTGTGCGGCTTCCAGGCCAAGTGCATTTTTTTCTTTTTTTGCAGGTTATTTTTTTAACTGCAGTATAGTTAATATACAGCATTATATTAGTTCCAGGTGTACAATACAGTGATTCAACATCCTTTTAAAATTTTTAATGTTCATTTATTTTTGAGGGGGGGAGGGGCAGAGAGAGAGAGAAGGGGACAGAGGATCCAAAGCAGGCTCCAGGCTCCAAGCTGTCAGCACAGAGCCCAACGTGGAGCTTGAACCTACAAACTGTGAGATCATGACCTGAACCAACGTCGGACGCTTAACTGACTGAGCCACCCAGGTGCCCTTGATTCAGCGCTTTCATACATCATCCTGTGCTCATCACAGGTCAGGCCAAGTTCTTTACTGTATTGCTTCATCTCACTCCAGGTGGAACACTATTGTCCTATTAATTAACTTCATTGTGCACCTGGGGACACTAAGGTTCCAGAAGGTGAGTCATCTGCCCAAGGCTGAACTTGGGGGGCTTTTTTTTAAGGTTTATTTATTTTGAGGGGCAGTAGGGGCAGAGAGAGAGATGGGAAGAGAGAATCCAAAGCAGGCTTTACACTTTTACCACAGAGCCCAATGTAGGGCTTAAATCCACAAACTGTGAGACCATGACATGAGCAGAAACCAAGAGTCAGACACTCAACGACTGAGCCACCCAGGTGCCCCCAGGGTCTAGGTTTTGATCCCAGACCGTCACTCCAAAGCCTGTACTCTTAACCTCAGGGCTAAGAAACCATACATGACACAGTGGGAAAAGGTAGACTGAATGCCAGAAACTACAGAATGTCAAAATAAATACTCAGTGAGAATAATGTCACCCAGAAGCATCACTGTGTTTTGCAAAATCCTAACCATGGCTATGCTATCTTTTTATAAATCTATCAATGGCTTTTCCATTCAGTTATTATAATTTTATATCATACACAAAATCTGATACGGCAAGAACAAAAATGTTACAGCAAGGTCATGATGGAACATTTGGATTTAAAGGCTGTATCTTGGGGCGCCTGGGTGGCTTAGTGGGTTAAGTGTACGACGTTGGCTCAAGTCATGATCTCATGGTTTGTGAGTTCGAGCCCCACGTCAGGCTCTGTGCTGACAGCTCAGAGCCTGGAGCCTGCTTTGGATTCTGTGTCTCCTCTCTCTGCTCCTCCCCTCCTTTCACTTGTGCTCTTTCTCTCTCTCAAAAATAAATAAGCATTTTAAAAATTTAATAAATAAATAAACAAAGGCTGTGCCTTATATTTGAACCATAAGTGCTCCAAGTCCCAGACAGACGATGAAGCCAGTGCAGGTTTCATGACACAGGCCCCCTTCGTGGGAGGTAATACCAGGAGGTAGCACTGAGTGTCAACTCTCTGGCAGGCACTTTCATATGTGCCCTAGTTCTTAAAAACAACTTTCAGCTCAGTATTACCGCCTCCCCCTCCCCCCCCCCCCCCCCGCCCGCCGNATGAGGCTGATCTAGGTGCCGTACACGGATTCCAGCGCTGGTTTCTCCTCTGTGGCACTCTTTCTCATTTCCAGATCACAGTAGAGTCTGCAGTGACCTTGACCAGTTTTAGAAAAAACTGAGTTAATAATGTTAACCTCAAACCTATATTTATACTTGTTGGGACTATTAAGCCAGCAAAAGCAGACTCTCTTCTCTCCGGTCTTGCTGCACTCCAGCCTTGGGTAAGGCTCTTAGCGCTTGCCCATTTATTAAAAATGCAAGAGTTGCAACAATGGGCTGGGAATTACAGATTTAAAAGGCAGATTCATTTTTGTTTTTCGGTTTTTTAGTAGTTTATTTGAGCATTAAAGTTTTTTTTGAACATGACTCAAGAAAACAGGGATGGAAGGGGAGGAAAAAAAACAACAAGTCAAAACTGAGACCCTACGAGATTTAGACATGATTGGGCTGTGCTCAAAAGACCCTAAAGAAAACACCAAGGACCAAGTGAGTTGTCAGCTAAACAAAAAGATTCTTATCTACAAAATAGTGACCTTTTGGAGGAAAATAGGAGGAAGATAGAATCAAAGAGAATGGAATGGGAGAAGCAGGAAAGACTAAGAAGGATGTGTTTGTTTCTCTTTGGGAATTTTGAGAAAGAACATTTGTTTCCAAAGCCAAAGCACTCTTTTCCATACAACAGAGGTGACAAAGCCAAGTTCTGTGCCAGCTTTGCAGAAGACATTGTGCTGCAAATGTAGGAGGGCCTTTCCCCTTCTACTAAAGAAAAACAGCCAAAATCAGACCCAATAATAATGACAGCCAATAATTACTGAACACTAACCAAGAGCCAGGCACCATGCTGTAATGTATATGCCTCTCTGATAGGCAGCGCACTCAGGAAACTGCAAGAGGTATTAATATACCCATTTTACAGGTGAGAAAACTGAAGTTTAGAGATGTTAATGTGTCCAAGGCCATGTAGCTGGTAAGAAGGAGAGCAGGGATTCTTGCTCAGATATGTCTCTCTCCTGAGCCACACTCCCCCTAGAAAACATGGAGGCAAGGCAGCAGTCTGAAGTCACACCTTCTTGGGGCTCCTTGACTACTGTAGGGACTTGATAGAAAAACAAGCACAACCCAACAAAGACATCAAGACGATCCCAAATCATGGAGTCAGGTTACTCAAGGCCTGACAGAAGACAGCTGTCCCTGGGCAACTCTCAGAACTGCACAGAATTTGATTGGTGGACCAGCGCTCTCCAAACCCCAGCCTCTTCCAAGGCTTCCCGGAGTGTTTGTTAATCCCTGCCCCCTCCCAGCTTCCTCCCCATAGGCTATTCCCCACTTCCATGAGTCTGGAAGCTTCAGCAAGGGCACCAGGGAATCAAGTGTAGCCTCAAAAGGATGCAGGAAGGGAGCACGGCTCATTACTGCTCACATCCTCATACTTCAACTGAAGTTGTCCAGAGAGGATAAAAAAGCCATGATGTCACCATGGGACACATTTAGGGGACTCAGATGACACTTAGAGAGAAACCAGAAAAGTCCCTGACATTTCTGAAAACCAACAGCAGAATGCCTGGAGACAGGCGAAGCCAAAGCTCACTCGAAAGGTGCCCGGGACCTTAATACCATGACTACTTCCACTCACTCCTCTGTCTCACTCATCTTGGGATTCAGGGCATGGACTAACTGCGCCTTTGGCCAAAAACTCTCAAAGCAGGCACTTTGGTGAGTTCAAGCCTGCAGGTGAAGATTTTTCTCCAAATCCAGTTGGAGTTTGTGTTCTGTCCTTGAAACTCATTAACTCATCCCTCAGGACCTGTGGGCACCAAGAGCATTCTGTTCTGATAGGCGGTGCACTCAGGAAACTACAAGGAGAAGAAGGGAAACCGCTTGCTCCGGCCCCAAGGGGAGTCATAAAAAGGTAGGGGGTAGGCAGCCGAGGAGGTTGGGCAGGATAACTGGATGGATGCTTCATGGAGGGCGTGACATTCTACTGCTCCACAAATCACGCTGCACCCCTAACACACAGTCTCTGCTGTGTGCATTGCATCGATGCCTCCTGTTTCCAGGGCAACCTCACCTGGGTGAAGGGTGGTGAGCAATGGATGGGCTAAGCCAATTTCCTTGACAACTTAAGTCCCTGAAGTGAATGAGCAGCAGCCCATTAGTGCATGAACTCAGTCCTAAAGCTGGACAGAGCCAGCGGCAGAGGTGGGTGAAACAGGGTATCCAGTGGGGGAAATTTGTGGCTCAAGACCCCAGGGCTTTCACTGAAAATAACTCTATATACCCCAGTGATCAGCACAATAAATCTTAGCTCATCTCTGTCTTTCTTCTCTCACAAAATGTCCATCAGATAAGATTCATTTGTTTAGAATGTTTCTAAGTCAAAATTTTGGACTTTGAAACTATAACAGCCACCACTATCTACTCTTTTTTTTTCCTTTTCTTTCTCTCTCCCTCCCTCATCCTTCTCTCTCTCTCCCTCCCTCTTTCTTCTTTCCTTCCTCTCTCTTTTCCTCCCTCCCTCCCTCTCCCTCCTTTCCTCTCTCCATCCCTCCCTTCCTTCCTTCCTCTTCCTAGTAATGCAATGAAGCACAGGTAGGGATAGAATCAAGATTCAGAGAACAGAGCTAATGAAAGGTAGCTAAGGCAGAAGACAGTGAAGGAAGGCACAAGAATGGGGTTGGCAATATCACCCACAAAGGGAAACCAGATTCCTGCAGTGTGTGGGCTTTTCCCGTGAAGCTGAAGGAGTTTGTGGCTAAGGGAGGTTTCCTCCGGTCAAGGTCTTTCAGAAACAAAGATTCTGTCTTCACTACAGAGAAGAGCCCAGAGAAGGCAGAATTGACTTGGCAAGCCTGGAGAGGAGGCCCCGTCCGTGTGGCCCCTGGCAGAGTGCCAGGGTCAGCAGGGCTTGGGCACGGTAGGGAGTGGGGGCCGTGTGCCCTGTGGAGCCCCAGGCATGTAAGGAAATGCTTTAAGTGCTCACTTCTCTCTGAGCTCTCTCTGACCCTGCAGCTATTAAGACAAAGCCTTAACTCCCTGGAGGTAGGTGGGCTCTGAAGTTCAATGGCACAGTCTCATCCCTGGAAAGGGAGGGAGGAGCTCCACAGAGGCTCTGCGGCTATAAGGGCTTTGGACGGCAGTGTGGGGGGGTATATTCATGAAGCAATGGCTGAGCATCTTACAATCTAGCCATCTGGAGATAAGGAAGGAGATAAGGAATGAAGATCGAGAATTAAACCAATACATAATCACAAAGATGAGGGTGAAAAGGACACAGAATTGAGGAGGTGCAGGGCGCCTGCGTGGCACCGTTGGTTAAGCAGCCAACTCTTGACTTCAGCTCAGGTCATGATCTCATCAGTGTGAGATCTAGCCCCCTGCCTGGCTGAGCATGGAGCCTGCTTGTGATTCTCTCTCTCTCCCTCTGTCTCTCTCTCCCTCTCTCTGACCCTCTCCTGCTTGCTCACTCTCTCTCTCTCTCTGTCTCAAAATAAGGAAAGAAAGAATTAAGGAGGTACACTGACTGGAGGAGGCGTGAGCTGGAGGTTGCCAAGGGCTTTTAGGGGGCTTCAAAAGGCTTCATGGAGTATCTGCCTGGCTCAGTTGGTGGAGCAAATGACTCTTGATCCTGGTAGTGAGTTTGAGCACCTGCACTGGGCACGGAGCTTACTCGAAGGGGGAGAAAAGGCTACGTGGATTCCCAAAGACTCCCCCCCTCACCATCCCTCTCTCAGTCACACTCCCTAAGAGTCATAGCTTTCTAGATGGGTTTGTTTCCAACAGGCGCTGTAAGGTTTCAAGGGAAGGCTTGCAACCAGAGTTTATCAACCTAGGCATCTGAAGCGGGCACTATACCAAATAAGCTTTGCAGAAAGAAGTCTTATTTTCTTCCTTCCTTTTCCCCTCTGGAAATAAAAGTAGGTTGTGTTTCTCCTGCCTCTGATCCTTGGAGATGCCCGAAATAGGAGCTGAAAGGGCTTCTTGGATTCCCTCCTCAAGTTCTCTGCCCCGGATACCAGTGCCTGCGCCTTCCGTCCCGGCTACTGCCCCTGAGGTGACCAGCCAAACCTTCCTGGGGCCAGGAGTGTCTGCGAGGTGGTTCAGAGGCCAGCGACTTGAGTCGTGTAGGGCAGGCACTGAGTCCCAGGGCCCAGGAGACTAGGGTGTGGGTGGGTGCCCTGGTCCACCCTCGGGTTCTCTCCCCTACCAATAACGATGGGGGTGCTAGGAAGGGGGGTGGTGGGAGAGCCACAGGTGCGCGGATACACCCGCACCGGCCAGCGGAGGACAGGGCCTGGAAGAGGCTCTGTGCTGGCGGCAGAGAGAACTCGCGGAGAGCTCGGTTTGCTCGCCAGAAAACTTCTGGGACCGTGTAAGTGCAAGTGGACACGGCAGATCACGGAGGGGGCAGGGACAGGGGCCTTGCGGGGACAGGAGGGGCACTGGTTCCTTCCATCCCGTGCGCGAAAATCGAGACTGTTCCTGTGCCGGGACTCGCCACCTTCCTCCACTCCCTTTTTCGTCCTTAACTCGGCCCCAAGGTCCGCGGCCCGCGGAAGGGGCTGAAAATCTGAAAGGCGGCAGATGGGAGGGCCCCAGGGCCCTCCATCCCGCCCGTCTTCCCTCTCCGGACGCCTGGGTCAGCGGGTGCCCAGCGCGTCCCTGCGCCCAGCGACGCAGCGGCAGGACCCCGGGCTCCTCCCGCTCTCCAGCCCGGCGTCGGCAAAGGCGCCTACTCACTCCAGACAGCGGGGGAGGCAGAAGTTGCAAAAACCTGGACTGAAATACCAGCCGGCCCCCAGGGGCCGACCACCGCAGGGCAAGGGGCCGGGCGCGTGGGGGGTGGGGGCCAAGCGANGGTGCCCGGGGCACAGGGGGCGCCGGCGGGACTTACCCCAGAGCAGAGTAAGCGGCTTGGCTTTGGGGATAAGTGCCAGGGAGTACACGGCCCCCAGGTGGAGCAGGCTCATCAGGACGACGTTCCTCCAAACGACGATCAGCCGCTGCCCGCGCTCGCCCAGTCTCGGGGGGTCACCGCCGCCCTCCGAGACCTCGATCCGCGCACAGATCTCCTCCTTGGCGTTGCGGAAGGGGACCTGCCTCCCGTCGGCGGCCGGGCCCGGCATGGCTGCTGGGGGGGGGGGGGCCCGGNTTTGTCGTTTTTTTGTGCTTCTACAGTTCCAAAAAATACCTTTCCCTTTTGAAAAGACCTTTTTTAAAAAAAAAATTTTTTTTTTGAAGCCACAGTCTACTAGTATTGGCGAATTTAAAATACTTGCCTGGGGTCGCAACACAGGTTAAGCCCATATCCGAGATGAGAATCAAAAGTGCACGCGTCTGCGGGTTCGACTGGCTCCGTGGGCCAGTGGAGGGACGGAGGCAACTGCTCAACTTTTAATTAGACAGCCGCAGCCAGACACACAGTAGGTACTCAATTAGTGCCTTTTAGATGACACATGATTTAGTAGCCAGCAGTGCCCTGCCCACCGCGCAGCCATCCGCCGCGCGGCTGTGCTTATGGCTAATTCTGGGCTAACCAGCGCACTTCCGGACTGTCTCCTCAGTCCCCAGTTGATGGAACAATACTGTAAGGTCAGCACCGTTTTGAACGGGGCTTTAGAAAAATCACCAGAACGTTCCAAGGAAAATTACCCCATGAAAAAGTTGTGTTTGTTCATTCCTCTCTCGCAGTCAATTCAGAGCTGTTCAGAGGGATCCCCAATTGCACAGAAATGCTGACGGGGTGAGCTGGTCGTGTCCCCAGCAGGTGTGACTGCACCTATAGTAGCGGAAGAAAAAGCGCTCAGGGCTGGAAATCAAGGGCTCTGAGTTCTAGTTCTATGTCAGTGTGACCCAGCTTGGCTTTCCACACACAGATTTTCTTTCCCGGGAAACAGAACTAATGTTTACTCTTTCTTCCAGCTTGCAAATTCTATGGACGTCAGTTTGAAGGAGTACCATTATGTTGACAAATAAGGCTGATTTTTGGATTACCCATTGTTAGGAATCCTTTCCAAGATTCCCGGAGAGGGAAAAAAAAAAATTACGAAGAACTGACTGCATGAAAGGGCCGTACACTAGCATCTCGTTAGCAGACCTGAGCCAGTCCAATCAGCCAGATTAAACTAACGTCGGCTTTAAAACTGTATATGGCGTGGAATTGGGACCACTGAGGCAGTGTTACGTGGTGC
This sequence comes from Crocuta crocuta, assembly GCF_008692635.1. NCBI lineage: Eukaryota > Metazoa > Chordata > Mammalia > Carnivora > Hyaenidae > Crocuta > Crocuta crocuta. The sequence continues at coordinate 1,568,128 of NW_027531914.1, forward strand.
TTCAGACGGAGCTGACACTATAGAATGAAAGGAAATTTGCCTGGGGACTGGATAAATGTTGACACTATATAATGACTAGTGAGATAATAGAATATGAAACTAGAGGGTATAGATTTCATTAGCCTGTTCAACCTGGGCTTTATAATGAACCACTTTTTCTTCACATGTGCCTTCTCCTCCCCACTCCCACGAGACCGTATACTCCCTGCAGGCCTCTAATTCAGACCGTCCTGTCTCTCAGGGATGGACTAGGATTTTGGCTTGGTCAAAAATCTCTGGGTTATTGTAATGATTCACCACACACGCTCTAACCATTCAGTCGTTTGTTTGAGATTTATTGGGCACCTGCTATGTGCCTGGACTAGTGGACGCTGGGGATACAAGGATGAATAAGTTATGGTCCCTCTCTGCTCTAAAGGAGCTCCTCATCTACGGGGGAAGACAGAGCAAACAAATGTAACCTCTTGGCTATGACCTGGAAAGGGCAGGAAGGTCCAGTCCATTATCAGGAAGAAAAAAAAAAATTTACACCAAGCATACACAAGAGTCCGGGGGAGGCAGGGGGTTGAGTTATTTACTCAACCCCTGGGTACATTATCTATTAGATAAACTACTCTATCTTGAATCTGTCCTGAACAGACATCTTCCTCTCTTCCCTCCAAAGGCTCAGACTGGGTTGGGCCACTCCTTTCAGCAGGGTGGACTCAGGATGGAGAAGGGGATGTTTGTGTGTGTTGGCCGGAGGGGCAAGTGCTCTTGAGGTCTTTCGGATCCTACCTGCGAAAGGACAACTGAAGAAAAATGGTTCCTCCCAATCTAATTTCAGAGTGAAATCTCTACAGATATAAGATATTCTCTTGCTAATAATGACTGTCCCCTGTAGCATATTATGTCATCAGGGTTACTGTCTCTTTTCTTAGCTTCTGGTCAAGACCCCAGATGTGGATGAGTGTTCATCTCACCCCTTCATAAGGGCAAATGGGTTAGGAACCTTTATCCTGTCAAACAAATAATTACCAAACAATGTGGTAATAGCCCCAATAGTGATATATATAAGATAAAGTGGAGGCACAAAGGAAGGAATAGGTAGGGGAGAGGAGGAAGGGTGATATCTTGAGTAAGGATTTTTTAACTTAGATTTTTGAAGTTTTTTTAAATTGTGGTAAAATACACGTAAATCCCACCATTTTTAAATGTTCAATTCAGTAGTGTTAAATATATAATAAAATAAATGTATACATCTCCAGACCTTTTTCGACTTTGCAAAACTGAAAGTCTATGCACATGAAATGACAATTCCCCATTTCTTCCTCCCCCTAGCCTAGCAATCACCATTATAATTTGTGTTTCTATGAGTCTGACTACTCTAGATGCCGCATATGAGTGGAATCATACGGTGTTTGTCTTTTCGTGTGATCGGCTTATTTCACTTAGCACAATGTCTTCAAGGTTCATGTTGTAACATGTGTCAGAATTTCCTTCCTTTTCAAGGCCAGATAATACTCCATTGTATGCATTTAACGACATTTTGCTTATCCATTCATCTGTGATGGGCACTTGGGTTGCTTCCACCTTTTGGCCATTGTGAATAATGCTACTGTGAACATAGGTGTACAACTATTTCTTTGAGACTCTGCTTTCAATGCTTTTGGATATATATCTAGAAGTAGTATTGGTGGATTTAATGGTAATTTTATTTTCAATTTTGGGGGGAACTCATTATTGTTTCCCATAGCAGCAGCACCATTTACACTCCCACCAACAAGGTGCAAGAGTTTCCATTTCTCCACATCCTAACGCTTGTTATTTTTGTTGGGTTTATTTTGTTTTTTGGATTTTTTTGTTTGTTTTAGATTACAGCCATTATCCTAATGGATTTGAGCTGATATATCATTGTAGTTTTGATTTGCATTTCCCTAATAGTCTTGTTGAGCGTCTTTTCATGGGCTTGTTGGCCATTTGTATGTCATCTTTGGAGAAGCATCTATTCTAGTCCTTTGCCCATTTTTTAATCGGGTTTTTTGTTGTCGTTGTTCAGTTATAGGAGTCCTTTATATACTCTGGATATTAACCCCTTATTAATAAATGGTTTGCAAATATTTTCTCCCATTCCATAGGTTGCCTTTTCACTGTTGATTGTGTCCTTTGATGCATAGAAATTTAAATTTTGACGTAGTGCAATTTAGCCATTTTTACTTTTGTTACCTGTGCTCTTGGTATTGTATCTAAGAAATCATTGCCAAACCCAGTGTCATGAAGCTTTTCCCCCATTTTCTTCAAAGAATTTTTTAGTAACTTCGTACATTTAGGTCTCTGATCCACTTGAAGTTAATTTTTGTTTCTAGTGTAAGATACGGGTTCAACTTCATTCTTTTGCTGTAGATATTCAGCTTTCCAAACACCATGTGTTGAAGAGATTCTCCTTTCCTTTCCCTGAATGGTCTTGGCACCCTTATGGGAAAGCATTTGACCATACACTCGAGGGTTTATTTCTGGACTCTATTCTATTCTACTGGTCTGCATGTGTGTCTTTATGCCAGTACCACATTGTTTTGATTACTATAGCTTTATGATACATTTTGAAATCAAGAAGTATAAGACTTCTAACTTTTTTCTTCTTTTTCAAGATTCTTTTGGCCATTTTGGATCGGTTGAGATTTCATATGAATTTAGGGTAGATTTTTCTATTTCTGCAAAAAATTCCACTGGGATTTTGATAGAGATTGCAATGTATCTGAAGATCACTTTGGTTACTATTGACACCTTAACAGTATTAAGTCTCTAATCCAAAAACACCGGATGCCTTTCTATGTGTCTTCTTTAATTTCTCTCAGCAATATTTTGTAGCTTTCAGTGTACAGGTCTTTTGCCTCCTTAGTTAACTTTGCCAAGGAAGGATTTTCAAGGAGTGCTGTCTAATAGAAATATAATGCACACCGCAAACTCCAGCCACATGTATAAATTTAAATTTTCTAGTAGCCACATTAAAAAAAAAGTGGAAAAAATAAATTTTAATAGTTTATTTAATCCCATCTATCCAAAATACTATCTTTTCAATGTCTAGTCAATATAAAATTATTAAGACTTTTACACTTTTTCCCACACTGTACCTTCAAAATCCATTGTTCATAATTATGGCAGAGCACTTTTTTTTTTTTACAAATAGTTTATTGTCAAATTGGTTTCCATATAACACCCAGTGCTCATCCCCACAAGTGCCCTCCTCAATGCCCATCTCCCCTCTCCCCCCCCACCCATCAGTCCTCAGGTTGTTCTCAGCATTCAAGAGTCTCTCATGGTTTGCCTCTCTCCCTTTCCCCCACCATTTCCCCCCTTCTTCTCCCCCTTGTTCCTCCGTCAAGTTCCTCCTAATCCTCCTACACGTGCAAACATATGATATTTGTCCTTCTCTGCCTGACTTATTTCGCTCAGCATAACACCCTCAAGGTCCATCCATGTTGCTACACATGGCCAGATTTCATGGTTTCTCATTGCCATGTAGTATTCCATCGTATAGATAAACCACATGGAATACTACATGGCAATGAGAAACAATGGCAGAGCACATCTTAATTCAGGTGACCACATATCAAGAGTTTAATAGCCACATGTGGCTCCTGGCTACCATGTCAGAGAGCACAGTTTTGAAGGATGAGTAGTTTACTAGATAAATAAATGGCGGAGGACATTCCAGGCACAGAAAATGGTGCAAGTGAAAGCTTTTGATTTGGCATTTAGGGACATGTCTGGAATATGTGAAGTGAAAGAAGGGAAACAGTAGGAGATGAAGTTGAAATGTCGTGCAGTGGGCAGCACATGAAGATAGGTGGGTTTCATGAATGTCATGCAGAAAGAGCTATGCAGTAGGCGAGGGGAGACATGGGAAGGCTTTATGCATAATAAAGTGATCGAATTTGTATTACAGAAAGACCACTCCAGAAGGGGTGTGGGGAATGATGTGATTGGGGGTAGAGAGAGACACAAGACTGAAGGCAAGTGGGCCACTTACAGCACTATTTTAAGAGTCTGGTCAAGTGATGATGAGGGTCTGAAGTAAAGCAAAGGCACAGATTCTGGAGAAGAAGTAATGGAGAGGAGGGATAAATGCAAAGCAACTAAAATAGAAGAACCAGCAGGACTTCATGCTTGATTGAACAGGAAGAGGAGGAATAAAAAATACTGATTCTTTTTGGCTCTCTGGACTTGGTATTCAAGGGAAAGGCAGTGTCACTTATTGAGATATTCAATCCATGCTTGTGAGCATTTTTGTAAAATGGGGATAATAATACCTACTTTATGGTATTCTTATGGCAACTAAAGTTTAGAACAGTCTGGCAGGTAGTAAGGAACCCATAAATATTAGTCATAATCATCACCATAATCATCCTAATCATTTTTTTGAGATTGGGATTGAAGAAGCAGGAGCAAGTTTAAAAAAAGAAAAAAAAAAAAGGTCCTGTGTTGTCAGACATCCAAATAGAACTGTGCAGTAGGTTGTTGACTAGATAGGCCTGGAGCCCAGCAAAGATGTGAGCTGGAGAGGACATCATGGTCCTAGTTCAATAGAGTAAAATCTGGCAGCGGAAGCAGTTGGCCTGGGGAGGTAGGAAGGACTCTAGGGAACCGCTATTCATGAGACTGGCAAAGAGAGGGAAGCCCGTGGCACAGACTGAGAAGATGGAAGAGGTAAGAGAATCAGCAAAAGGTGGGAGAGGATTCACAACATCGAATGTCACAGAGAAGCTGCTAAGGAGGGAGAATGAGGAGCCCACGACATACAAAGGTCATGGCTGACCTTTGCTGAGGCCTTTTCAGTGAGTTAGGGGAAAACACCTTACACGGAAGTTTAATGAGGAAGAGGAGACAAGCATAGCATATATATGGAAATCAATTTTTCAAGAAGCTTGAAGTGATGGAGGGAGGACAAAGCTGAGTGTGTGTCTGAGTGTTCAGATAAGAAGGATTTGAGCACACTTGTTGGCTAATGGAAAGATAGTGAAAGGTCAAAGGTCAAAACCATGAGGAAGGGGATGCTTGATGGAGCTAGTTTCCTAGGGTTGGGGAGAGGATTAGGCAGGATGGGATGGAATGATCAGAAGGTTGAACTTTGAGCAGAGGCACAGCTTATTCTTGGAGACTGAAAGGAAATAAGGATGAGGGCAAATAGAGATTTTAGAGTCAGTAAAGTGAAGGAGGGGGCCTTGACAGCCTGTTTCTTCTTTTTTTTTTTAATTTATTTTTATTTAAAAAATTTTTTAACGTTTTATTTTATTTATTTCTGAGAGAGACAGCACGAGCAGGGGAGAGTCAGAAAGAGAAGGAGACACAGAATCCGAAACAGGCTCCAGGTTCTGAACTGGCTGTCAGCACAGAGCCGGACACAGGGCTCGAACCCACCAACTGTGAAATCATGACCTGAGCCGAAGTCCGCCTCCCAACCAACTGAGCCACCCAGGCGCCTCAACAGCCTGTTTCTTCTGAAGGAAAAGGTCAGATATCTGCTGGGTAAGCAGAGTGGGAATTTGGTAGAGAGCTGCAGAAAAGTGATGAAGACTTCCAAGAGCTGTTGAGCAGAACGAAAGAGGAAGCTGACCAAGAAATGCTTAAAAGGTTATGGAGCCAATTTAAGGGCCCAACTAGAGTGGATGCTCCAAGCTTAAACTGGCATTATGATGTCTGCACAACAACGGTTATACAGCCTCACTCAGCAGTCTGATGGAATATCCAAATTGAAGTACGGATGGGGATTTAAAAGAACCTTTTTTTAATGTCTGTTTATTTTTGAGAGAGTGTGGGCAGGGAAGAGGCAGAGCCCCCTCCCTGCCCCGGCCCTCTCCCAGCCCCACCCCATGCAGGGCTCGAACTCCTGCACAGTGAGATTATGACCTGAGCCGAAGTTGTACACTTAACCGACTGAGCTACCCAAGCACCCTAGGGGTGGGGTTTTGATGGGAGGACAGGAGAGCCAGGTAACTGAGGTGCTGCTGGTGAAAGAGAAGTTTGTGTGGAGTTCAGGCTGGAGAAGCAAGAAGGAAATGTGCTCAGAAGGAGGATGAGAACTCATATGTAGTAGAGGAATCAAAGGCACCAAGGTTTTGAAAAAAGTTGAAGAGCTGATTTCTGTTTGTCAGGGAGTGAAAACAAAGAAAGTAATGGGCACTGTGCTCCACGAGTGGGATTTGGGACTTAAGACCTGGAGTGGTAGAAGAGTTCCCAATGATCAGTTCCAAGGTGAGGCCATGGGATTATAGTGGAGGTGGCTGTCCCTGGAATGAGCAGGTCAAAGGTAGACTGGTGCTGAGGAGGTCGAGCTTTCCTGGACAGGACCTTCACAGGAGTTTGAAATCACACAGGGTGGCTGTCCAGATTTAGCTGAAGATTATGAATCAGGTGCTTGAGTGGTCTGGGGGAGGCTCCCTAAACGAGGACAAGTAACAGCTCTCAACTGTCAACGAACACTTCCAAGATTCTGTGGGTATTTCATTATCTTTTAATCACCTAGAGAGATGGACTCGATGCAGTTATGAAATCTACTTGACCCGGAAGCCAGGGTGTGTTTGAGGGTCCGAGACTGGGGAAAAAAGGCATAACTGCGCAGGTTGGAGGGATTCAGACCTTCAANCACTTTCTTTGCTTTATAAGAGGTAATCATGTAAGGCAACTCTCGTGGCCCAAGGAAGGGAGCCCTGCATTTCTTGTGGGATTAAAGGAGGGGGGTGAGGCGTCTCTTGGATGAGAGGTGTGGACAACAATTCCAAATGTAAACAATCTTTGTGCACCTAGAGGTGAGGAAACCACTCCAGGCTTTAGATGAGAATAATCTCAGGGGGCATAAAGTTGGCAAGTTTGCCTCCCAGATGACCAGAAGATTGGCTTTGAGATACAGCAACACCATGGGCTTAGTAGAAAATTAGTCTTCTCAGCTTCCTCCAGTCACAGAAGGGTTGGCTTCCCTTTTCTGTATTAAATGGATTGGAAAAGTTCCTCATTGAGATTTTATAGCAGAGGATGCGGGGGGGACCCGTTCCTATAAAATGAATGATTCTACTGCTTTGGATATGAAGGGAATGAGGGGTTTTCTTTTAACAAAAAGCCCTGCCTTATTTCTTAAGATCCTTCCCATATTTCCTGACCACTCTTAACAGAGTGCTACAATTTGGCAGCAGGAACCTTGGCAGGGGAGATGGCTGGATTTGAAGGCGGTTACTTCCTAATTCTTAGAGAAAAGCATCTACTTAATGAAAAGCTGGAGTACTGAAACCAACCCAAACCTGTCTTTTCTGTCGGGTGATATACTGTCCTTTGCGTCTTTCCAAGTCATCTTCAGTTTGAATGAAATAAGATTTTCATTCAACATCTATTTATTGAGCCTCTTCTAGAAGCCAAGCATAAGCTCAGCTCCAAGGACAGGAGTATTTGGCTGTGCTCATCGAACTCAAAGTCCAGCCAGGGAGCTGGAAGGCAATCATATCCTCACCATAAGAATATACCACCAACTCTAACGAATGCTATGGACGAATCACTGAGCATTTTTTAAGACCCAGTCATGGCAAATTAACATTTGTGAGTACCTACACCACACCCCTCTTTGACCAACACCTGGGTAAAAACAAGGTGTACAAACCAGACCAAGTTCCTCCCCACTGTCTCTCTCTCCTTGCTCCCAAATCCCAGGTCTCTGAAATAAATGAACAATCCCTATCATTGTACAGAAGAAAGACGGTATTGACGTTTTCACTCACTTCTCTTCCAGCTCTCCAGTTCCCCTTCCCCGATAAACACCGCCCCATTTTCTTTTAGGATAGTTATTTTGGTTTACAAGGGCAGATAAACAAGCTCTTATTTATTTCTCAGCATTAGCTGCAGTTATTGTTTCTCTTTCAATGACCTCTTTCTCTCCCTGCTGTGTCAATTACCACAGGCTGCTCTTAAAAGGCAAAGGCCCCTGTTGTTCTCTAGCGGGGAGGGGGCATTTGTAAATAGAGTTCAGGAATGTCAAAAGGGTGACCCAGATTTGCAGCACTGGAGAAAAAAACTAGTTCGTTGTTGAGTATCTATGTAATCAAATGTGGTCTATTCTTGATGTGGGAAGCAGGTGTGTAGAAAGGTTAATTTCATGGAAATATATATCATGACAGAGGGGAACTCACTACTTAAGGACCTCAAGGCCAGGCAAATATATTTATCCCAAATCCTCAAATTCGAAATTCTTTTAATGCCTGCCTACTTATTTCCAACCAAGGAAAGCCCTGCATTGATTTTTCTCCAGATTAGAAGTGAAATTAGTTCTACAAAAGGAAGAAAGGTATCCAAATGTAAATGGGCCCGAGTTGTTTGTCATCTTTCTTCAAAGCTTTGGTGCTTATCCTAATTTGTTTTCCATTCCTTTTGAAGATTTGTAGTTAATGCACAAAGACGCTGTAGGAAAGGTAGGTGGATAACAGACCTCCAGAGCTGGAAGTAAAATTAGAGTTTATCTAGTCCTGTCCTCTCATTTTACAAATAGGGACTTGGAGGCAAAAAGCAGCAACATTTGACTGACAGTAAGTGGCAGGTACTTACTGTTTGGTTAGAAGACACCAAAACCTGGTTCCTGGACACGCAGGACAGGTGCTCTTCTACACTGTCTCCCCATGACACTTTGCACTGGGAGCTTTCATCCAGTAGGTAACGGATTGTTTTGGCCTACTCTTTCCTCACTCTTCTCTAAATTGCATCCCTTCCATTGGAGGAAAGCATTCCATGGGGATTCTGGTGGGGCTTAAAAATCACTGTCAACAATAGCCAAAGTATGGAAAGAGCCCAAGTGTCCATTGATGGATGAATGGACAAAGAAGATTGATGTGGTGAGTGTGTGTGAGTGTGTGTGTGTGTGTGTGTGTGTATACACACATACAATGGAGTATTACTCGGCAATTAAAAAGAATGAAATCATGCTATTTTGCAACTATGTGGATGGAACTAGAGGGTATCATGCTAAGCGAAATTAGTCAGAGAAAGACAAATATCACGTGACTTCACTCATATGAGGACCTTAAGATACAAAACAGATGAACATAAGGGAAGGGAAGCAAAAATAATATAAAACCAGGGACGGGGACAAAAATATAAGAGACTTAAATGTGGAGAACACACAGAGGGTCGCTGGCGGGGTTAAGGGAGGGGGGATGGGCTAAATGGGGAAGGGGCATTAAGGAATCTACTCCTGAATTCATTATTGCACTATAGGCTAACTAACATGGATGTAAATTTTAAAAAATATTAATAAAAATAGAAATATAAAAAAAATCACTGTGCTCATACTTAGTCACACTGTGTGGGCCAGCAAATTCTGGTATCTACTTCCCTGGGCACAGAACTCAGTTAGGGGGTAGGCATGAGACCCAAACAGAAGCAGCTGGAGTTGTTTTTGTGAGCAGTATTTGGGTATTGAGAGGTTTCCTCTCCCCTTTGTACATCCCAGGCAGTGGAGACGTGTGTAGGCTTTGGGCTGCCAGGGGCCATCTTTCCCAGCACATAAAGAGAACCTGCCTAAAAAGAAGCCAACACACAATGCTCAGTAAATTTATCCATTTATAATAACCACATTAGTCATTTGGGGGAAATGCCAGGTCTCTGTAGACTAAGAAGCAAAAGAGCAAAATCAGAAAGCAAAATGTGTTTTTGTTGTAGTAGCAGTTATTCTTATTTTGGGAAAAATGTGGTTTTGTGAAAGGAACATGCTCATCAGGGTGAGATCTGGGTTTGAATCCAGATTCTACTGCTTACCAGCTGCAGGAGGCAACTGAACTAATAGCTTAGCGCCCTGGGCTGACGTGAGGACTGAGAGCTAAGTACCTAGCTCAGCGCCCAGCTCAAGGAAAGATTAGTTTCCTACAAGGTGTCCAAGCAGTACCTTTCAGGAGAAAACTCATTGTGGACTCGATTTTTACCTGTTTAAAACTGACTTGTTCTCTCTCTCCCAAAGACTCCTTCAAGCAAAAAAGGTGGTCAGGGGAGGTCATTGGTTATGTGGAGATATAGCCAGAGGCAAAGGAAGTCACTTTAGGTCACTTTTAGGAGACAGGTTGCTTTCCTTCTTTACGACTTAAGTCTGTTTTTATATTCAATTCCACCATGTACTCTAGTTCTCTTAGAGTAGGGAACTTCTTTATTGGACAAAGTTTTTAATAGCTAAGGTCTCTGATTTTTTTTTTTTTTCCAAGAGTGAGCTGGGGAGGGGGATCAGAGGTTCCGAAGAGAGCTCTGCTGACAGGCCGACAACAGCAAGCCTGCTGTGGGGCTCAAACTCACGAACCGTGAGATCATGACCTAAGCCAAAGTTGGACTCTCAAGCGACTGAGCCACCCTGATTTCTCATCATTAACCAACTCATACTTATTGGCTGCCTTAATGGTTCCCATAAACTATATATTATACTCACTACCCTTTGACTTACCAGAAGAAAAGGTCTGAAACTTTCCTCTTCTAATCAAATTTGAATCCATTCTCTTCCTATGAGAAGCTCCCTGCTGGTCCATTTTACATTACCTACCTGGAAACACATCTGTTTGGAAATGAAGTCTCTACTGAACTGCATGAAGCCCTTTACAAATATTAATTACTGAAGTAAAGAAACCAAGTTAATAACGTTAAAATGCTACTCTCTAGACCTGAGGATTGTAAAAGCATTTAAAGGTATAAAAGAGATAATGGTAGATGTTTGAGACACAAATTTCATTAGGATTTACTTCACATAGGCTAAAGTCCAACAAGTCTTGTATCTTTTTGAAATAGAAATGTTTCAGGGCTCCTGGGTGGCTCAGTCTGTTGGGCATCTGACTCTTGATCTCAGCTCAGGTCACGATCACAGTTTTGTGAGTTCGGGCCCCACATCGGGCTCTGTGCTGACACCATGGAGGCTGTCTGGAATTCTCTCCCTCCTGTCTCTCTGTTCATGCTCCCTCCCTCACTTGCGCTGTTCATGCTCCCTCCCTCAGTTCATGCTCCCTCCCTCACTTGCGCTGTGCCTCTCTCAAAATAAGTAAACACTGGGGGAAAAAAAAAAGGAAATAGAAATGTTTCCTCTATTTCACAAGGCTTCTGAAATCATCTCCCCACCCCTCATGCTTGCATATTAACCCACTGATAGCTAAAAAGGTGGTTTTAGAAAGGTCATGCCTCACTCATACGAGGACTTTAAGATACAAAACAGATGAACATACAGGAAGGGAAGCAAAAATAATATAAAAACAGGGAGGGGACGAAACGTAAGAGACTCAAATATGGAGAACACACAGGGTTGCTGGAGGGGTCGTGGTGGGGATGGGCTAAATGGGTAAGGGGCATTAAGGAATCTATTCCTGAAATCATTGTTGTGCCATATGCTAACTAACTCGGATGTAAATTAAAAAAAAAATAAATTAAAAAAAAGACATTTTATAGGTACCAAAAAAGAAAAAGAAAATATCATGGATTGGGAAATTATAAGACAGCACTAAAAGCAGGGACAGGCTTACCTGATGAACAATAACAATAGTCGTCTAAGTCTACAGAAGATCAGCCAAAAATTGAATTCAAATCCAACAGGGAGTACAGCTCCATTAAAATGAAGATCTTAGACATTACGGAGTAATGATGTTTGTACAGTCATTCTAGGTGTTTCAGACTAACAACATTAACATTGTTTGCTAAATAAATACGTTAGCAGATCTCTGGAAACATGAATCCAGAATGCAAAAAACCGGTACCACAGTTTTATCAAAGCCTAGTTCCTTTTGCTGGATTTTATTAGCTTTTTCTAGATGTACACCAACCACCTTAAAACCCACACATCCCATTCTTCCCAGAGCGGGTAAAAAGGCAGACAGCTGGACAAAGAATGGTACAATTTGAGTTCAATCAGGCTTAGATGCACACTATGCAACCTGAGCCTAAATGACCGGTACAGACAGGAAAGCACTGATGCTACAGAAATGTAGATGAAACCAGCAGTATACCGGGAAAAGTGGAATATGGAGCTAATTTGATTGCCTTTTCTTTGTATCTAGCTTGGGTGAAAAATTTGGGATATTTATCCATAAGACCAAATAGTTAAGATTTTCTGTGCATAGGGGCGCCTGGGTGGCTCAGTCGGTTGAGTGTCCAACTTCTGCCCCGGTCATGATCTCACTGTGAGTTTGAGTCCTGTGTCGGGCTCTGTGCTGACAGCTCAGAGCCTAGAGCCTGCTTCAGATTCTGCATCTCCCTCTCTGTCTCTCCCTCCCTCATTCATGCTCTCTCTCAAAAATAAACAAACATTAAAAGAAAAGATTTTCTGTGCGTAGACAGTCCCTATCATTCACACAGTAATTGGAGATGCTTCCTGTGGCATCTTCAGCATTTGGGGAGCACCCATAGACTTGTCAGGGGTTCTATCTGGGAATGCTGCCATCACAGCAGGGGAACAAAACGAAGAGGGGGCACCGTACTTGGGTATGTATGCATACACAGACGTGCGCACACTATTTGCTGAATCTTCACGACAGTTCCAAACGGAGTCTCCACCACAGCAGAAGAGTTGGCTGTTGGTTCTGCAGTCACTCTTAGGTGAGCCGACTCTGGCTCAGGAGACAAGTGGTTATCAGTGTTAACCAGTCACCGTCCCTCCCTTTACCTTTTAGGCAGGTGTTAATCAAGGTACATCTGGTTGCCACGAACTCCAGTGTATCTTTTGTCCTCTAGAATATGTGGGAGTTTTCTGAGTCCGCAGGAATATACAGGCTCACTGGGCTCTCAACAGTCAAGTGTGCAGCAGGTGTTCCCAACGGTTTCCTGCTGCCACACGATTCAAATGAACTACCTCCATCAGCTATGTATGCCACTACAGATCAAGATTCTCAAATGAGGCCTAGGAATACATCCACCCCACCTAGCACAAAGGGCCATTAGGAAGAATGGAGAAGAGCAGCTGCCAATATTGAAAAGCACGTCCCAGGGGCGCCTGGCTGGCTCGGTCAGTTAAGCATCTGACTTCAGCTCAGGTCATGGTCTCACGGTGTGTGAGCTGGAGCCCCGAGTCAGGCTCTGTGCTGACAGCTGGGAGCCTGAGCCTGCTTCGGATTCTGTGTCTCCCCCTCTCTCTGCCCCACCCCTGCTTGCGCTCTGTCTCTCAAAAATGAATAAACGTTAAAAACATTTTTTTTTAAATAAAAATTAAAAAAAAAAAAAACCCTCCCAAGATCAGATACATCTCCTGGCCAACACCCAGCCCCACCTACTAGTTTCTCTCACACCCCTTCCTTGTTTTAAAATTAAGTTCGAAAAACTAAACAGCACAGCAACAAAAGGGAAAACTGAAATTTGGGATTCAGAATGAACTGATTCATCATTTTACATGAAATAACAGCAAGGGCACAGCTAGTGCCTTCCCAAACTACATAACAGATCCAGCACATCACCGTGTAGGACCAACTGTATACAGAGGTGCCTGAATTGTGCGTGTATACAGTGCAGTGTCCATGGAGTTGAACGTGTTAAAAACAGGCTCATTTACAAAATCAAGTTGAAGTTTTTTTCTCTACTTCTATAAAAAGAAAGCTTTTTGAAGTTGTTCTGCTTTTCTTCAAGAAAACAAAGTATGTTCTTTCCATAATCTCCCGGGATCTTCATACTTCAGAGACAACACAGTATTTTGGGTTCAGCTCTTCTTACCATTCATGTGAAACTTCTCAAGGTTATAAGCCACGTGAAAAAAATGCCTCCACTGTGGGGAAAAAAATTATCACAACGCTGTATTGAGAAAGGAGAGATAATGGCCGCTCAGATGTCAGTGGCAAATTGTTTTCTACCCCCTACTTGTGAAATCTTTGGGGTTGGCCAGGACTCCACTGCCACCTACTTTTCTCTTTTGGGAATTTGTTTTTTTCTAAAATGCTGCCAATCACGCCATTATCCTATCAGGGCAAACATGCGGACAAAACAAAGACTGCAACTGTAAGGGCAATAGATGAAAACAATTACTAGAGGCCAGCCTGCTGATCCGATCAGAATCTGGGGCTGACGCCGCAGTTGGGGGCCAGGTCCAGAAGGTCAAGCTGGCACTTCTGTGAGTCACAGAACTGACAGACTACTCAACTCCCAGGAGATGGAAGGGTAGGGCGCCCCAGCATACCACCGCAGTCGTGAGGCTCCAATGCTCACCCATGCTATCAAAAACCTTTTTTAGTCATAAAACTATTCTGAGCTAAACACTGAGTGGTTAATTTTTAAAAGAGGGGTGTAATTTGGCAAGTAGGGATTCCCAGCAAAAGAAAATGAGAGGTTCCTGCAAGCTATTTCACTCAGGATGCACAAAGCCTGATAAACTACTCTCACTGGAGCCACTCTTAATCCTTGAAACAGCATCTATCTCCATAGTAATCACAGTGTTCATTTTCTAGTTTTCCAACCTACTTAGGTAAAATTACATAATGTAGCAATGAAGAAGTATCAGTATCTAATTCTCAAGATTCTATGGGGACCATTGTCTTTTATTAACCACACAGTTTTTAAGACAAAATTATAATAAAATCACATGACGGAAAAACTGCCGGTAAATGTCTGCCTTTGATTCAGGAGGCTGATAGAAATTAAAGTTTTCTTTCTAAACGGAAACCTCAGAGCTCTGGGTGACTTTTAAAAAATATATGAATGAATTTCTAAATATAAAATAGAGATAATTCAATCTTAAAACTCAAACAATATTGAAAATATTTATTAATAGAAAAAAGTCCAATGCATTTTACAGAATGAAAATGCTCAGTCTTTTCTAATAGATACTCAAAGCTAGCGATCTCACTTTTCATTAATATTTGCTAAAATCTATGTAACAACTTCTAGATTTAGGTTTTTTTGTTCAGGACTAGAGTGACGCCAAAGACCCAAAAAACAGGGATTAAACTAAACTGTGAGCAGCCGTTTTTTAAAAAAGACTACATACACATAAAATAGGATTACACACTTTAATTTGATTGACATGGAGGAAGTAGGGAGGACGGGAAAGAAATTTAGTTTTAGCTCTGCTTTATGCATAACGAGATGCTCCTTTTCCAAAAAGTATACTGAGGTTTTAAAAACCACATTTGATCAGAATACTTCAGGAAAACACACTAGTGCAATCCAGGAAATACACGATTTGCAGAATAGGAAAATCATCATGGGCAATAAAAGATTAAAACGAAAGAAAGCACCTGGGCTTCGAGCAGTTCTAAGGTGAGTATATCTGCAGGAATAGCGTAAATGCTCTTGACTGGCTGCTATGGAAACATGCTAATGAGGATTGGTCCATATCTTAACATTTCTTGAAATATGCTTCTTTGGAGGAATGGCAATGTGGGCTGGGAGTAAAGATGTCCTTTCAGACACCCAGCTTATTGGCCTGGGTGAGAACAACTTTGAGTACTGGCATGAAAGCTGAGGTCTCACTGAAGTTGCTGGTGCTAACTATGTGGGTGTGGATGGTCAATCCTTCTGAGTAGTTTCGCGTTTCAATGCTCCTTGCAATGTTGTGTAAACCATTGATGATTGTGGGTGAAAGCTGAAATACAGGGAGAATCAAGAAAAAAAATTAATTAAGGAAGAAATTCCCATAAACACTGATATTTAAAAGGAGCTTGAAATAAATATTATAAAAAAGCAAATAAACCATTTAGTATTTCTAGAAAGTTACTTAGACCAAGCAACTCTTTAAGTCATAAAGTAGAACCATGACAAAATGAAGTATGTAAGGAAATTATTATGAATTATGAAAATGTATAAGCCAGGTATTTTTTTTATAGAGAAGAAGCCAGATTCCCACCCCAAGCTGAAATGCTAACATCTTCCTCCACTTACGAGCTTTACTTCTTCAATTATTTAAAAAAATTTTTTATGTCTTTATTTTTTTTATTTTGAGAGACAGAGACAAAGAGAAAGGGGGAAAGGAGCAGAGAGAGAGGGAGACAAAGAATCTAAAGCAGGCTCCAGGCTCTGAGCTGTCAGCACAGAGCCCGACACGGGGCTTGAACCCACAGACTGTGAGATCATGACCTGAGCCAAAGTGGGACACTTAACCGACTGAGCCACCCAGGCGCCCCTTCTTCAATTATTTTTAGATATAGTCTCCCACTTTTTAAAAATGTTCCCATGTATATGAAGACGTTTAAAGACTTAATCACAATATCTCAAAGTAAGGACCCTATTTATTCTCAAACCTTGTCTACAATAGAGATCTTGAACTTGTGTCTACCTGCGCATGTAGGGCAATAGCGCTTACCATGTACTCAATTTATCAGCTCTTAACTGTTTTTTGTAATCTTACCATCTTTTAAAAACCATAAAGTCTATAGTTTTTGTCCCCCACTGTTTGGCCTACATGCCAATACTTTTGAGGGAACAATTTATTTTGGACCACACCACTTCCACCGTTACATCAACTTGATTTGGTTCTTGTGAAATAAGGGATGGGACTGATGTGAGGGTGGGGAAAAGAATGTTGAAATGCAAACAACATGGACATATATAGTGAACAGAAGACCAGTTACCCCAGGGCCACTACAAGCCAGACTGTATTTCTACTCTTTGTTACAAGAAGAGTTAAAACTGCACCGCCAGCTGACAAACACATACTCTCTCTCTCCCTACTACCCTCTCATCCCTAATAAATGACATTTAAGACACAGGTAGAGAAAGCCCATTTTATAACTGTCACAATTTTACCCCCAAATGCATTACATATAAGTGCCAGTAAGATGCTCATGAACTAGCTACTAGGAAAAAATGATTATCATAGATCCTTTTTTTTCGCACAAACTTACTGTCTGTTCCCTAAGTTTATCATACAGAAACTCCAAGCGTTTGCTGGCATCATCTAGCTTCCTCTTGGTTTGCTGCAGGAGAGGAAAAACAGATTATGTTATATTTGAACATTAACTTTAATCCAAAGACTTTGCCTTAACTCATTTCATTGACTTTTACACTCATCATGCTGAACAGCTTCATTAAAAAAATTTTTTTAACATTTATTCATTTTTGAGAGACTGAGACAGAGTGCACGCAGAGGAGGGTCAGAGAGAAAGAGTGACACAGAATCTGAAGCAGGCTCCAGGCCCTGAGCTGGCTGTCAGCACAGAGCCCGACACGGGGCTGGAGCCCACGAGCTGTGAGATCATGACCTGAGCCGAAGTTGGACGCTTAGCCGACTGAGCCACCCAAGCACCCCAGCTTTATTTTATAAAGAAACAGAGGCAACTCTGAGCCAGAAACCTGAACAGACCATTAGGACAGAGTTCAGTAACCTCTTAACGGGGGTTGGGGGAGAAGGGTAAGAGGATAAGGGGCTTCCTTGGGGAGCGCGAGATGGCGTAGTGGCGGATTTCAGGTGGACTGCACGCTCATCTGACAAGAAGGAGTGTGCATGTATAACTGCACTGCCCGCAAACAACAGGGGAGCCACCTGGAGGAGCAGGGCGTCACTGTACACCAGAAAAGAAGATCTAAGGACAGAAACTGTAAATTACGGGTGCTAGCAGAGGTGCCCTGGACTCTTATTCCTTAATATTACTTGTACACTTAGTCACATTTGATATGTTTAATTCTGCTTCTTTCTGAGCTTTTAGAACCCCGGGAAAAAAAAGAAAATTACCTTCCGGTGGCTTAAGATTACTAAGACAGAAGTAGTAAAATGAGCTCCTAACTCCCCGCCCCCGTACTAGACGTACAGTGAGAGAAAACTAAAATTAACAGCTTCAGTTACAATGTGATTGACTTAATGACCTATATTATGCAGTAGACTTAGAAGTGACACTGGTCTTCAATATTTACTGAGTGCCTATTATGGCCATGCTTATGTTTCATGGAGCTCAGATTCTATCATGTGGGAAAAAGGTTGTACATGAGGTGGTGATGAGTGCCAGGAAGGAAAGCTAACAGAGTGAGGGGCTAGAAGCGCTGGGAGCGCAGGGCCGTGAAGAGAGGCCGGGCAGCTACTGGACACTGGAGCCGAAGCCTAGAGCAAGTGTGCAGTGAGCAATGCCGACACGTGGGGGAAGCATTCCAGGCAGAGGAGTGCTGACGCGCTCTGGGTATGCTGCAGCACGGAATGTCAGCATGTCACAAGAGGAGAAAGGAAAAGCTCGGAGCTTTCCCCCATTTAGTATCACGTTAGTTGTGGGTTTTTCATACGTGGCCTTTATTATGTTGAGGTATGTTCCCTCTACATCTACTTTGTTGAGGGTTTTTAACCATTAATGGATTTTGTATTTTGTCAAATGCTTTTTCTGCATCTACTGAAATGATCATATGGTTCTTATCCTTCCTGTTGTGGATGTGATGCATCATATCAATTGATCTGTGTTATGTGACTAATTTACATGTCATCCTTGGGCAGGGGCCATGCTAATCTTCTCTGTACTGGTCCAATTTTAGTATATGTGCTGCCAAAGCGAGCAATGATCAATCTGTGAATACCAAATCACCTTTATGCCAGGAATAAATCCCACTTGATTGTGCTGAACGATTTTTTTTATGTATCAAAATACCAACATTATTTTTCACAGAACTAAAGCAAATAATCCTAAAATATATATGGAACCACAAAAGACCCAAATAGCCAAAGCAATCTTGAAAAACAAAAGCAAAGCTGAAGGTATCACAATTCTGGACAAAGCTATAGCATGGTGCTGGCACAAAAACAGACAGATAGATCAATGGAACAGAACAGAAAACCCAGAAATAAACCCACAATTATATGGTCAATCAATCTTCGACAAAGGAGGCAAGAATATGCAATTGGAAAGAGAGTCTTTTGAACAAGTGGTGCTGGGAAAACTGTAGAGCAACATGCAAAAGAATGAAACTGGACCACTTTCTTCCACCATACACAAAAATAAACTCAAAATGAATTAATTACAGAACTAAATGTGAGACCTGAAGCTATAAAAATCCTAGAGAGCACAGGCAGTAATTTCTCTGACATTAGCCATAACATTTCTCTAGGTTTGTCTCCTGAGGCAAAGGAAACAAAAGCAAAAACAAACTATTGGGATTACATCAAAATAAAAGCTTCTATACAGTGAAAGAGACATTCAACAAAACTAAAATGCAACATATTGAATGGGAGAAGATATTTGCAAATGACATATCTGATAAACGGTTAGTATCCAGAATCTATAAAGAACTGACAGAAATATAAAAAACAAATAATCCAATTAAAAAATGGGCAGAAAACATGAACAGACATTTCTCCAAAGAAGACATACAGACATACGGACACATGAAAAGATGCTCAATACCACTCAATCACCAGGAAAATGCAAGTCAAAACCACAATGATATTATCACCTCACACCTATAAGAATGGCTAAAATAAACACAAGAAACAACATCGTTGTTTCTCCTTATGTGGAGAAAAAAGAACCCTCTTGCACTGTTGGTGGGAATGCAAAGTGGTGCAGCCCCTGTGGTAAACAGTATGGAGGTTCCTCAAAAAGTTAAAATTGAACTACCCTATAATCCAGTAATTACACTACTATTTACCTCCAAAACACAAAAACACTAATTCAAAGCAATACATGCATCTCTATGTTTATTGCAGCATTATTTACAATACCCAAATTATGAAAGCAACACAAGTGTCCATCAATAGATGAATGGATAAAGAGGGGTGGTATATATATACAACAGAGTATTATTCAGCCACAAAAAGAATGAAATCTTTGCTGTTTCCAACAACATGGATGGAGGTATACAGTATTACGCTAAGTGAAATAAGTCAGTCAGAGAAAGACAAATATCATTTGATTTCACTCATATGTGAAATTTAAGAACAAACTAGGGGCTCCTGGGTAGCTCAGTTAGCTAAGCATCCAACTTTGGCACAAGTCACAATCTCACAGCTCATAACTTTGAACCCCATGTCAGGCTCTGTGTTGACAGCTCAGAGCCTAGAGCCTCCTTCAGATTCTGTGTCTCTGTCTCTCTCTGCCCCTCCCCTTCTTACACTGTCTCTCTCTCTCAAAAATAAACATAGAAAAGAGAAAAAAAGAAACAGAACAAACTACCAAAGGGGGGAAAAAAGACAAAACAAGAAACAGACTCTTCACTACAGAGAACTGATGGTACCAGAGGGGAGGTGTGTGGGGGGATGGGTGAAACAGGTTAAGGGGATTAAAGAGTACGCTTATCATGATGAGCACCGAGTAATGTATAGAATTGTTGAGTCACTATATTGTACACTCAAAACTAATTGAAAGGAAAAAAAAAAAAAGGAAAGGACAGAGGAAGAGATGAAGCTATCAAGGATAACATTAGAAACTAAGTCATGCAGCAAAATTACTTCCTGGTGTATAAAAATAACTAAAGTGTAGATACGAATACAACCATATTGTAAAAATGATTCCAGCTACTGATTAAAAAATAGACTTGTAAGGCGGGGATCTCTTCTAGTCCCCGCTCAAAGCTAATCTCATCTGGCTACCAGTAGGAGCCCTGCCCAACATGGCAGAGTCAGCTGGATGGAACAGCATATTAGGACCTCTCCCCTAGGTACAGGAAATATAGGAATAGTTTGTCTTTTGTGGTTCTCTTCTGCCCAGGCCTCCTGTGGACCCAGAACGAAGAGGAGATGTTGACCCAGAGAGGAGTCTAAAATCAACAAAAATTTATTGAGTTGGGCTGGGTACATAGTGCCTTCTCAACCTTTCTATTCTGACTCATTCCTGAAGGAGGGCTGGAGTCTTCCTTCATTTTTATTTTTGAATGACTGTGTCCTATTTAGAGGTGTACACAGGGGACAGTGTATTCTAGGCCGTCTGCTTCATCTGCTCTCTGTTCCTAGCTTGGTCTTTCTATCACTTCCAGAATGCTAGGCATGAAGATTTATGTTAACCTTTCCTTGCTCCTGCTTTCCTGACACTTTTAATAAAGGAAACACCTTCCAAAAGACCAGAAGAAAGTTGCACATATTAATACTCAATGTTTGATGAAACAACAAATTCTAGGAGCTGTTTTTCAAGCAGACAAGTGGCCAGTGGCTAAATAAACATACTCAATGTTTGCTGACAGAAATTGAGATTTCATCTAAAACAAGACAGCTTTGTGGAACTTCTGTTGTTGCCAATCTACAGGCATCCTCTAAGTAAACTAAGTAAAATCAGTTGCTTTAACTATGAACATGACTCTAGTATTGAAAACAATTACTTTTAAGATCTTTGCAAGGTTACATATAAGATTATCTATCTACTTTTAAAGGCTTTGAGTAAGCTCAGAAAGAAATCCCAAACCTGAATTTCTTACACATCACGATTCTGTTCTATTTATGTGCCAAACATGAGGTCTGCCGATGAAAGGCAATGCAGCAAAGTGGTCAAGAGCAGAAATTCTGGAGCCAGACTGGGTTTGAATTCTGGCTCTAACCTTGGGTGTTACTTAAGTGCTTATTGTCTTAATTTAGTCATCTGTGAAATAAAGATGACTGAAATCTACCTGCCCTGGGATTGTCGTGAGGATTAAATCAATTTACATATAAAAGAAAATAATTATATTTTTATATGTAAAGCAAACTACACAAGTGCTAGTTTTATTACTATTGTACAAACTTTTGAAGTATCTTGTAAGACTTCATACAATTACAGAAGAGCTCCATAAATGCTTATTTTTTAAAAACATTTTTAATTTTTTTTTTGAGAGAGAGAAATAGAGTATGATTGAGGGAGGGGCAGAGAGAGACAGAGAGAAAGAGAGAGAGAGCGAAGGAGACACAGAATCCAAAGCAGGCCCCAGGCTCTGAGCTGTCAGCACAGAGCCCAATGTGGGCCTTGAACCCACAAACGGTGAGATCATGACCTGACCTGAAGTCGGACGCCTAACCGACTGAGCCAAGCACCCCAATGACTATTTTAATTAAGCAAAATATGAGAAAAAAATACATACAGGGTCTGTGGCCGAGGAGAGGCAGCGCTGAATAAGATCCTCAAATGTGGTCTTTAGAATGAGGTGCTCATCTGGAATAGGTTTCTTGGTAATTTTTTCTGTTGGCAAAGACTGCACATGCTGGAAGAAATAACAGCATAAAATGACTAGAAATGACCAAAAGCTACCTATACACCAACCCCCGAAAATCTGTGATAAACAGAAACTAGCTAACCACCTTGCAGACAGGCTGTACAAATTAACATGTAAAATCCCTTAGGAGAAGTAAAAATGAAAGTCAAATATTTAGTAGAAGGTACAGGCACTCCTCCTACACCTTTGATTTTCAAAAACAGAACTGGATATAAAGAGTTTGATGAACTATGGAACATACTGTTGATCACTACTGTACATATCTGATGGGAAGTAGACTGTAGACCTACATCAGTAGGAAATTAAAAAAAATAAGGCAATTACAAAGCTGGCTAGCTAGAGTGGCTGCTTGCTCTGCTTGTTGGCTCATTTTTGTTTATCTTTGCATTCTTCTCCTCTTTGGTTTACCCTTGGAGGCTGGTAACTGGGCTAAGTTGGTAACTAGTCGAAAGTTAGGATAGAAGAGACCATGATGTTACTAAATGTACAGATAGAAAACCAAAGAAGGGATGTTTAAGTATGTAGGGTTCTGATTTATTAGTAAATTCATTCAAAAAATAGTAGGCAATTATGTGCCAGTCACTGGCTATGTATTTGTAAGCCAGTTCAGGTAAGATCTCAGCTCCCTGGCAGTTTTTAGCTAAAGGAAGGAAAAGAAAGTTTTAAAATGTCATACAAAAAAAAAAAAAAAGTTTACAAACACATCTTAATGAAAGATGTTACTTGAAAAAAAGTAAAATAATAAAATGCCAAAATACCTGTAAAATAGTAACCACATTGCCATTTTACAGCTAGTAAATTAACATTAATGGAACCAACAGGCAATATAACTGCAATTTAACTGAGGGGAAAGCTCTCTTCAGGAAATGACATCAGAAGGACAAGTAGGAGTTAACGGGTTAAACGAGGAAGTGAAAGTGGTCCAGTCGAGGAAGAACATGTGCAAAGGAAGGACCACAACACAAGAGGACAGCAAGGAGGCCAGTGTGGCTGAAGCAGACAGACAGCAAGGAGGAATATGAAGCTGAAGCGCTTCCACACAATGTGAAATAATTTGGCCTTTATCCTGAGAACAATGCTTTAAACAAGGGGGAGACAAGACCAGATGCGTGGATCACAGTCGATGCCTGTAGACCAGTTAGAAGTTCCTACACTGCTGGAGACAGGAAATGAGGGCAGCATGGACCATTTAAAAAGAGTATCGGCAAGATTTGGGGAAAGATTTGAAAGACGGATTAAAGAAAAAGAGTATAAAGATGATTCCCAGGTTTTTGGCTAGATTGAACAGGGATTATGGTGCCATTTACTGAAACAGGAAGCGCCAAAAGAAGACCAGGAAGGCTATGAAGAAGGTTGTAGAAATGTGGAGGGTGCGGTGCCTCGGAGACATCTAGATGGGCAGGCAGCTGGCTATTATGGCCTGGCTGAATACACACATCTGTGCAGCTCTCCCTTTCAATGGCGACTGAGGTTCTGGTCTAGGTGAGTATTGCATGAGCACTCCAAGTCTAAACAAAAGTGAATGGCTGGGTAGCTTCCCCAACTATCATAGACGTGTAATCATAAAAAAAAAAAAAAAAAAAAATTAACAATATACCTTTATAATTTATATTCCTGTGGAAAGAAACAAGACCTCTCATCTCCATCCAAACGCTGGTTTTTAGAACGCCACTTTTAATATTTATAAGTTCCTTAGGCAGAACTCTCTCTTAATGTTTTATTTTTTTTTTATTTTTTTATTTCTAGGAGAGAGAGAGGCAGCGTGAGCAGGGGAGGGTCAGAGAGAGAGGGAGACACAGACTGAAACAGGCTCCAGGCTCTGAGCTGGCAGTCAGCACAGAGCCCGACGTGGGGCTCGAACCCATGAACCACGAGATCATGACCCAAGCGAAAGTCGGACGCTTAACCGACTAAGCCACCCAGGCGCCCCTTCTTTTTTTTTTTAATGTTGTTGTTTTTTTTTTTTTTTCTAGGAGAGAGAGAGACAGCGTGAGCAGAACTCTCTCTTAATAGTAAAGCATATTCTTGTGATAAATACAATCTTTACAAATTTGACTTCAATGAATCAAAGACAAAAACAGAACTAATTTTATACTTTGGGCAGGGATTTGTTTCACCTTCGTATGTTGACTTTGACCCAAACTCTTTACTTCTCACAAATTGATCAAAATGTTCATCTCTGTATGTTTAAGTCTGTTGTATCTGATTCGTCATCATCTAGAACCTTGCCAACTAGCTGTTTGTATGTGAACAGCAACTACAAATTTCTATCTCCAGCTGAAGATAAAGCTGTACATTATTGGCTCATACACGCACATAAGAAGTGATATAACTCGGGGTGCCTGGGTGGCTGAGTCGGTTAAGCGTCCGACTTCGGCTCAGGTCATGATCACACGATTTGTGGGTTCGAGCCCCACGTCAGGCTCTATGCTGATGGCTGGCTCACATCCTGGAGTCTGCTTCAGATTCTGTATCTCCCTCTCTCTCTGACCCTCCCCTATTATGTCTGTCTCTCTCTCTCAGAAATAAATAAAAAACATTAAAAAAAAGAAATGATATAACTCATTACACTTTTATCTTACATTTTAAAGGGAAAGCCCATTGGAAATAGCTTCTGCTTAGCAAGCTTGGCTGGAAATATGGATTCAAGTAATCTTAAATTGTAGGTACTGATTAGGTCAAGTGAACATATTACAACTGTCAAGTTAGTGTAAACATACACTAGCAAATATATAAGCCTCTTCTAGAAAGTCTGTGGCCATGTAATTGAAAATATCCATTACGTGATCAATCTTAAAAAAAAAAAGGGTTACTATTTTTTATTTAGGTTGTCTTAACTGAAACCAAATTTAGATGTTCATTAATAAAGGTGTAAACCTAAAAGTTAACACATTAAAAAAAAAATGAACTCACATAGAGCCATCTCCCCATTCCATTTACACAGATTTATGTTACCTGGATGGTATTTCCAATAGGAGCCCCTGGGGCACCTTCAATATTGGGCTTTGAGAAAGGTGGCAAGCCTGGTTGACCAAGGGGTTGCTGTATGCCATGGAAGGTCTGGCCACCTGGAAGATGTGGCTGTGGAAATGAAGCTTGGCTTGACAGAGGTACAGGAGCTGAAGGTTGTTGCTGCAGCATCTGTGACTGGGGGTCACCCAAAGGGTTCATGATTGGTGATGTGATGGGAACAGGAGGCATAAAGTTTTCAGGTATCTTTTAAAAGATAGAAATAAAAGACATCAAGCATAAGAAAAAAGATATTTCTTCACATTTAAATAAGGTTAAAAATGTTTTTAAATAGAATACTTTTTTCAAATGAAGTTTTATGCAGAATTCTACAGTAAAACATAAAAGTTGAGCTAATTTGTCTCAGACGGGTGGAGAACTCAAAACTGGACTTCTCATTTCCCCTTTGCCTTCCACACTTACCCTCATATTGGGAACCAACACCTGGTGTTTTTGAAAGAGGATCTCATAGTCTAGAGAATTATATCTAGCAATAGTAGAGTCAGATAATGTGTATTTAATGTGACCAGGATGTAATATCCTTTCCTAGATCACTAAGTAGATATTAATTGTCAATTCAATCATATTAAAAGTAGGTTAAATTAAATCCCCGATTATTACTAACCTAAAGTTTGGGGGCTTTTTTTGCTCACTTAGTGCCTCCCAATTTTACTGTCATGACCTCTCCTTACTATATTTGAGGAAAGGACATCACCAAGAGTTTTTTTAAAAGGTAGAAATGTTTGGAGAGAAGGAAGAAAAGAAGAATCTTATCTTCTGCTCTAACGGTGTCAACGGTTACTGACATTTAAACAGTAGTCAGATACAAGATTATTTCTTCATTCATACTGTATGTGATAGACAAAAATAGTCCAAAATGTAATTACCAAATTCATGACTATTGTTGGAACCCTAAAAGACATAAAAATCACTGGAAAATTTTGTTTCCTGTTCTTTGAAAGAAACCTGTTAGAAATTTACATCTTTTCTTCTTCTTTTTTAAATGTTTACGTATCTATTTTTGAGAGAGAGATAGAGAACACAAGCAAGGGAGGGGCAAAGAGAGGGAGACACAGAATATGAAGCAGGCGCTCTGAGCTATCAGCGCAGAGCCTGGCACTGGGTTCAAACTCACAAACAGCGAGATCATGACCTGAGCTAAGGTCAGACACTTAACTGACTGAGCCACCCAGGCACCCCTATATCTTCTCTTCTAAAGGGAGTTAGATTCATACCACTGTACTGTTTTTAACTTTTTTTCCTTCCCTTCATGGAGAAGATGCAAGTTGAAATGCACTTTAAACCTATCAGTCAGTAAGCTTTGCCTTTAAAAGGATCAGTAAAGGATGGTGTGTTCCAGGTGGCTACATGATTAAAGAACATCTGTAGGCAACTGGATAGATATCTTTTTCTGGTACCTTCTTCTTCTTGGGTACTCTGTTCAAAGCTGGAGGATCATTCCAACCATTCTGAGGACCTATAACAGATAATAAAGAGCAATTTCCTTTAGAATTCTGAAAAGAGGAAAACTAAATTGTATCCATCGTACAGTACCTTCAAAATCTGCCTTAGCTAAGCTGAGGATAACTATCACAAAAGTTTTACCAGCTCAACTGTGGGGATCACTCTGTAGCCCTTGACTCACAAACTCATTCCTTCGAATAGTCACAAGGTGTTGGCTTAGTAGGCAAGATAACTTGACATTATTTCCATTGAAAGTGAAAGAGCTAAACTAAATTTAGGGATGGTGAAGTGTTTATGTCTATGACGGTTATGTCTCTGAAGGCTGGTGTATAACCTTCAAAGATGAGTTAAGAAATTATCTTCTAATAAAGAAAAAATAAATCACCTAAGTCTGCTAAAAAAAAAACAAAAAAAACCCCAACAAAACACCTTGATGTATTGAGCATATCAAAAAGAGTAAAAATAACAATCTCCTACTTCCCAAGAGAGTCATTCAATATAAGCAATTGAACAT
Organism: Crocuta crocuta; assembly: GCF_008692635.1. NCBI lineage: Eukaryota > Metazoa > Chordata > Mammalia > Carnivora > Hyaenidae > Crocuta > Crocuta crocuta. Next base: position 1,595,153 of record NW_027531914.1, read on the forward strand.
AAGCAAATTATCCACATGGCAGGAAAGTGTTAAAAAAATACAGGTTCCAACTATACAACACAGGCAATTTTCATCATCTTTCCCTTCAGAGTTACTTATAAGGTATAAAAAAGCATTCAAATATCTGTGATAAGATTTTTTTTTAATGCCACACATAAAAAATTCCACATTGGCAGCAAATATAAAATTAAACTGTCAACTCTAATCTCCCCCCCCACAAATCTTCATCTCAAAGTGAAAAACAGACATCAGTAGCAGAATTCAAAGTATCTTAATGCCAGTATCTTTAAAAAAAAACATGCCAGAAATAAAGATAATTTTGAAATCAAAATATAATCATTTTACATTTCATTGAATTTTGTGTATGTGTATATGTAAAGACCAAAAATTACTCCTCTTTTAACAAATTAAACATTCTTTCAGTATTTTACCTTTTATTTGTTCTATTGATATCCGTGATACGAAATCACAACAAAATTTAGACGAAAGAACCTGTGATTCATTCATAATGTCACAGAAACTTTTTAAAAAATAGTATCTTCTAACCAGCATATACTCATTTCCCTTGATTTTTTAAAAACTTATTTAATTTTTAAATTTATTTCACCCAATGCGTAAAATTCACGGCCCCTGAGCCAGCCAGCCAGGCACCCCTCAACTGCCTTGATTCTAAAAATGGAATTTTCAACAGGTTTATGGGGAGACAAAATGCCAAAAGAGCCTCAAAACACTGAAGAGCTAATCAAAAAACATTAACCTACATGCTGCTATCTGCTTAACAAAGTTTTAAAGTTCTGGGCATGTATAGAGAATCATTCAAATCTCTCTCATCACTTTCTAATCATACTCATAGCTAAGACCATTTTGATGTAGTCATTGTCTTTATGATTATATAAAATAGACGACTTTAATGATTTAAAGCTATTGTGTCACCATGTTAATCCAATCAACTCTAAGATTTGATTTGATTAAGAATCCAAATTTAAAAATGATACTGATCAGATTCAGAATATCATCAAACTTTGAGGTTCACATGCATTATTGTGAATGTCCATTCATTAACTGTATTTAATGATTGAAAATTTTCCAAAGGTACATTTTATAACTGATTCACCTTCCAACATAGGTGCCTGGTCTTGCATAGATTGATCTTCTGCAGACAAAATGTAAAAGTCACTTAAACAGTATTATCATCAAAAACATTCTAAACTCATTTTGTAATTGCTTCTTCTCCATCAAGCCAAAAAAGAAAAAAAAAACTAATTTTTTAAAGGAAAAAAACCTCTTTTTAATCAAGTCACATGAAATGTCTTTTGTCTAATTAAAAAAGTAATCAGCTTTTGGGTAAATTGAATTCATTTAGGTTGTGTCACATCCAATTAACTCTTAAACATTACTTTTTTCTCTTCCTGTGCCACGTGTCTCTTTTAAAAAAAAACTTTTCCTGCCTACTTAAAATAATGTCCCTGTTTGCATGGATTTTTCCTGATCAATAATATCAAGGGGGGGGGCGGGAGAGCATTTGGTACTATTTAAAGCTGTGAATTAAAATCAGCTGAGGATTTTGTTAAACTGCAGCTTCTAATTCAAACTAAGTATAGGGAAAGGACCGAGATTCTATTGTTTCAGCTGGCTCCCAGTAATGCCAATGCTGCTGGTCAAAGCCCTCTTTTAGTGGGGATTTAAAGAAAAATGGGAGGCTTTCTACACCATCCTGCAGACTTTCAGCACTGCACTTGTTAAAGATGAGAATGTCAGACAGTCTTAACAAGGTAATACCACTTTACTGCTAGACTTAGGAGGCAACAGGGGTCTGCAGCCTGACGAATTGTAATTTCATGTAATTCACATCACACCATGAATATGAGTATAAATAAGAACAGGCTCAGTAAAGATAACCATCCCATATTGTCTTTTCTGTAAGAATATATGGATTTGTAGACTGTTTAGCACAGGTCTTTCAGAAACCACTACATCTCTTAACTGAAGTTTCTGGCAGTGGACAAGAGGGTAAAAAGGCTGGAAACTAACAGAGCAATGCCAAAATTATCAGATATTCAGGGTCAGGCCAGGCCCACCCTCAAATCAAAAGTATGCAGTGGACAGCCATTATATGCATATATAACTGATGGAAATCCAACTCTCTTCCTTTATGAATAGAGAAACCAAGATAATACACAGCAATTAATGAGTTCAATTCGGTTTGAGCTCTACTGAAGCGGACATGCCTGAGAAACTGTGAGGTGGAAAGGTAATCCCATAGCTTGAAATCTGTGTGGAGTTTTGAACAGACAATTTCCATATAATATGGCTCCTATATGCAAACCAACAGCTTCAATGGCTTACATGAAGAAACAAGTGATTAGGGATTTCCTATTTTTTATAAGTGATTTCCTATTTTTGCCTTACATGATGATTTTATAACTCCCCGTGCAAGATATAACCTCCTAGAACGGCAGTCAGTGAATCCCTGGGAGTCACTGTGCGCACATTACTACTGAGGGCTGACCTGGCCTGCAACTACCAACGTATTCTCTAGCACAAGACTTCCACTTGTGGGCTGAGAGGCCCTGGATATTATAAGCCTGAGGTACCAGAAATACCCTGGCCATAACCCTTTATTTTTTCTTTCACAAAGTAGTTTCAACAACATGCCTTTCTCTCCTGCTCCACGAGAGGCAGGAGGAGATGATAGCAATTTCCCCTCTAATCTCTTATGGCAGTGACTTAAGCTCTGGCTATTGAAGCCTGGGAGGGTATCTTGAGATTTCAAAAACTATAAGCACAAGTGGAGCAAGTTCATATAACCCTTTCGTAAAATGACTCCCAAATTTATGATGAAATCAAATCAAATTCAAAGTAGGAATGACACTTAATCAAAATTACAAACAAAAAGACTTGCAGCAGGAGTAGACAACCAGTGGACTAGCTCACATAACTTGAGGGTGGAGAATGCCTTGTTGAATAGAAAGTAACAATTGTACAATAACCAAAGTTCTCCCGCAAAGTATATTCCTGGCTCCTCCCAATCTCAAACCATGTGATATATTTAGCCATTTTTATTTCAGCCCAGATAATCCTTGTTCAAATCTCTTATCAATTTAATGCAGTTTTGTCTCAGCTATAAATTCAAACCCTTTTCAATTTTTTCAAGTCTTTAAATTGACTACTTAACTATGACTTTTTAAAAACACAACTAAACTGATCTCTATAAATACGCTTTAATAGCACCATTAGGTAAAGCAAGCTACATGAACAAAATACGTATCTCTAGGAAACAGTATCATGGAGGTTCATTATAGATGTGCAAAATGATACTGCTGGCCAACATTTAAAAAAAATCAACACGGAATAGTTATTAAAAATAAATCAATACAGCATAATCTAATCATAGACATAATACACCATATAACTATAAAGAGAATCTTTTTTACTCTTTCAAAAACTATAAAATGAAGAAAAATCTCTTTTTAAAACATGACATGACTTTAAAGGCATGAAAAAAATGGTTCATGTGTACTATTAAGAAAAAATGTAAGATGTGAAATTGTGTGTGTATGTATGGGTATTATGATCTCAATTCTTTAAAAATACATGCACACAAGATACTACTCATTAGAATGGCTAGAATTAAGAAAAAAAAAAAACCCAGAAAACAAGTGTCACTGTAGATGTGGAAAATAGTAGAATGGTTCCTCAAAAAATTAAATACTGAATATTGAATTTGATCCAGCAATCCCATTTCTGGGTTTTATCCTAAAGAACTGAAAGCAAAGACTTGAACAGATATGTGTATACCTGTGTTCAAGTAGCATTATTCACAATAGCTAAAATGCCCACGTGCAAATAAATGGATGAACAAAATGTGCAATATACATACAGTGAAATATTATTCAGTAAGGAAATTCTGACACATGAATCTTGGAGGGTGTGAAAGAGCCAGTCACAACAGGACAAATACTGTATGATTCTACTTATATGAGGTACATAGAGTAGTCAAATACAGAGACGGAGAGAACAGTGGTTACCTGGGGCTGGGGGAAATGGAGCTATTTAATGCGTACATAGTTCCAGTGCAAGATGATGAAAAACTTCTGGGGACAGATAAGTGGCCATGGTTTTTCAGCAATGTAAATGTACTTAATGTCACTGAACTACACACTTAAAAATGGTTAAAATGGTAAATTTTATGTTAGTATATTTACCACATTAAAAATATTTTTAATAGATGCATACATACACACATGTATGTATATATGTGTATGAAGGGAATAAATAAACCTGTATTATCAGTGGTAATATCGGGGTGGTAGAATTATAGATAATTTATATTTTATTCTTTATACTATTTGGAGTCTTTGAAAATCCTGCAGTGAAAAATTAATAAAAATCAAGGCAAAACTAATTTAAAAATTGAATATGGCATGGTACTGGAGACCCTTATCCACCTTAGCGTAGGCTTAGTTCTCCAGTATTTTGGGGGAAGGAAGAGGGAACTACATCGTCCCACATACAGGGGTGCAGCTGCATACCAGCCTTACTTGATACATCTTTACTCCCACTTCTCACTGGGACCCTTCTTAGGTATTCTTGCAGAAGGATAATTTGCTATGCACTTGCTAAGATACTTTTCAGTGGATTCTTTATTAGTGCCAATGGTATGAAGACTTTTGGCTAGAAGACAATTTGAGACAGACAGAATAGAGCATCCTTCTTAACTTTCCATTTCCCCTATAAGCCTAGCATGCCACATTAAAAACAAAAAGGTCATGAAATTGAAAATTTAAAAAAATTTTTCAGAACACTGTTCTGTGAAAATATGTAACATTATGCCCCTTCACGACTTCTATGTGACAAAGCACAAGACTATATACCTAAATTAAATTTTCCACTGTTTAACAAAATCAGTGTTTACTCAAAAGCAGTTTTATAATAGCTTGAAGGACATTTTATCAGCAAATAATTTTTGAGTAAAATTCGGAGGCCTTCATATTTGAAAGTGCTCTCCCTTAGTAATAAGCACAGGTTAACTCAGGAGGTGGAAAAAGTGACAGCCAGGATCCTAATTATCCTAGAGAGTAAAACAGAGGAAACTTCCTGCTTTGTGTGTTGCTACCACTGAAATGACACTATTCTATCCTAACACAGGTTGTTACTTTATACTTGGAACTGAGAGGGGCCTATTTTCCTTTCCTCTGATTCTGCCATGCTGCCCACAGTCTATTCTGCAGGGCCGCCTCCACAGTACCACGATGACCATGCCTTTGAGCACTTCAAACTCCTTCATGAAACTTTCTGCTTACTGTATGAACTATCAACTTCTTACCCTGGCATTTAAGGCTTTCCAAAATCTGGGCCAGATATAAATGTTATGTTCCAACTTAGAACAAAACTATGTGGTGTTCACTAGAAATGTACTGTTCTCTTCTGTCTCTCTACCTCTGCCTGGAATAATTCTGATTATAGACCAAACGAGTACTCATTAAGAATTTACTGAATGTTCTGATATTTGCAACACTGGTTTCTTTGAGCCTCAGGCATAATTTTGAGGTTCACTAACAGTTACAGGCCTTGTGAACCCTGGTGTCTGTCATGAATTATCCACTGGACAAATGCAGTTTCCAAGTCCCACAGAAAACCACGATATGATAAGACACATAAGAAAGAAAATTTTCATTCACAATTATTTGCACACTGTAAACAAAATTTTTAGGAAATCAAAAAATAAAATATGGTAAAGCTGTAATTATTAATTAAAATACAGGGGACTATTAATAGGCAAGAGCTAACAAAGCAGCTGGCTTAGTACATGCTGAATACTGAAAAATGTTTGCTTCTTCCTATTAGTCACTGTTTCTCAGCCAGGTTAGAACATTCTGTTACTTTGTATACAAGCAAAGACTTTATCTCAAGGCCAAATACACTTTTGCTTAAGGAGAAAAAAAACACTCATGCAAATATTTAACTCAGATGATGAAATAAAATGCCTAAAACAGTGTTGTTACAGGGTTTTTGCTAATTCTAACACTGACAACTACTTCTATCACTTCTATCAGGACTAGACCATCTGGTAAAGAAGAATGAACTCAGGTTTTATAGACTGAGACCTGGGTTTGTATCTCAACTTGGAGACTATCATCATGCAACCGTGAGTTTAACTCCTAGGAAACCAAGTTTCCTCAAGTAAATTAAAAAAATATTTATTTCTGTTTCTCATGGCTCTGAGAATAAGAAAATATATGGCAAATGATGGTACATGTCCAATGTATGTTCAGTAAATGATAATTCACCTCCCTATTTCCCTGCACCACTTTAAAGTGGGGATTTTTCTGCGACTCATCTTTCAATCAAGAACTCTATTATCAACTATTCAGAATAGATACTGTCTTCCCTCACTGAGGTTTTAGAAGGTAATTTTTTGAACTCTACAACTGAATTAACACTCCTCTCTAAAATATCAGCCTATTTAACTATTTATATTGGAAGTTATGGAAATTTCATTTGTGCAATAAAGGGAAATACAGAGAGGTGTGTGTGTGTGTGTGTGTGTGTGTGTGTGTGTGTGAGATCTTGGTGGACTTTATATATCTGAGGAGAAAGGAGATAGGTATATAATTCTGCATTCATGAGACCTTGGTAGAAAAGAATATTTTTTCAATAGATCCTATTTTATGACAAATGTTTTCAGTAATTACAGCTACTGCTTAAATGAAAAAAATATATATACCGGACTCTCCAGGAGCAACTCAAGTATTAGGAGCAAAGCAAGATTCATTCACCTCTTTGCCCCTTTAGTTCAAAACCATCAGTTATAATCTAAACGGGAAACTATTTTCAAATACGAAAAGGCACAGAGCTCTAATTTTGAGTCAGGTTTTGTGTAATCACAGCTAATTTTACAGTCACTATCTCCAAATGCTTTAATGTATTAATGCATTCAATCTTCTTTATAAGATGATGAGTAGATACTATTATTATTCTGAGGAAATGGAGGCTTGAAGAAGTTTAAGTAACTTCCCCAAAGCTGGGGTACAAACCCAGGATGCCGAATTCCAAAGCCTACATTCTTAACCAGTATGGTTAGTGGTTCTTAACCCTGATTCATCGATCCCTATTTATAACACATGCTTTTGAGGCCCCTTTTGCTGGTCCAAAATGAAAACCAGATAATATAACCTACCCATAAAAATCAATGTAATGCTCTAATTGTAATATGAGATAAGAATTTAGAAAACATGTCTCTCAGCATAATAATTTAAGATTATGATTTTAATTAGAAAATTTTAGGCACAACTACACTATTTGACCGACTATCTACCTATCTATCTAATCCTTGAAATTCCTAAAAGATCTGAGGGTGTTGCTGCCCTAATGAAGAATCGCTGCACTACTGTCCATGGACTTTCTACTCTTTCTGCTCTCTCATTAGAGATCCTCTCTGTCAGAGCTGTGCTCTCTCACTTTTTTCCTTTACATAAGCATACCAAGATCCCTCATCTTTATAAATAAACCTAACTATAAAATTATGTACAATCTCATTAAGACCCTATACTGTTTAATCTCCATGAATGGGTTTAAGGCACAAATAATTTTAAAAATGGGAAACTTCTCCATAAGAACAAACTTTTGCTCTAAAGAAATTAGTGTCAATTAAATCTAGTTCCACACACCACTTATCTTGCCAATTAATTTCTTATCACTTACTTTATGTTCAGTGGCAGATTATACACTATCACCCTTTTGAAGCGCTAAAGTTTTCCTCATTTAGCAACTACAGTTCATTATGGGACGATCACACTTTTAGAAATAGTTTTAGAATTTGTTATAAAAACTCAATCAATAAAACTCCAATAACTTGGTTTACAAAGAGTCCAAAATAACTCCCCTCCATCCGCCCACGTGTTCATGAAAAAATAAAGGAGGGAGCCAAACCAAATCCCTTTCAAGCGCAGACCTGTTCTTTGCGACGCAGGCAGCTCACTGGCAGCAGGCAGTGTACCTGTTGTTCCAGGAGGCAGTGCGTAAGCTGAAGACGATGGTGGAGCTCCTGGTCCGCCATGCTGGAAGGAAGCTCCAGAGGAAGGGGGAGGAGGGAAAGAAGCAGCAGAGCTGGAGGTAGATGGAGAGGCCTGGTGCTGTGTTGCGTACAGCTGAGACTGCCCAGAATAGGAAGAAGCAGAAGACATGTAAGGGGTGTTAGGGTAAGCGTTGGAAGCAGAAGGAGCAACGGGCTGCTGAGGTCGATACATTGTTGACCCCCCTGTTCCGAAGGAATACTGCTGGGCTGGTTGATAAGCTACACCAAGGAGAAGAAACAGAAATTTTAATTAGTTAAAATTTTGTTTGACAGCAACAAAAAACCAAAGTTATCTCATTCTATGGAAATTATTTTTGTCATTATTCTTATATCAGTAAGCTACAACCAAATATTAACACTTATATGTTACACTTTCAATGACTTGGATACCCTTAAATATACTAAAGGTCACTGGGTCCAATATGTGAAATATGCCATCTCCAGACTGCTTATGGCTATGGAAAATTTTCAATCTCCAAACCCAAAAATCGAAAGACTGACCCTTTTCTGAGACTTCCTGTGCCTGAGAAAAGACTGCAGTGACACCGACCAGCCACCAGATGGAACCACGCAGGAATTACACATCCAAAGCACTCCCCGTTACAATAAATTACAGGGACCCAGGGGGCGGCTCAACATCTCCTCCATCTCCTCCATCGTAAGCATTGTAGGGTAAGTGCCATTGTTTTGAATCAAATACCTTCTCCAGCATCTAGTAAAATAGTCAGCTACCCAAATTGTGATTTTTTGAGCTTAGTTCCAGATTAATAGCCAACTCTCTTAAGATCCCTGATAAAACAATTACTATATAGTATTTCATTTGCTATACACAGTTGTTTAGTAAGCATTCAGGCAGCCAACTAATGTTTTGATGCAAAGACCTGAGCCCAGATTAGAGAATATTACCACATTCATCATGACCAGGGGTAGGGATGGACCTCTACAGAGTGAATCTACTAGAACTGTACCTGTTCTACTCTGAAGACCGCATTTTCACAAGTGAAAAATTGTGTCAAATCTGTATTCATGTTAACTAAGAATATCTATTTTAGCATAGAACACGCTAATTAAAATTAGTTCTTACTAGACAGTGGCCTCTTGCTTTTTTAATAGTTGTTTAGTCATATAAATTTCCCCTTGGGGATTTTTTTCTCTTCATGTAAATAAGAGAAAAATAGGGGTGATAGCACTTTATAAGTGCAAGTATTTTCTAAAAAACAAAAGCCAATGGTGGGTACATGTTATTACCATGCATTTGTCAAAATCCATTGAATGCTCAACACCAAGAGAGAACCCTAAAGTAAACTATGGACTTTGGGAGAAGATGGTGTGTCAGTGCAGATTCATTTACTGGGACAAATGTTCCAGTGAGGGGCAGGCTGTTGATGGCGGAGCAGGCTGTACCTGGCGGCAGGGAGAGTACTGGAACTTGCTGTACTCTCCACTCAAATCTGCTATCTAAACTGCTCTAAAAAATAAAGTTTATTTCTTAAAAAGGTAAAATAAGTGGAAAACAACAACAAATGTCCCTGGGAACCATTTTTCCAAAAATGGTTTGTGTCATCTTGCTGAAAGGAAAGAATATATAACCAAATCACCTCAAAAATTGTTTCTTAATACCAAAATTGAGGGACAATTCACTGTCCTCAGTAATTGCTCAGGAACAGGAGTCAACAGTTCTGAATGGACTGACAGGGGAGCTGTTTCTTAGCATGCGCATTAGGGCTGCCTCTGACGGAAGCTATGTTTCTCTCTCTCAAGTACTATGCAGTTCTTTCTTTACTTGTTAAAACTGATTTGACCATGGGTTTGGAGCTTTGTGGTATTTACATTGGGTAAGACATGCTGTTGTGCAAGGACTTCAGGGTCGCGCTACTTACGCTGTGACTGCGGATAAGGTGGTACCTGGGTGTGCATGTGACCCGGAGACGTGGGAAGCTGAGCTGTGGTCGCATTTGGATTAACATTTCCATGCATTATGAAACCTGGAGGTGGTGCATTTTCTCCCTAGGAAACAAGAATATGATAAAAAGGAGGATTACAATCGGAAACAATAACCTTCCCAGATGGATTTATAATCTCTGAAATGGGTTGTTTATTTTGTTAAGCTTTACTGTGTAAGAAACACTGCATTTTGCACATTCTGTCTTCTTTAGAACACATTTTCTGAGCAACAAATTCTAAGTGACTTAAAGATCAGACAGGTCTAAAGTATTAAGCACAATACATGGCAACATATGCTAATAACTTCATAAAACAGTGTCAATTATATTTATGATAAGTCACCAGGATTTTCCATCTCTACTAAATTCCATCCACATTTTGGAAATGTAAGTATAAATGCCACAAGGGAACTTTCATTTCTCTTCAATTTCTGCAATGCTCAAAAACAAACAGGAAAGAAAAAAGAAAATCTTCAGTGAAATCAGATTTAAACCACTGTTAGAACTTCAGATCGTATTTTTCTAGGTGAGGTCCATTTAGAACTGCAAAAGGAGAGGGAGAAGAAAATAAACTAATTGTCCCAAAAACGTCTTCTTGTATCCTAAAGCATTAAAATGCAATAAGCAGGCGGATAGATGGGGGAGGGGAAATTAAGAAAAGGGCAGTAGAGAATATTTAACTATATATATTTAGGCGAGCAGAATTCTGCTCAAAGATGAATAATGAAGGATATACCTGTGTGTCAGAGGGAGAGGCTGCAGGTGGATGGCTGGGAAGGGCGGTAGGAGTTTTGTTACTCCAGGTAGTGACAGTAGGGGCAATTCTAACCTGAATTGAACAAAGAAATACCAATCACAGAAAATAAAAAATAAAAATGTTAAAAGAAGAAAAAAAAAAACCCAGAAGGCATTAAAAGCCAGATGCAAAGCAAAAAAATAAGAGTAGCAAGATAAAATATGTTAGTCAGGCAACTGCTTTGAAGGTAGCTGGGATTCCAAAAGAAAAACACATTCACAACAAAACAGGGAGAGGGAGGCAGTAGAAAAATCAACAGGAAAACCTAAATCAAAGCATAAAAAACAATGGCATTCAAGTGTCAAGAATAAGGGGAAAGGCTAGTTCCTATAAGTAGGTAAGGAAAGAAGCTACTGGGAGAAAAAAGGTAATTGAGTAGAAAAGTGATTTTGAAGCATTAATAGTATTCATGCTGCTATAGATCTGTAAGCATATTGCTATAAGTTCCCTTTTCTGGATCTTATTAGAGCTGCAAAAATTGTATTAGTCCCATATGAGGCTTAGGAAACATACAATCAGAGAATATTAGAGATCAACCAGTCTAATCCCCACCCATGACCACTGAGAAAACCAATGCCCAGAGAGACAGAGGGGCTTCCTGAGGTCCATACAACTAGCTGGTGACAGAGCGAGGACTGAACCCAGGTCTCCTGATGCCAAGGCCAGTGTTTGCTATACTACACCACGCTGCTTACTTACCCTGGAGTCCTAAGATTTAAGAAAAAAAATTTTAAGCTACCAAAATCATTCTGGTCAAGTAAATCTTCATAGAAACTCCAAGTGGAAGTGGAACTCCTACTAATCTGGCCTCCCTCTCACCCCTTTACTCCTGCCTGTAAACATTCCTTTAAAACCACAAGCCACTGTCCTCATCTGGCACATGACAAGCTTTAATCAAGAAAATCATTGGTTGGGGTGTCTGGGTGGCTCAGTCAGTTAAACATCTGACTCTTGATTTCAGCTCAGGTCATGATCTCACAGTTGTGGGATCAAGCCCCACATTTGGCTCTGCACCGGGTATGGCTTGAAATTCTCTCTCCCTCTCTCTCTGCCCGTCTCCTGCTCCCATGTGCACACATTCTCCCTCTCTCTCTCTCCCTCTCTCTCTCAAAATAAGTAAACATTAAAAAAAAAAAGAAAATCACTGCTTAATTTCTCAATGTTTTTCTTTTGTTAAAATATTAGACTGCTAAGTCAAAGTATAACCGAAGTCTTTCAATGTTTTTACATCTTCCCAGAAAGACGGATAAACTCAAGGACATAAAGAGGAATATTCTCTTTTCCTAACGTAGAGGATGTCTCACTTCAGTACCCTTCAAGACAGTGTGATTGAACAAAAGATGCTTGGGAGTTCTAATATCAAGTTTGCCATTAAGTAGTCAGGTGATACTAAGAAATTCAAGCTCTAAGTCTTAAAACTCTGGCTTGTCACTTGACATCTCTGCCTGTTAGTTCTTCCAGCCATTGCCTGCTTTGCCCTACCTATGTCATAGACTTTTCTAAAACTAGTAACATCTTCATACTAGTGGGAAACTTGATCTGATTTGTTTACCAATATATCAACAGAATAAGATAGGCACTTGTATAAGCTCTCAGTAAATAATGATCAAATAAAGAAAAAATAAAACAAAATGGAGAATACTCTAGAATAGTTAAATCCAAATGTGATCTATTCCCGATTAAGTATTAATCAAAAGTACAACAGACAAAAGAGCACATTTCCATGATTTTATATTTACTTTTGCTGCGATAAATTATGAAAAAGACCTTGTCAATTCTATCAGTAATCTGTTGTATTTTAAAATGGGCAGAGTATCTGCTAACTTTGTTATCAATCAAGACCATTTATTACTTATGAAAATGTACTTTTCATTTAAGAACATGAAGGTTATCTGCAGGTCCGGAAATATAAGTTTCTATATGAAATAGTAAAAAACAGTAAAATGCCACATTTTATGCCACTAAATGTTTTAATTTACTTACTTAAAAATATTTAATTATCTTTATAGTCCTATGACCTACAACTTCATACGCCTTTGGTCATTCACTAATATCCAAGTTATCAAAAAAAAAGTATGTTCTGAATACTTTATTGTGTTGTGTTGCTACAGAAGACACAGTAAACCTGTAATAATGATTCAGCATAAAATACTCACAATAAGAATAAACCTTTTTAAAAAATATTTCATAGTATTAACCAAATCACCCACAAAATTATTCCCACTACTTTACTTACAGTTTGTTAGATGAATCAAATTGAAGCAGTTTCAAGAGCAGATGTACATGTGTACGGGTAATCTGAATGATGGGGAAATACATAATCTCCCCAGAGAGCTTAAATTAATTTATGTCTAAAATATAATCTNCTGGCTCAGCTGGAAGAGCATGCGACTCTAGATCTCGGAGTTGTAGGTTCGAGCCCCACCCATGTTCAGTGCAGAGATTACTTAAAGAAATAAAAAACTTAAAAATAAATAAATAAAAATAAAAAGAAACAGACCATAAGTATCACTTTCAAGACTATAAAAACTATTAAAACAATACGTTGTCTAGTTTTATCATAGCAGATTCAGGTCTCTTACCCAACACAATTTGAATAGAAATACATAAATGTTCCTACTTAATCTGGACCGTATCACTCACATGGGGATAATATTGCTGAGCTGGAGCTCTCGGCATCTGTGTGTGGCCAGCCACTGGTCCAGGCCTGCCCTTAGGCAGCTGCTGCCTCTCATAAGGCATTTTAGGTGATTCCTGTCCTGGTACAGGCTGTCCTTGCGCTCTACAAAGTCTGTCACGAAGCTGCACAATATTTGGCTACAACGAACAATGGAAGAAAATACAGCAGAATGTTAAAATTCACTGAACTATATGACAGCATGTTGCTTTTCTTAAAGTAAGCTTTGTCGGTCTTATGCTCCTTGTCCATATGCTGTCTCTTATATAATATAAAAGACCCTGACACAAGAGGGTTTAACATCATGGCTTCTAATACTCAAGGCTCATACCAAAGGCCCATGATATATCATTGAACTGAGACAAGGATCTGAATTATGCCTACCATAGAGTAGTATGTAAGATCAGTGTCACTCATCATCTCTGCTCTTTTGTTATTTTCTTATAGTCAGGTAATGCTCACAAATCACAAAAGTAGTTAAAAAAATACAACTTCATTTCTTTATAGGGAAAAAAGGTCCCCAAAAGAATCAATTGCTAATGATGTGATGGAAAAAAATGATGATCTAAGAAAGAAAGGAAAATTAATTAAAAAAAAAAAGAGAGAGGGGCGCCTGGGTGGCTTAGTCGGTTAAGCGTCCGACTTTCACTTAGGTCATGATCTCGCGGTTCGTGGGTTCGAGCCCCGCATCGGGCTCTGTGCTGACTGCCAGCTCAGAGCCTGGAGCCTGTTTCAGAGTCTGTATCTCCCTCTCTCTCTGACCCTCCCCTGCTCACGCTGTCTCTCTCTCTCCTAGAAATAAAAAAAAAAAAAAAAAATATTAAAAAAAAAAAAAAAAAGAGAGAGAGATGTTGGAAATAAAAGAGTACGATGTCACACTCATGGTAGCTTATACAGGTCTACAATTATACAGATCTACAATAAGTATGAGTTGACCACATACATGTTCTAGGTATTAACAAACAACAACAAAAAGGAAATATTAAAATATTTCAGCAAGAACCGATCTTAGTAACTTTAAAAGTCCTACGTTTTTACAAATTCACTAAAAGTTTAAAGCTGTCATTTAAACTCTTAGGTATACTTTAGTGCCTATTAGGGAGGAAGACCAAATACTATAACGATACCACAGTCTCAGGACATATTCCCCAGAAAATACTAAGGGTCTACTGAGATATACAGAAGGCAGCAACTTCAAAATTGTTTATTTTTACATAAAGAATGTTCTTTAAAAGTCCAAAGGAAAGAATAATGAAGATAATATGAAGAATAATATATAGAAAATGCATGTGGTTGGGGCGCCTGGGTGGCTCAGTCGGTTCATTATCTGACTTCGGTTCAGGTCATGATCTCTCTGTTCATGAGTTCAAGCCCTGTGTCAGGCTCTATGCTGACAATGCAGAGCCTGCTTGGGATTCTCTTTCTCACTCTCTCTCTGCTCCTCTCCTGCTTACGTGCATGCATGTGTTCTCTCTCAAAGTAAATAAACTTTTAAAAAAATTTAAAAAAGAAAAAGAAAATGTATGTGGGTATAAATGGTATTGAAAATAAAGAGTTTAATACTGAGGCTAGAAGACCTAAAGGTCTTAGATTAAGTTAGTCTTAAAGGGTCTTATAACTCAATATTAAAGGGGTGTTTAAAAAGTCATAAAATAATTATGCCAAGGTCTTCATAAAGTCTGTTTCTATTCCATCTAATATTCTCATAGATAAAATACAAAGATATGACATGTAAATGTGTTTCAAAACCAACTACAGAGTTATACCTCCATAATGCTGGAACACAGATTTCGGTATTTTTACTCAATGAAACTACTCAATGAAATTTATTGATAACTCCCTAGAACAGACAAAATATTGAAAACATTTAACAAAAAAAAATCCATCAAAAACAAAATAAAGTATATAATAAAAAGTATAGATACAAGAAAATATCTTCAAGGCTCAAAATTAAACTCTGTCAGACACACAATATAAACATCCTACTTGTGGAAAACTATTCTCAAACCTCACCTTGATTGCCACCCATGCTCCATTATTAAATTTAGGCTGCCCTCTTCTGTGCTTCCACTGCACTACTGCGTCTTATCACAGTATGTATCACTTTTGGAATCCTATGTTTACTTGTCTATAGTCAGCTTGAGTTTGGAAAACTAACTTAGGAAAAGAATTCTGGCAATCATGTCCATCACAGTATAGTCAGTCACTTACTTAATCCACTGCACTGAAAAAGCCCGTTTTAATGCATACCAAGTAAGAAATAAGAAATGTAATTCTTCCTGCCTTGAGTACTCTAAAAATATACTTGTCCACAGACAATATCAGACTGAAATGGTACACAGAATGAATTTCTTCACTAATATCTATGTCTGGGGTGGCATTTGTGGGAATTTTAAAACGACAACCCCAATTACTTAAGTATTAATAGTTATAGCTTTCTAACACAGAAGATTCCTACAAGAACCATGTACAAAGAATCAGCATTGGTCTCAAGAAATTAGAAGTTGGTCCTTTTCCATTTTTCTCCTCAAATACTATGCCCATTAATATAAAGGGATCTATTGTACTACAAGAGCACCCTATCTCTCCAATACCGTCTGGGTACACCTGAAATGATCCTTGAATAACTGTCAGTAACGGCCACTTATGGTCAGATGACAGAAATTTAACTGTTCCAAAACATTCTACTTACCGATATGCTTCTGTTTAATACTGAGTGCTACCTACAGGACTCACCTTACTCACACATTAAAAGAAGAAACATGGTCAATTCTAATTACCTGGTTGGTGTTTTCGGGAAGAAAAGCCAAGGCTGCAGCAATACTGCCTTGAGCTGCCAACAAATTAGCATACTGACTCATCTTCTCAGCCAAAAGAACTCCTACAGTGTTGGTGTCCATGGTTTGGGTGAGTTGTACAGCTTTCCGCAGGATGACAACTTTCTCAATAAGATCCTAAGTGAGGACAAGAAGGGAGAGGGAGGGGGAAGCAAACAAAATTACCAAGATATGTATGCAAGAGAGCCGGAATAAAGAGTTACTACGATTTCTAAAACCCACTAAAAGTACATCTTATTATCCTCTCTCTTAAAAACTTCTGCAATGGCTGACCACCATTTAGGTAAAGTGAAAAAGGAGGAAGAAGGTATCTTACTCATGGTTAGGGCACAGGTTATTTCCTTCTCTTAAATATCCTTAAACTGCCAGGTACTTGTCTTGTGACCCTAAAGCAGGCAAGCATCCAAAATGAAAGTGATTGGCAGACAGATGTCCAAAGGCAGAAACCAGGTTCCAGCAGGTATAAAAGGAACTATGACTGAAATCATCATACTACCTGTTCTATAAAAAACACTACTACTACGAAGTCACCTCCAGTGAGCTTACTATTTTAACCCCAAGTTTTTCATGTTGCTCTTCAATACCAATCATTTCAACAATGGAAAGCCTCAAGTATAAAGCACAAGAATATCCTACCCATCTGCCCTTCAAAGATACACAGATCCAGAAGTGTAAAACAAGTGTGCTTTCTCTCAAAAGCACTTAGAAGGAAAACAGTGATTTCCTACCAGATTTTCAGTTTTAATAAAGTGATCTTTTTTTAAATATTTTTTTAACGTTTATTTTTGAGAGAGAGAGAGACAGAGCATGAGTGGGGGAGGGGTAGAGAGAGAGGGAGACACAGAATCTGAAGCAGGCTCTAAGCTCCGAGCTATCAGCACAGAGCCGGAAGTGGGGCTCGAACTCATGAGCCATGAGACCATGACCCGAGCTGAAGTTGGACGCTTAACCAACTGAGCCACCCAGGTGCCCCAATAAAATGATCTTTAAAGTTACAACTCAGAGTGTTGGGGTAAAGGAGGGGTAAAGTATGAGATGATGGGATAGTAAAATGGAGTTGCAACTGTTTGTGAAATCAAGGTTGTGATCTGGTAGTTTACTGGGGGAAGCAGGTGGCAAGAGCGTGAAAACAGTCCTGGAGTGCCTTGTGCTTCTCTCCCTGCCTCTGGCAACCCTATCTGCCTTGGGCAAGGAAAGAAGCAGTGTGGGATAAGGACCTCTCTTACCTACACCTAAGTTTTCACAAAGGTGAAATGAACTTCTGGAACAAATCAATTTCTAGACTAGAAGGAGGGTGAAAGATAACACTAGAAAGTAAGCACCTTTTGTTTCACAGATACGAACCTGAAGGGACAAAGGATTGCTTCCATCTTGAGCTTTAGTCCAACATGCAACTAGTTTCTCTACATTCCCTGCGCAGATATAGCAGAGACATGCCTGAGTCTGCAGGACGCTATCACCTTCATTTTCAAGCCTGGTTCCCAAAAGGTCTATAGATCAAGAGGAAAACAAAGTAAGATTACACTCAAGGCAATCTGTACACGAAGTTCTAAGTAGGCCATTAATATTTTCAGAAGTATGAATTAAACTTCACAACCAACGGGTAGCAGATAGAAACAAAATCACTGTTATGTAAATGCCCAGTAAATTATTTCTTTATTAAATGAATGGAAGTGCATGACAAATTGTATACAATAAATGACCTCTCAAGAGTCTATATACCTAGTTGCAGAATGAATTTCCATTAATTACATTAAAAAATAATAAATGGAAAGAACATTTGAACAGAAAAATCCTAATGAACATTTAACTCCATTTCAACATAACAGATATTTGTGTAAAGAGTAGACTAAAATATGGCATATTTGGAATGAAGATCAATGGTAGGTAGGACTACGATAAATTACTTATGATAATAAAGTTAATATAACTTTCATAGTCTCATAATACTTCCAGTGTAGCCAATGGTTGGTTCTTCTGATACTAGCTGTCTGAAGCTTCTGTTATTACAAGTAAGGAGTATCATTCCTTAGCCACCAGTCAAGTCAAGGCCTTTAATAGTAATTTATAATATCTCATCAAATGTTATAATTACTAATTTACAAGCTAGTATTTATTAAGAGAAAAAATGATTATGTGTCATTTTACATACAATAGACTAACTAAGGCTTGGAAAGTAATCTTTCCTCAGTCATACAACTAGTAAATGGCGGAGGAAACATTCTAGATCTGGTCTACTGGAAGCCAAAATCGTTAAGAAGTATTACTAAAAATAATGACGAGGTATGGAGAAGTAATGTAGTTAATGATTCTGAGAAAAGTATTCAAACGAGAACTTTTTCTTATCTATGATTCGCTGGTTTGCAAACATTTCCAATAATATCTGTTATTAAGTTTATTTAAAATATACGATGCCATATACATTATACAAATATAAGGCTCATTTTCTTACCACAAAGGGCTGAAAACTCATCTGGTTTAGCATAAGTCAATACTGCAGCTAAAGCCTCTCTCCAATTTTTAAGGTCACAAGACTCAACAATTTCTTTCCAGTTCTTCATCACCACTGCAGTAATTAGCTTAAGAAAGGGAAATAATAAATGGAGAATTAAAAACCTTTGGTATATTAGTAAAAATGAACTCTGGCTAATCATATCTTTTAAATCTACTATTTTTAGTCTTTCATGCAGAATAAAGCAGCAGCAAGGTGAAGAATATCCTTGAACCAACTGACATAAAAGATGGTTATTATTTTTCCTCAAAAAAACAAACAAACAAAAAATCCAAACAAGCCCTATCACACAAACATATTTTATAAGTATGCTGAGAAGGAGGGGAGTCAGGCTGGCTCAGTCAGAGGAGTATGTGACTCTTTTTTTTTTTTTAATATTTTTATTTATTTCTAGGAGAGAGACAGCGTGAGCAGGGAAGGGTCAGAGAGAGAGGGAGACACAGACTCCGAAACAGGCTCCAGGCTCTGAGCTGGCTGTCAGCACAGAGCCCGACGCGGGGCTCGAACCCACGAACCGCGAGATCATGACCTAAGCGAAAGTCGGACGCTTAACCGACTAAGCCACCCAGGCGCCCCAGGAGTATGTGACTCTTGATCTTGACATAGTGAGCTAAAGTCCCATGTTGGGTGTAGAGATTACTTTAAAAAAAAGAAACTTAAAAAAAAATATGCTGAGAAGGAAAAGTATAGGGTATTATCAAAACATTACTAGGAAGATATGACTTGATCTGATGGATCAGAAAAAATGTTTTGAGTACATGTGAGATATGAAGTCAGAACTAACTTCATCAAGGTTGGGAAACAGGAAGATGGAGGCAGAGTAGTAGGACCCTAGGCTTACCTTGTCCCACAAATAAAACTAGATAACTCTCCAATCATCCTAAATACTCCAGAAATTAGAAATCAGTCAGGGAACTCACACACACAAAGGATATAAAATATAATAATCTGTATAAAAAGTGAGGAGAGGGGAAAAGAATGGGTTTAAACTTAAAACAACCGTGAACTTAACACAGACTGCTATATGCAGAAGAAGTTATACACAAACCTAATGGTAACCACAGATCAAAAACCATTCTTGGGGCACCTGGGTGGCTAAGCTGGTTAAGTGTCCAACTCTTGGTTTTGGCTCAGGTCATGATCTCATAATTCATAAGTTTGAGCCCTGTGTCGGGGTCTGCATGGGATTTTCTGTCTCCCTCTATCTGTTCCTCCCCCACTCATGCTCTGTCTCTCTCTCTCAAAAATAAACACTTTTTAAAAAAAATTCTTTATTACAAGGAATAAAGAGAAATTCTGATCAATAGAGAAAATCAGCAAATGTGAAAGAAAGACAAGAAAAGATCAGAGAAAATCTCTAGAAACAACCACAAAACAAGTAATAAAATGGCAATAAATACTTATCTATCAATAATTACTTTGAATGTACATGGACTAAATGCTCCAATTAAAAGATGTAAGGTGTCAAAAAAAAAAAAAAGACATAAAGTGTCAGAATGGATAAAAAAATAAGACCCATCTATATGCTGCTTACAAGAGACTTGTTTTAGTCTTAAAGATACCTGTAGATTCAAAGTGAGGGGATGGAAAATATTAATCATGCAAATGAATGTCAAAAGAAAGCTGGAGTAGCAATACTTGTATCAGACAAACTAGACTTTAAAACAAAGACTGGGGGCGCCTGGGTGGCTCAGTCAGTTAAGCGTCCAACTTCAGCTCAGGTCATGATCTCACAGTTCATGGGTTCGAGCCCCACATCAGGCTCTGTGCTGACAGCCAACTCAGAGCCTGGAGCCTGCTTCAGATTCTGTGTCTCCCTCTCTCTCTGACCCTCCCCTGCTCACACTATTTCTCTCTCTCTCAGAAATAAATAAAACATTTTAAAAAAAAGAACGGACAAAAAAATAAGACCCATCTATATGCTGCTTACAAGAGACTTGTCTTAGACCTAAAGATACCTGTAGATTCAAAGTGAGGGGATAGAAAATATTTATCATGCAAATGGATGTCAAAAGAAAGCTGGAGTAGCAATACTTGTATCAGACAAACTAGACTTTAAAACAAAGACTGGGGGCACCT
Organism: Crocuta crocuta; assembly: GCF_008692635.1. Taxonomy (NCBI): domain Eukaryota; kingdom Metazoa; phylum Chordata; class Mammalia; order Carnivora; family Hyaenidae; genus Crocuta; species Crocuta crocuta. The sequence continues at coordinate 1,616,074 of NW_027531914.1, forward strand.
GGGTGGCTCAGTCAGTTAAGCATCCGACTTCGGCTCAGGTCATGATCTCACGGTTTGTGGGTTCGAGCCCCGTGTCAGGCTCTGTGCTGACAACCAGCTCAGAGCCTGGAGCCTGTTTCAGATTCTGTGTCTCCCTCTCTCTCTGACCCTCCCCTTCTCATGCTGTCTCTCTCTCTCAGAAATAAATAAAACTAAAAAATAAAAATAAAACAAAGACTATAACAAGAAACAAAAATAGGCTAGTATATATTAAGAATATATCCAACAAGAAGACATACAATTGTAAATATTTATGCACCCAACAGAGAACACCCAAATACATAGAACAATTAATAACAAACACAAAGGAACTAATTGAAAATAACACAAAAACGGCAGGGGACTTTAACACCCCACTTACATAAATGGACAGATCATCTAAACAGAAAGTAATTTGAATGACACACTGGACCAGATGGACTTAATAGATAATATTCACAACATTTCATCCTAAAGCAGCAGAATACACATTCTTTTTGAGTGCACAGAGAGCATTCTCCAGAGGGGCGCCCAGGTGGTTCAGTTGGTTAAGCAGCAGACTTGATTTCAGCTCAGGTCATGGTCTCATGGTTCATGAGTTCAAGCTCCGCATCGGGCTCTGTGCTGACAACGCAAAGCCTGCATGGATTCTTTCTCTCTGTGTGTCTTTCTCTCCCATTCCCTCGATCAAAATAAATAAACTTAATAAAAAAAATTAAAAAAAAAAACCATTCTTCAGAATAGACTCATATTGGGTCACAAAATAGGCCTCAACAAATACAAAAAACCTGAAGTCATACTACGCATCTTTTCTGACCACAATGCTATGAAACTACAAGTCAGCCCTACGGAAAAAAATCTGCAAAGATCACAAATACATGGGAGTTAAATAACATGTTACTAAATAATAAATAGGTCAACTAGGAAATAAAAGAAGAAATTTTAAAAGTACATGGAAACAAATGAAAATAAAAACACGACAGTCCAAAATCTCTAGGATGCAGCAAAAATGGTTCTAAGCAGGAAGTTTATGCCTACCTCAATATAGGCCTACCTCAAGAAGCGAGCAAAATAACCAAATAACCTAACCTTGAACCTAAAGAAGCTAGATAAAAAACAACAAATGAAACCTAAGACCAAAAGAATGAAGAAAATAATTAAGATTAGAGAAGAAATAAGTGACATAGAAACTTAAAAAATATATATATATAGAACAAATCAATGAAACCAGGAGCTGTTTCTTTGGAAAAATTAATTGATAGATCTCTAGCCAGACTTACGAAAAAGAAAAGAGAAAGGACCCAAATAAATAAAATCACAAATGAGAGAGAAGAAATAACCACCAACATCATAGTAATACAAACAATTATAAGAATATTATGAAAAATCTATACGTCAACAAATTAGGCATCTTAGAAGAAACAGGTAAATTCCTAGAAACATAAACTACCAAAACTTAAGTAGAAATAGAAAATTTGAACAGACTGATAACCAGCAAAGAAAGTGAATCAGTAATCAAAAAACAAGTCCAGGAACAGATGGTTTCACAGATGAATTCTACCCAATTCTGTAACTATTCTTCTCAAATTATTCCAAAAGAGAGAAAAGATAAACTTCCAAGTTCATCCTATGAGGCCAGCATTACCCTGATACCAAAATCAGATAAAGACAATACAAAAAAAGAACTACAGGCCACTATCTCTGACGAGCATAGATGCAAAAATCCTCAGCAAAATACTAGCAAATCAAATTGAACAATATATTTTAAAAAATTATTCACCACAATCAAGTGGGATTTATTCCTGGGCTGCTAGAGTGGTTCAATATTCACAAATCAATCAACGTGACACATCACATCAATAAGAGAAAGGATAGGAACCTTATGATCCTTTCAATAGATACAAAAAAGGCACCTGACAAAGCACAACATCCATTCATGATAAAAACTAAGTTTAGAAGGAACATACCTCAACATAATAAAAGCCTTTTATGAAAACTCACAGCTAATATCACCCTAAATGGGGAAAAACTGAGAACTGTTCCTCTACAGTAAGGAACAAGATAGCAATGTCCACTCTCACCACTTTTATTCAACATAGTATTGGAAGTCTTATCCACAGCAATCAGACAACAAAAAGAAATAAAATGCATCCAAATTGGCAAGGAAGAAGTAAAACTTTCACTATTTGCAGATGACACGATACTCTATGTAGAAAATCCAAAAGAGTCCACCAAATAATTGCTACAACTGACCCATGAATTCAGTGAAGCCATAGGATACAAAATCAACGTACAGAAGTCTATTGCATTTCTAGACACCAATAATGAGGCAGTAGAAAGAGAAATTAAGGAATCAATCCCATTTACAATTGTACCATAAAATACATAGGAATAAACCTAACCAAATTATAAAATACTGAAAATTATAAAACACTAATGAAAGAAATTGAAGATGACACAAAGAAATGGAAAGATATTCCAGGCTCATGGACTGGGAGAAAAATATTATTAAAATGTCTGTATTACCTAAAGCAATCTATGCATTTAATGTAATCCCTATCAAAATGCCAACAGCATTTTCCACAGAACTAGAATAAACAATCCTAAAATTTGTATGGAAACACAAAAGGCCCTAAATAAACAAAGCAACTTGAAAAAGGATAGCAAAGCTGGAGGCATCATAATTCTGGACTTCAAGTTATATTACAAAGCTGTAGTGATCAAAACAGTATGGTACTGGAACAAAAATAGACACATAGATCAGTAGAACAGAATACACCTTCATTAAATAATTACAAATCATACAAAATCCCTAGGCACAACAAAGATGTTTAATCACTATCTATGTTAGGAAAATATTGAAAACGAAACAACTCAAAATAACAGGAATAATATGTATCTTTACTACAAAGCATTATAGAGCAATTAATTTTTGTAGGAATCTTTACTGATCTGGTAAACCATTTAAATAGTAATATGTATAAACAAAACTACACACATATATACATATATATATATGATCCTGATTCTGTTTTAAAAAATTCTACAAATACAAATACCTCTACAGAAAGAGGTATAAAAGCGTATGTACCAATTTGATGGAAGAATTAGAATTTATTTATTTATTTTTTTATGTTTTGTTTTTTTTTTTGCGTGAGCAGGGGAGGGTCAGAGAGAGAGGGAGACACAGAATCTGAAGCAGACTCCAGGCTCTGAGCTGGCAGTCAGCACAGAGCCCGATGCAGGGCTCGAACCCACCAACCGTGATATCATGACCTAAGCGAAAGTCGGACACTTAACCGACTAAGCCACCCAGGCGCCCCTGGAAGAATTAGAATTTAAAAATTAAAATATTTACCTTTACATTTTTCTATGTTCTAACTTTTCTACAAAAAAAATATGAAAAGTACTTTTCATCAAAAAATTATATATACAAAGTACAAAAAATAAAAACAATGCAAAACTATCAACAATAACTATTTCAGGTTCAAGGAACTATGGGTGGGGTTTATTTGTGTTTTGTTTTTGTTTTTTTTGCTGTTTTCTGCATATCAATTATCTACAGTAAGAATGTATTTCTTTTATAATCAGAAAAGTGTTATAGTTTATCTATTTTTAAAATAACATACCCTGGTAATTTTGCTCTGGGACTTTGCAAAGTATTTTTTCTGGGTTCGAGCCAAAAGTTCTTGTCCACCTGCTATGGCCAAGATGATGGCATCAGCCATGCGATTATCATGTAAACAAAGGTCAACAGCACTCTCAAAGTTACCCGTCAGCAAAGCCTGAGTGATTAAACCATCAATATCTGCAATAAAGAAATAATACACCCAAATTAAAAAAAAGTTTTCTTAAAAGAAAAAATCTTATACATACCAACTTTTACATGCACACACAAAAGAGAAAACAATGCTAATTTGTGAATATTATTAGGGGATCAATTTCTAACACAAACTGTTGAGATCTATGGAAATATACTGAGATTCATGTAAGTAAAATCAGGTAAAAGAACACATTTTTCAGATTGTTTACACTGGAATAACAGAGATCACTGCACAGTTTTTACCACATAGATGTCAGAACATACCATTATCTCCAAGACACTGATTACATATACTAAATAACTGGGTTCTTGTTTTCAACCCTCTAACCACTTGTCACCAAACATTTGTAACTTAAATTTAAGGACTATGTGCTTTCAAATAGTTAAAAATAAAATGAAATAAGTACTTACCACCACTGATGGAGATGTTAAATGTTCCTCCTGCTGGTGGTAGAAATTCAGATTCTTGTTTTCCCTCTTTAATGCACTAAAGAGACGGAAAGGGCAGCAATTTAGCCAGAGTGAAACTGTGGAGTAATTTACTGGTAAAACAAAATTTATATATGATTATTCACCTACTGACTAGATGACATGAGCAGTTATTCCAGAAAAGTTCTCAGATCCAAGACTTTCCTAAGTATTAACTCCCATTATACATTATAAATAAAATCCAAGGTCATCAGGAATGTTAAACAAACTACATATCCGTTACTGGAGTTCAGAAATTATTGAAGAATGTTTGTTTTCTTAGATACTTCAAATAAGAGGAGCTTGAAACAAGCAAAATACACGTTTTTAATGTTACCACATTTAGATTTTTAAAACCACTCTGCGTCTACACATCTAAACTTTTCTATGTCTAAATATTTCTGTCCATTAGGTTTAGTTATAAGGTCTTTTTGTTTTAATTGAATCAGTCATGAAAGGAAAATAAAAATCACTTGGTGCCCTTATACAAATGTTATACAAAAGACTGTTTGAATATACTCAAATTCAATTACAGTCTTTATATTCTCTTAAATTAGTTGTATCTGCATTAGCAGGTTGGTCTGGTAAAAAGATACACTGTTCTAAGTTTCTGATACTACTTGTAAGTATATTTTCTTTCTTTAGAAGAAAAGAAACATAATGAAGGCATACTGTTGGCAAATAGTTTAAATGCTTTCTGTTCTAGACATAAAAATTCACAAGAAGACAAAAATAAAATATATTAAAGAGATGATAGAGAAAATTTTAAAGAAAAAGATTGCTGTCTTACAGGAGATAAAACAGTTATCTTCTGTGTGTGTTACCTATGCATCCAAATGTAAACACCTAGTATTCAAAGTCAGGGCATTTTTGGATTGGGGAATTTTAGTGCAGAGCAGAGCAGCATCAATGCTTAATTAGTCAATATTGACTATTACAGAAGAATAACTAAAACCTTAACTCCCTAATTAAAAGGAAGCATTTTAGAACTTTAAAAAAAAATGTAGAACTTAAAGTATTCCTATTAATAAATAAATCAGACACTGATCTGATTATATTCACTAACTTAACAAAAAAAAGTTTTCTTTTTTTTAACTCACAATTTTCAAATTTGCCTTATAAGAAAACAATTAATAAACTCTTGTTTATTGACTTCTGAAATGTAAATAATGGTAAAAAAAACCAGCTGATTACTTATTGAGTATTTTCAACATGTAAATTACTCTGTCTGATAAAAAAATAGCATTATCACAGTAAAGGAGATATCCCATCTCCTTAAACAGAATTTTTTGGAATACCATTTGGTGTCTCTCATTTTGTTAAGTGCATATTATTCTGATCTATTAATTCAAAAGTGTATTTCCAAACGGCCCTCTATTTGATAATACATAGTTAATCTAGTTGTATATAAATGAAAGTACATTTCTTCAATGTATCCTACAGTTCTGTATAGGTATTCCCAAGAGTGATTCAAAGTTTCACTAAGATTTTACACATATTCTCTATTTTCAGAATAAATAAATGTCAGAAGATCCACTTCTAAGGAAAGTTGTTTTTTAATAATTACTTTGTAAAAGTCTAAATTTACTGATGAACTACTTTTATAACTTAGCAAAGGATTGTAAGAGACATCCCATAGTCAGGGTATCTCCATACCAGAAAGAACAATGACAAAGTCAAAGATGAGGTGAGAAACAAGAACTTGTTGATTAATTGTCCAAGGTGAAATATAATTAGGAAGCAAGAAAAGTACAGAATTATTTAGTAGTGGTTAAAAAAAAACCCAGAAAAACAAAAGGAAAAAATTAACGATACAACTCTGTGTTCAAGGACTCTTTTTAACTGGTTATAAAAATTGTCAACTATAATGCATGACACGTTTATCATGTCAATCAATAAATCATGACAGTTCAAATTAGTGGACATTTCTACACCTTAAGTCAAAGTTCAAGACTAATCTAGAAGCCTTTGTCACTCACTGATCACAGGTCCTAAATATTAATGTGTCAAGAAAAAACATTTAACTTTACATGCAATGCATTGTGGATTTCTAAGCAACATCTCTTTTCATTTTGACATGCTGATACCCATTGACCAAATTAAGTCAATCTCATGTCAACTGTTAATTTTAAGACATATAATCCAGAAGCTAGGTCAGAGGACTAAAGACTTCATTGACGATAGTTCTGTTACACTAGTAAATAGACTCCTACCCCCAAAATCTCTAAGAAAATAATATATTCCAATTTCATTCTGGAACAAGCAGTCAAGCAGATTTTCCATATTTCAGTGTGAGATAAACAAATACCACATACTTTCCCAATGTAATTAAAAATGAAAAAAATAAGTACCTCTCCCAAGAGCTGCTCTTCAGCAGCAGGGCTCTCCTCCCCATCACTCTGTGCTACTGGGTCAGAGTCTTTAAGAGCCTTTGGTACACAAAACAATTACAGAGGAAGTTGAAGAATGCAGCATTAAAAGAATATTAGTAAACAAGGAAAACAAAAGACCCAACCAACCAAATTTAGAGCTAGTTTAATCATAAGAAGCAACACTAAGTAAATTTATTTAAGAAACACTAATAGAGGAAAAGCAAAGAGCCATGATTGCCGAGACTTTCCTTTCTCTCTCTCCCCCAGCCCCCATCAAAAGTCCCTTGGGAACAAAGATCTTAACCTTAAGTATCTGAGCAGTCACTGATACTGTTTTTCCTCTTTTGCAAAATTCAAATATTGTTAAGAGAAAAGAATGCTCTATCAGCTAAACTTCTACTATTTTAAAATGATGATAGTTTTTCACTTATTAAAATATCTACAATTAGCATTTATTTTTACACTGTAAAGCAGTAAAACAGACATATTTTTTAAATTACACTTCCTTCTGTGTTATGACCTAAACCAAATTTCTGGAAGGTAGCTATTTTTAAAGGCCTTCTTACCACATCGGGTCCATCCACTTTGTTCAAGGCCAAAGCAATCTGAAATAAAAACAACAACTCACCTACTACACGGAATTCTATTTCAACGCATATAGCAAATGCTCACCTCTTTCTCTATTTTCACTGGCAAAATCCACAAAAGTTCAGATCAAGGATGGTGTGTTTAAAAGAATAAAATCTGCTATTCAATCACGAACCTAACCTCAAAACAAGAATGCTTTCTTTTGGTTTGTTTTAAATAACTATAATTAATTTTTAAAAATGTCTTCAGGTACTCACTAGGGACTAGGGAAAGAACTGTTATTACAAGTATCTTCATGAACAGATTCTATTTCCTCATTTTTGCTATTGGGTATTCAGTAAAACTTTCATATTAATCTCTTATAAACCTAAAAGTTACAGCACTGAGAGCTTTAGACTAATAATAAAATTAAATATAAAAAAAATCTAAAGGAATGAGCAAAGACACACAGCCAATAAGTGGTAGAGCTGTGATGTGACATCGAAGGGTCACAAATCTTCATTGTGCTCAGCACTGCTCACAGTACATAGTCTGTAAGCTGTATCACATATGCAACAACTCTGCAATGCTACAGAAAACTTTAGACACTCTGAAAGAACAAGGGCTAATACAAATTACACAAAGAATCTAAAATATTTCCTTCAAGGTTTTCAAAGTCAGAGTGTTTTTCATGCTGCTCGTGTCAATACTGTGGGATGATTAATTAAGCCCCTCTTTGAGAAGAATGAAAAACTGGAAAAGGACTTTCTTTTTATTTTTATTTATTTTTTTAATGTTTTACTTTTGAGAGAGAGAGAAAGAGAGAGAGAGAGGCAGAAAGAGAAGGAGAGAAAGGATCCAAAGCAGCTCTTCACTGTCAGTACAGAGCCCTATGCAGGACTCAAACTCATGAACCCGCGAGATCATGACCTGAGCTGAAGTCAGACGTTTAACTGATTAAACCACCTGAGCACCCCAGGACTTTCTCTTTTTAAAAGGGAATCTTTTTTTTAAAGTCAAAATAATTAAGCAAATCAGTCAGACTTTTGTTTATTCAGGGTCAGTACAATAAACTGCCCTTGTTCCAAAATATTTACTGTTTGTCAGCTAGACCAACTCAGTAACAGAGCTTGGGAATGTGGGCTAAAGGCATAAAGAACGAGGGCAGAAAATTGTGGTAACTTCAAATAGTATTCTATTCTTCATTACTTAAGCTGTAGTGAACATGGGGTAATCTCTAACAGTTTCCCCTTTTTCTTTTTCCCCAGGGTCATTGGTTACACACACCCTCTTAAAATCTAAGTGTTATTTCCAGTGTTTGAAGTTCAGAACCTATTCTCTTTCTTTCAAGGCCCAATTCTACCTGATACGACACAGCTCATTAAATCAAGTTTCAATTAAAGGTGGTTCTTGCGACTTCTAAATCCAGGTACAAGGTGGAGTTACACATTTAATAATATGTATTTAGAACTTTAGCAACTCAACACATATTCTTATTAAATATTTACTAAATATTTGAGATTATCTGTGTGGAAGTTTATAAAAAAGAACACCTATGCTACATATTTACTTGTATAAGCACAGCCTTTTAACCTTTCCCAGAAATTTACCTTCTTTCCTAGGTCTTCTTTTCTGTATCCTAGAAGTTCAAGGTATTTCCCCCGAGAATCATCCTCAAAATTTACCTTTAAAAAAAGACAGTCTTGAAATAAATACCTACATTTAAAGTTTTAATTAACTGATCAAATTCCAAGTAGAATTATGAAAAATAATCAAAAATAAGGTCTACTAAAGTCTAGTGTATCAAAGAAAGCTTTCTATATCTATTGTATAGAAGACTCACTGAAAGAATCTCCAAAATCATTTTATTTAAACAGGTTACTTTTTAAATATTAAGTATACTAGTAATTAATTATCCTTGTTAAATAAAGCTTACTTTTATTTTTTAAGTGAGCCCTATGCCTATTGTGGGGCTTGAACTCATGATCCCCAAGATCAAGAATCAAATGCTCTACCAACAGAACCAGCCAGGCATGCCAAAGTTCACATTAAACTACAATTTTTGTAAACACAAACTAAGTCACACCCAATGGTTACATGCATGCAGAACCCAACACTATGTGGAACAGTCAATGTCTTAAAACTCCTTCCCCAAATTCATAATTACAAGATATGAAATTCTATAATTTTAGAAGTTAACCTTGTTATATTCAAGATCTCTTTGGAAAATTCAAGAAACAGACATTCCACTGGAGGCAAAATGACCAGCCAGAAATCTCTATTTTCTACTGTCTTAAATGCAATGCAGTAAAAAGGAATGAGAAATGCCTTTAACTTCTCTCCCCTGTAACCTTTCCCTCTTTTCCCATTTTCCTTAACTGGATCTACTACAGAAATTAAATATTCTGGATTTCTATTATACTAAGCTCTATGTTATAATTTTAAAACAGATCTGCTGAATATAATGTCTCTCTCACTTAAATGCAACTGTTATATTGCTTTTTACTTATAAAAAAAGTACTTCTTATTAGGTTTTTCAAAGCAGAGAACCTGACGTAAAAATATGGTCGTGTGGTCTTCACGTGTCTTTAATTTCATCATGAAGCTCCTGAAATCACAATCTTGCAATAATTTCTTTATTAAGACAGATTTAGAATATAATGGGAAGAGTTAACTCTGCAGATAATGAAATGGTTTTAATACCAACTTTACCTTCAAAAAGGACCATACGTTTTTTTCAAACTCCGTCTGAGAAGCATCAATTTTTTTCTGACAATAATTGACAAATCCTTGTGACTGCACAACTTGCTGAAGTTGGTCCGATCGGCTGAGGAATTCCTTTTCTGTTACAACCTGACTAATGAACACGTGCTGCTGCTGCTGCTCAGCTCCCTGCTGGGACGGCATTTTGACATTCTCAAAGGTAACCAGTTTGCCTCCAAACTAGAAAAGGACAAATGAACAAAGTCAGGTTGAACCCCAAGAAAAAGGCCAAAACCTGTGCTTACTGTAAAACCTGCTAAAGGAGAGAACTATGGCCTTAATTTTTACCACTCTGGATAAAATTAGCTGGCATAGTCTCCATACTCCACGTCTGACCCTGATATTCAATTACTATGCTTATTACCAACTACCTTCTAGATAAAATGTACTACTTGCTGTGCCCCATTATTTCTCACCTACTTGTTTTTACTAACTTCCACATACTCAATGTTACTTCTCTTTAAGGCCCAGGCAAATCAAATGTCACCTCTTCCACCTCAGATGCTGCCCTTAATATATTACAGATCTTTTTTTTTCTTTTAAAATGCAGAACGCTTCACGAATTTGCAGGTCACCCTTGTGCAGAAGCCATGCTAATCTTTTCTGTATTGCTCCAATTTTATTGTATGTACTGCTCAAGCGAGCACTATAGATCTCTTTTGATTTGACTATTAGCTATATGTATAGGCCTCGCCTTCTGTCCTAGGCTCTAAGTTTTAAAGGGTGGCAGAATATGCCCCTCCAAAATATGCCACTTGGCATAAGGACTATTTGGAGCTAAATACTACTTGAAAAAACAGCAGGAAAGAAAGGCACCCTGACCTCCTCTTTTTTTTTTTTAAATATATATTTTTACAGTTTATTTATTTTGAGAGAGAGAGAGAGAGAGAGAATGAGCTGGGGGAGGANCTGAGCCACTGAGGTACTCCTGGCCTTCTCTTTTCTTCCTAAAAGCAGTAAATGAAACTTCCTCCCTTGTGAGAGTTGCCCTCTCTATTCAAGAGGGAAAGAAACATTCTTACCACCAGAGGTAGGAGTCAGGCTGAGAGAAATTTGTACAAGCGGACCTTGTTAAATAACAATTATCTTCCTTTAGACTCTCTAAATATTTTAGTTACAACTGCCGTTTTTTGTTCAACCTAGTATATAAGCACTTAGGTTTTTTTTGCTATTTGCTTGTATTTTCATTTCCCAGTGAGGGGCCAGGTATACATAAAAATTTGTATGCTTTTCTCCTGTTAATTTGTCTTATGTCAATTTAATTCTCAGGCCCAGGTGAAAACCCTAGGAGAGTAGATGCAAAGTTCTGCCTCCTCTATATTTCCAAGGACGGTTCTGTGGTTTTGTATCTACTTGGTCTTCTATCTCCTACAGTACCTACAGTACCTTGAATATAGCAAGTAGACAGTTAATAATCTGTTTTATTTATACAAATAATTACAGGTGAAGAAGCACAGGACCAAATCTCATCCTTCATACTCAGTAATTTTTGTATCAGTATTATGGTTTTTACATAAACTTACCTTTTTTTTTTAATGCTTATATATTTTTGAGAGAGGCAGAATGCGAGCAGGGGAGGGGCAGAGAGATAATGGTGGGACACAGAATCTGAATCAGGCTCCAGGCTCTGAGCTGTCAGCACAGAACCCCATGTAGGGCTCAAACTCATGAATCACGAGATCATGACCTGAGCTAAAGTCAGGCCCTTAACCAAGTGAGCCACCCAGGTGCCCACATAAACTTATCTTTTTAAATGTCTACTATGTTCAAAGTTTTTGTTATGTCACCCACTCTAGGAAATACCAAGAAAACATAAACCACTATCTTTAGGGAATTTAACATGAAAATACAACTGAAACAACAGGCACTTATAAGTTCTCAACGTGGTGTAGATAATACCACACAGAATATGGAACTTCACAGAAAGGTAAAACTGCTAGGTTTCCCCAAGTTTTAGGGGAGTTGGTGAAAACTGCATCCTCCAAAACCAAGACCTAAACTGGGTTTCACAAGATTTACCCATTTACTTGGTTCTATGTAACAATATAATGCTACGTAACTGCAATAATGATGTGTTGCTTGTTAGTCAGCATTTTTTCAAATCAACCAAAACAAATGTGGATACTGAACACAATAAAAATATTTTTAAAGTCTTAACAATATGAAAATACTGTAATTTACAAAAATTGGTAGAAATAAAAAATTTGGAAAGAAATTTTGTACAGTTTGGTTTTCTTTTAAACCTTGTACATGTACAATTTTATAAAAATAATCATTTTAATTACTTACGGAAGAAGGAACTAACAGGATGAATGATTAGGATTCAGTAAAGAAAGTGGAAAGTCATAAAGGAATAACTTCAAAGGCAGTAGCAGATAATAGAGAAAACTAAACGGGAATGATGAGGCTAATTAAATCCCCAATATGGATTTATGAGTGACATAATCAAAGGTCTATTTTAGGAAAATTAATCTAGAGTATGTCGTTGGATTGGAGGGGGAATAGACAAATAATAGACATGTAATCATCTAACAGCTTAGTTTGAAAAGATGAAAAATTAGGCAGAGTAACCACAATGTAAAAGGAAGAATTAAATCCAAAAGATTTATCAAAAGAGGAATATTTGGACCTAAGAAATGAAAACAAGAGGCCAAAGGAAAAGTTCTAAGCCTGATTAATAGAAGAATGATAGCAAGAACTCAATAGCAGCTGCAGAGATCATTCATTCAGTTTTGGTAAACATGAACATACAGAATTCTATGATGTGTATAAATTCTGTTACAATGATGGGAAGTTGGATAATATGTTTGTTTTTTTTTTAAGTAATCTCTACTTGCAGTGTGGGACTTGAACTTATGACCTCAAGACCAAGAGTCTCATGTTCTACCGACTGAGCCAGCCAGCCAACTCATATGATGTAAGCTTAATATCTTAGTTTTAGGAATTATTACCAAGACTCACTCTCATCATTACGCAAAGTAGGCATCAGATTAGACTGGCAGAAGAAGAGCTAAAATCTTTATATGGGTAAGATGAGACACATTCTTTAACTTCTCTGTGCCTCTCTTTATCTACAAAATGGATATAATAGTAATAGCTATTTTATAAACAGTTGTGAGAATTAAGTGAGTTACTATATGCAAAATACTTACTACAACAGTGCCTGGCACCCAGTACATAAATATACTTTAGCTATTAAAAACAATACAGTTTTGGCACAAAAACAGACACATAGACCAATTGAATAGAACAGAGAACCCAGAATTGGACCCACAAATGTATGGCCAACTAATCTTTGACAAAGCAGGAAAGAGTACCCAATGGAAAAAGACAGTCTCTTTAGCAAATGGTGCTGGGTGAACCGGACAGCAACATGCAGAAGAAAGGAACTGGACCACATTCTTACACCATACACAAAAATAAACCAAAAATAGATGAAAGACCTAAATGTGAGACAGAAAACCATGAAAACCCTAGAGGAGAAAGCAGGCAACAACTGCTTTGACCTCAGCCACAGCAATTTCTTATTCAACACTTCTCTGAAGGCAAGGGAATTAAAAGCAAAAATGAACTATTGGGACCTCATCAAGATAAAAAGCTTCTGAACTGCCAAGGAAACAATCAATAAAACCAAAAGGCACCTGACAGAACAGGAAAAGATATTTGCAAATGACTTATCAGGTAAAGGGCTAGTATCCAAACTCTATAAAGAACTCACCAAACTCCACACTCAAAAAATAAATCATCTAGTGAAGAAATTGGGAGAAGACATGAATGGACACTTTTCCAAAGAAGACATCCAGATGTCCAATAGACACACGAAACAATACTCAATGTCACTTATCATCAGGGAAATACAAATCAAAGCCACACCGAGATACCACCTCACACCAGTCAGACTGGCTAAAATGAACTAATCAGGAAACTGCAGATGCTAGAGAGGATGTGGAGAAACGGGAACCCTCCTGCACCGTTGGTGGGAATGCAAACTGGTGCAGCTGCTCTGGAAAAGTGTGGAGGTTCCTCAAAAAACTAAAACTCCCCTATGACCCAGCAATAGCACTGCTAGGAATTTTCCCAAGGGATACAGGAGTGCTGATGCATAGGGGTACATGTACCCTAATATTTATACCAGAGCTTTCAACAAATAGCCAAATTTTGGAAAGAGCCTAAATGTCCATCGACTGATGAATGGATAAAGAAGATGTGGTTTATATATACAATGGGATACTACTTGGCAATGAGAAAGAATGAAATCCTGCCATTTGCAACAACATGGATGGAGCTGGAGGATGTTGTGCTAAGTGAAAAAAGTCAGTCAGAGGAAGACTGATATCATATATTTTCATTCATACGTGGATCTTGAGAAACTTAACACAAGACCATGAGGGGAGGGGAGGAGAAAAAAAATAGTTACAAACAGAGAGGGAGGGAGGCAAACCATAGGAGACTCTTAAATACAGAGAACAAACTGAGGGTTGATGGGTGATGGAAGGGAGGAGAAAGTGGGTAATGGGTGTTGAGGAGAGCACTTGCTGGGATGAGCACTGGGTGTTGTATGTAAGCCAATTTGACAATAAGTTATATGAAATAAATAAATAATTAATTAAAAAATACACTTTAGCTATTAATATTACTACTAATGAAATCTTATTTTACTTGTAGGTTGTATGAAGAAAGTAACCCAACACTGGAAAAATGGTCTGTTCTATACAAGACTTAAAAACAGTAGTGAAATAAGAATATTAAGGAAAAGACTTCTTTACTTCTTCTTTCTGGTCTACCAGAGTTTTCTAAGCTGAAGTTTGAGGACATTAATTTGACAATGATATAGATAATACCAAAAGCACAGGCAACAAAAGCAAAAATAGACAAATGAGGTTTCTGTACAGCAGTAAACAATCAATAGAGTAAAAGAGCCACCTACAGAATGAGAGAAAATATTTACAAATCATTTAACTAGTAGGAGTTAACATTCAGAATCCATAAAGAACTCCTACAACTCAGTGACCAAAAAACCCAAAAACAACCTGACTAAAAAATGAGCAAAGGACTTGAACAGACATTTCTCCAAAGATGACATACAAATGGCTAACAGATACATGAAAAGATGCTCCCCATCACTAATCATTAGGAAAATGTAAATCAAACCACAATGAGATATCATCTCACATCCATTAGGATGACAGTTATCTAAAAAAAGAAAAAAACTAGCACTCTAGTGGGAATGTGGAGAAATTAGAACCCGTGTGCACTGTTCATGGGAATGTAAAATGGTACAGCCACTATGGGAAACAGTATGGAGACTTCTCAAAAAATTAAAATAGAGTTACCATAAGATCCAGCAATCCCACTTCTGGGTATATATCTAAAACAACTGAAAACAGGATCTCAAAGACATATTTGCACACAAATGTTCCTTGCAGCATTATTCATAATAGCAAGAGGTAGAAGCAAACTAAATGTCCACTGACAAATTAATAGGTAAAGAAAATGTGGACTACTTTTCAGCCTTTTAAAAGTAGGAAATCTTGTCAGGCACTGCAACACCTTGAGGACATTATGCTACGTGAAACAAACCAATTACCAAAAGACAAATAATGCATGATTCCATTTATATGAGGTATCTAAAGTTGTCAAACTCATAGAAACAGAAAGTACAACGTGATTACCAGGGGTAAGGAAGGGGAAAACGAGCAATTGTTGTTCAGTAGGAAAAGAGTTTAAGTTTTACAAGATAAAAAAGTTCTGGAGATCTGTTGTGCAACAAATGTATATGGTTAATACACTGTAATTTACACTTAAACATGGTTACAATGATAAATTTAATGTTACATATTTTCACCATAAAAAAAAGAAATTGGCAATTAAAAAAGTTAGAAGGGAGGAATAAAGAGAAGGAAGGATAAGGAAGACACACAGATACACCTTCCTCCAAAAAAAATAATGATGAAAATGAAAAAAGTTATGAAGGAAACAAAGAGAAGGAAGGCAAGTTTATTAATGGGATGGACAGTGTGAAGGTTGTACTACGATGTAAATGTACTTAATGCCATTCACTGAACTGTATATTTCTAAATGGTTAACATGGTAAATTTTATGTTATGCATATTTTACCACAATTCAAAGTAAAAAAGAAAGTCCTATTTTTCCTGAGAAACCATTTTGAATAATGGAAAGTCTACAAACATATCTCAAATTCAATCTTCTTCTATCTGAGTGTTCCTATAAGAACCCTTTACTAAGAGAAGTCCTTTGTGCTTATGGACCATAAAAAACAAATCCACCTACTGAAAATGAAGCACCAACAGGCCTTCGGATCCACTTGGGTGGCTTCTTCAGAGGCAACACTATACTATGCTGAGCAGTTTGCTGAGGAATTTGTAATGGAGGAAGAGGCTGTCCTGTGCCAAAGGGATCAAGATTCCCGAAAGACGATGAAAGCTAAAAAAAATAATGCAAGAATTTGTAATTTATATGAGATTACATTACATGTTTTTAAGTCATACTCAAGGAATAGTTTTATCACAATTATCCAAATAATCTGTAGCACTGATAGTAAAGTCATTTTCAAAATAATACATGGTAAAATTTTTTCATTTGTTATGATTCAAAATCTTAATGCTTTTTATTACCTTGTCAACTTGTTTCTGTCTTAAGCCATCTGCGCTCCCACCCATGATAGAATAAACACTGATTCGCCCATCAAAGGAAGCAGCTGATAAGACAGCAGGATTTCTGGGAC
Organism: Crocuta crocuta; assembly: GCF_008692635.1. Taxonomy (NCBI): domain Eukaryota; kingdom Metazoa; phylum Chordata; class Mammalia; order Carnivora; family Hyaenidae; genus Crocuta; species Crocuta crocuta. The sequence goes on from NW_027531914.1 coordinate 1,632,830, forward strand.
ACCACTGAATATCAAAGCACCACTGTGTGTTGGTGGGAAGTTCATATAACACCTAAGCAACAACAACAAAAAGTCAGAAAACAGTACAGCCACTTAACAGCCAAAACACCTGTATTAGTATGATTAATAAGTGCAGCTTAAATAATTCCTTTTAGAGTCTTGAGCCACGAAAAAAGAATTGTAAATATTTGTTTAAAATATTAGAAGTCCATTATGATGATATATTATGATAGAAATAAGAATGCTTGTTCAAAGTTTTGATCAGATTTAGAATAAGTGCATATTAAAATCTAAGGTTTTCCTGTTTTTATTGAAATGGTAGTAGTGGGTGCATCTGAAAGACCAGAAAAATCTATTAGAGTCAGCTTGTTAAACTCAAAGATAATGGTCTCCTCCCCAAATGTTTTGTTTGCCAAGATCCAAACAATCCTATTTAGAATATTTGAAGACCAAATTAAAAAAAAAAAATCTCAAGAAGAATTCACTGAGAAATTTGGCTTTTACTCAAGCAAAACCATATATGCAGCATTCTTATTACTGCAAAATGGGAACAGATTCAGCATAAACAGTTTTCTTTAAAAGGAAAAAATATGGAAAAACTATAAAAAATGGTTGCTATAAAACATTTACAATGTAATAATTATTGCTAACTCAGTAATAATTGCTAACTGAAAGTTAGTGTGATGGTAACTGATGCCTATAAGGAGCAAAGGTTTGATGGTTATAAGAAGTAAGTCAAATTATCTTAAATTTGACTCATGGGACAAAACGTTTTGAATGTTTTATTTTATAAGAAAACAAAATTAAGTGAAAAGGTATTTAGCTTGCTCATCTTTAGGCTTATGGTTGATAAAACTCATAGATTCATATTTTAATCACTAGTCTATTCCTAATTGGCATTTGAATAAAAATCTACTAAACTTTTTAGTTGTAGCACGTATTAAAAGTTTATTCCTTCAAACTCTAAGCACACACAACTAATCATATGTAAAAATTCATTTTGTCAAATCACATAATTAAGACTACTGAGAGTAATTTCCACGATTCTGACTCATTTGGGAAGGCACAGTATAAAATGCAAGATTTTATTATTTGGTCTATAAGTCATATGAGGCAAAACTTACTATTTTAATTTTTTTCTCCTATGTCCCCTAACTTTTTAAAAAAATTGTTTGAGAGAGAGAGCGTGTGCTCACAAGCAGGGGAAGGGCAGAGAGAGAGGGAGAGAGAAAACCCCAAGCAGGCTCTGTATTGCCGATGCAGAGCACGATGTGGGCTCAAATTCATGAACTGTGAGATCACGACCTCAGCTGAAACCAAGAGTTGGATGCTTAATTGACTGAGACACCCAGGTGTCCCTATGTCCCCTAACTTGAATGTTTCTATATTCTTACAGATATCACTGCATCTGAAAATTTTAAACCACAAATCAAATAACAAAAGTGCTTGTTTCTATTTTAATACTATAGATTTAATATTATACATTAAAACCTATGAAGATATATTTGCTAGCATTCCATCAGAGTAACTAGCAAAACATGTATAATAATCTATCTTAATTATAAAAGGTAAAAGTTGAAAAACTGTAATTAATATCTCTGGTGTTGGTGGCTTAAATAAAGGTGATGGGGATTAAGGAGTGCACTTTGTGATGAGCACAGGGTGATATATGAAAGTGTTGAATTACCATATTGTACACTTGAAACTAATATAACACTGTATGATAGCTAACTGAAATTAAAAACTTAAAAAAAAAATCCCTCTTCTTCAATACTGAAAAAGAGGGAAACCATTTATTCAGTTAAGAAAAATAATTTTTAAAAGAGTTAAGATTTTTTAGCCCATCAATTTTTAGCAATTATTAAGTTATAGTTTACGACATTTATATTTAATAAGGGGTAAAATTTCCTACATCTAAATTTCTATGGGAAGGACATATGACAAATATTATATTGTGAAGTATTATATAGATTGAAAATATACATCTACTGGGGCTCCTGGGTGGCTCCAATTCTTGATACCAGCTCAGGTCGTGATCTCACAGTTGTGAGTTCAATCCGTATGTTAGGCCATGCTGAGGATGGAGTTGGCTTGGGATTCCCTCTCTCTCTCTCTCTGCCACTCTCTTGTGCATGCTCTGTCTCTCTCAAAATAAATAAACATTAAAAAACAAAAAAATAAAACAAAACAAAACAACCCATGCATTTACTAAAGTCACAATCTTCAGAAATGGTAAAGCAGGAAAAAAATCAAACCTTGAACACTCCTACTTTGAAGACACGGATTTTCAGAAATCACATGCTAAATAAATCAAACCAAGTATTTCTGAGGGTAGGTAAACACCTTGATTGGAAATGGGGGTGGGAGATGATTACTAATTTCAAATATACTACTTCAATGGATGATTTTCCTAGAAGAAACAGCTGAGCTTAATGTTCCTGATAAAATCTCTGCTAGATTAACATTTTACACATATCTCCATCTTGGGTCCTTAATTATAATAATGCCCTAAAGAATCCATAAGGAAAATTTCTTATTCAACTAGAGATAAAATTATAGTGGCTACAAGCCTTAGAAACATTTCCTCTCCATACCTCTCCTGTGTTTGGGTTGGAGCAGAGAATCTTAGCATCTTTTCCACAGCTCAGCAACAATTCAGGATCTGCCATGCTCCAAGCAATTGCCAAAATCCCTCTATAAAAAACACAAGGTGAAGAAATTTTTAATCTTGAGAAAACCAAGGCTCCAAATGATTCCTGCTGAGGCTTTTGAGACACATACTGCTAAGAGAAGTATAATTTCATATAATCTTTCTGGAAAGCACTTTAGGAATGTGTATGTTCTTTGATCACTGAAAAGATATTCAATATCCTCCCAGAATCAGGGAAATACAGTATAGGAAAAGAACTCAAATTGTTTAAGATTGCCTTTTGTTTTCAACATTATATTTTTTAGAAGTTAAAATCAGGGTGTCTGGGTGGCTCAGTCAGTTAAGTGTCCAACTTTGGCTCTGGTCATGATCTCATGGTTCGTAAGTTTGAGCCCTGCATCAGGCTCTGTGCTGACAGCTTAGAGCCTAGCGCCTGCTTCAGACTCTTGTGTCTCCCTCTTTCTCTGCCCCTCCCCTGCTCACACTCTGTCTCTTTCTCTCAAAAATAAACATTAAAAAAAATTATTTAAAAAAAGACTCTTTTCAATGTTTTTTAATGTTTATTTAATTTAGAGAGAGACAGAGACACAGTGTGAGCAGGGGAGGGGCAGAGAGAGGAAGACATAAAATCCGAAACAGTCTCCAGGCTCTGAGTTGTCAGCACAGAGCTCAATGCGGGGCTTGAACTCACGAACCGCAAGATCATGACCTGAGCCAAAGTCAGACTCTTAAGAGACCGAGCTACCCAGTTGCCCCAGAAAATACTATAGCATTAAAAGGGATTTATTTCTTGTTTAAAACCATGGAAGAAATATGTATAAACCTCCAGACACCTGAATATCAATGATAGGAAATGTGCCAAATTACCAATTAAATTTAATGCTACCAAAACTCACACAAGTAATTTCTCCTATCTTTTAATTTTTATAGATTTCTTTAAAGTAATCTCTATACCCAAGATGAGCTCAAACTCCATAACCCCGAGATCAAGAGTCGCACGCTCTACCCCCTCACATCTTTTTAGAGAATCTGCACATTTATTAAAATTAAAAGCAGAATAACCCACCCAGTTTCTCAAAAATGGTTTTAAATTAAAATAAAAGCTCAGAAATAAAGCAAACTTTTCAACTGTTGCTTGTCATTGAATGTTAGGAAAGACTCTTCATAAGCACAATGACTCTAATAAAGATCAAGTTGTACAATGTCATGAGTTGTCCCAAAATGCTGTGATACACTGGAAATTTGATCTATTATTTATTACATGAAATAAGTAGTAGAAAATCCTTTAACACTTTTTGTACTGTACAATATGAATTTTTGGGAACAGAAAATGGGATGACTATCGCTTCAAATAAAAACCATTTACTCTTTTACAGGACAGAGACAAAGCAGATTCCTTAACTTAAAAATAATTACCTGATAATTCAAAATAGTAAGTAAATGTTTTTTTACAAATAAATAACTCAAGCTCCTTAGAAGAGCAGCAGGATACCTGGCGTGGTTTTCCAAGACACGGAGTGGAGAGGAAGCAAAGCGAAGATCCCACATCTGGACCACTGGTAACCTATCATCCTCAGAGGCAAGGACCATCTGAGTTGCAACATCAGGATGCCACGCCAACCCCGAGCAATGCATCTGCAGATAGTTAAGGCTCACACTGTATCAATCCTATTACTTTATGAAGAGCCAAAATGAGCTTGAGGAATATGCCTTTGTTGAAACAAACAGTAGAAAACATCAGCTCAGGCTTAGTTTATTAAAAAAAAAAAAAAA
>NW_027531914.1:1637262-1737792 GCF_008692635.1 Crocuta crocuta
CCCAAACTTAAAACTATTAAATTTTGAACCCTGACAGCTATCTCCAGAGCCTGCATTTGGAGATGTCAAGCTATGATGCTTCTTTCAAACTATTAAATTTTATTAAACAGTCTTAAAACAGTACTTTTAAAGTAAAAGGTTAAATGTTTTCAATTCATCCAGCTATTTAATACACATCACCATTCTGGATCAGAATAATTCTGTACCAAAAATGAGTTTACCTGTGAAAACTGTAACTAAGGGAAAAGTTTTATATAAATTTAAAATTTAATACCTCCAGAAAAAAAAAACAGATGAAAGATTATAATGACAAAAAAAATCCGTATCTCTCCCCTATTTTCTCAAAAAAATCAAGACAAAATGTCTAAAGCAACAACTACCATTTAAATTTTCACATGGAATAAATTTACATTATTACTGAGAATTACCTGGAAGTTTAAATCCTACTAAATATTCCAGAAGATGACTGAAATGCTTATTATACACTTCATTCAATTGAAACTTGTTTTAAAATTCCTAATTCATTGGAAAACAATAACCTGAAGAAATATTCTTCTAAATAGTTTTTGTTGTTATTGTTAAATTATATATATTAATATATAATATATATACAAATTATATATATATTATATATAATATATATACAAATTGTATATATATATTATATATAATATATATACAAATTGTATATATAGATTAGATATAGATCCTCATATATATATATATATAAATCCTCAGATTTAGGCAAACTTATTTCTAAAAATGTCAAACTAATGTAATTAAAAACAAACTAAAAAATAAGACCATAAATTATGTCTAAATTATTTTATAGCACACTATGACATAGTATTGAGGAATCTGTAAAGTCAAAAATTTAATGTGCTATACAGCTACATCTACTGGGCAAGAAGAATATTAGTTCACTTTAGGAGTACTTAATGAGAGGGGATGAAGCCAGGAGTTTGGAAACTACAAGGTCACAGTCACAAAATTACTAGCAGGAAAAATCTGTGCATTCTAGAGAAAGGTAAAGATAAAATGTTTTTATAATGCTTTGAAACAGCTAATAAAGTAAAAACAATCAGTATATCATGGAATAAGCTATTTAATTAACAATCTCTCCCTTCATTATTTAATAATATCCAACATGGTTTACTGGAAATTTTATTATTTTCTTCAAGGAAAAATGTTTTCATTCCAACATGATCAGTCCATGAAAAGACAGGATTTGCTTTATAAAAACCTGATTTGCTGTCAACACTGGCAAACAGTATAGAAATACTTAGAGCAGAAACAGAACATGTTTGTTACAAATCATATACTTACCCTGTTACTATGGTCACTGACTTTGATGATAGGTTCGTTTTTTCTAAGATCCCATACAGTGGCCCGGCCACTGGGACTGGCTGATGCTAAAATATGCTGGACTTGTCTGTTCCATGCAATGCAGCTGATATCTTCTGGGGGCTACAAGGAATAAACTACTAAAAACCATTTCTCAATTACGGTCAAATTTGACTACACAATCTGATCCTTCTTTTTAAAAAGGGTTTAATTAAAATCTGACCTATTCATTCCACAGATTTTTTTATATTCATAAGTTCTCAACATATACAACTTAAAAGCTTAGATATACGCCACTTCAAGTATTTTACCTTGTTTAATATTGACTCATTCACCAGGTATTTGTTAAGCTCCTGCTATAAATGAAGCACTCTTTCTTTATTTTGCAACTGCCACAAGGGAGATGATAAACTACAAAGTAGATGTTGATCAGTATGACAGACAACTAGGGAGATCAAAAGTTACAGCCTAGACCACTAGAAGAGTATCTTTGTAAATGGTATATCATATGCTACCATTATACTACCTCTAAGATTGCCAAAATGTTGGGGCCCATTGTAAGATTAACTTCAAGGAGGCAAGTGGACTGTTCTCTCTTATCTTATTAGAAATACACAGGAAAGCAGTTGTTTTTAAAAAAAAAAAAAAAAAAAAAGAGTTCCCTTTCTGGTCTATGAGCTTTATTCTATGGTTAGATGGATATTGTCAAAATACTATATAATGTAAAATACTATATATAACACTATCTAAAAAAATTATCAAAGGCTTGTCTTTTCTATTCACTACTATATGTTGAATATATCAAACAGTATCTGGTGGTAGGCGCTGAATAAATATTTGCTGTTGAAGGACTCACTGATATCTTGAAGAAACACATTTACTAATTACTGTACCGCACCTTAGGAAAATCAGTAACAACTAAACACTGATTTTTAAACAAAAATATTTTGTGTGAAAAAAATGAAGTTCAGGGTTAAAGAACTGATTGTGGTTCTTTTGATCACACCAAAATCAAAACAATACCTGTGTTTTGGCTCCTGGTGTCATTGGAGTTGCGAAATTGTTGAGATCCCAAATGTAGATTTCAGATTCATTAGCACCAGAGGCTACCAGATTTGTCTGCAATAAGAAACAATAATTAATCATCATTTAAGAATAATTAAGAGAACTCAGAATAACTGTTCAGAGATGGAAACATCTAGCAGTTTAGGGCACACAACTTTTCTATCTAATTAAAAAACCAAAAATCATGAATTCCTAAATGCTATGCATAATTTGAAACTGCAATAGCTTTTGAGAAGTATATTATAAAATGTAATATGTCTACTGACATAATAAGACATTAAAAATAATTATATGGATAAATTCCTAAACAATCATGCAACCATAGGGGGATTATCATTTGTGCATCCCTAGAAGGGGATCTGATTATGAAACACAAAAACAAACAAAACAAAACCAATTATTGCTTTCAGACTAATAACTGAATCCTAAAATAATGGTATCTATCTCCAGATACCTCAAAGCCAGCTTCTGGAGTCAGACCAATACAGGGCTAGAAAAATCTCTTGTCTTAAATCCTCATGTATTTCTAGTTCATTTACATTCAATCTTGTTCTGGGTGGCAGTATTTCTAGGTTATCTCTGTTGCATACCTTAAGGGTCAAAAAGACCCTAAAACTGTGATAAGAAGTACAGGAAGATAATGAGTTTCACATATTGACTCTCATTCTTTATTATTCACTCTTATAAATTCTTCTCTGCTCAATCGACGTGTAACTACAGAAACAGGAATTCTATGGCTGTAGGCACCTATAATACAAGACACTAACCAATAATCAGCAGTTGTTTAATTAACACAAGGACTAGCTATCTAACCTAAAGAGTAGGTACCATAAACTACAGAAATGAAGTTCAGGTTTCTGTATTTCTCTAGCCTAAGTATTTATTTATAACACAAGAAAAATAACTATTTTAAACTTTTTTTTTGAGAGAAAGAACATGAGCTGGGGAGAGGGGCAGAAAGGGGGAGAGAGAGACAGACAGACAGAAAGAGAAGAGAATCTTAAGCAGGCTCCACACTCAGCATGGAGCCCAACTCAGGGCTCGAGACCACAACCCTGGGATCATGACCTGAGCCAAAATCAAGAGTCAGACACTCAACTCACTGAGGCACTCAGGTACCACATTTTAAACTATCTTAGAGAGAACATTCATGTTTTGGTTGTTATGCTCTAGTACCCTATTAACTCATGATCTTTACTAACCAATACATTTATATAATTAATATTCACTAATGGTTACGATGGCAACAGTAGAATCACTCTTGTCTGGTCATTAAATTTGCACTATATTTGTGTATATTTCTAATTATTTGATAGAGCAGTAACCTCTGTCATGAACACAAAGTTTCTCAATTAATAAAACAGAGGATTAACCTAGATGCCACAGCACTACCCTAATGCTGAATTAGCACAAACTTTAAAAAGGTATTGTTTCCAACTTCTGGAGCTCCTAGTGTTTAAAAAATATCATCATACGGCATTACAACTCCTGACTTGTAGAATTAAACCCAACAGCCTTATCCCTTCTATGGAATTATTATCATTTACCCTGATCCCAGCTCTGAACCCTCCATTCTTCAAAAAATACACTCATTCATCAACCTGCACGGGCACACATTTTTAGCTTTCAAATTTCAAGACTGAGGCATAGCAGACTCATACCCTTATTTCAAATAAGCAGCCCATATGTCAAAAATTATGAATAGGTGTCAAAAGTCTAACCTGGAAAATGTTCACATCCAAGGCTCTTACTGGGCCGGTATGCTTGTCATTTTGGGCGATCACAACTTCCTTGTCTCCAGCTATAATTTTAGAAGGATCATAAAGAATAATATTTCCATTTTCACCACCTGCAATCAGAACTCCAGAGACATTTCCTTTGGAATCCATCTTATGAGGCCCCCAAATCAACTTGTGGTACCTTAAAGAGAAAATGAGTAAATGACTCAGTTTTTTAAGTCAAATATAGAAAAGAATTTGAAATTATATATAATTCCATATGTCTTCATAAATAATTTAAAAATACTGCTTTTTCTCTATTCCTGGTAACTGTACATGACTTTGTGAAATGACATTTTAGTTTTTATTTGCATTCATATGTGCATATTTGATTTTATAATCGTAAAGAGTAAAAACTTTTTGGTAGAGGTAATATAGTGTCACAAAGTATACCTGATTGTGTGTCAAAAGATAGGGGCTTAAGAATGGTTTTACCATTTACTTAATCTTCCTAAGTACTTAATCTTCCTAAGCTGCTTTTAGTTCACCTGTAAAACAGAGCTAATCAACCATTTCCCTTGATACTGTTTGATTACAGAAGTACTCACTGACAAGTGGTCTGTTAAATAGTAAAGGTGTTAAAGGCGTTATCTGAAATTTTCTTTGTGTATATATATATTTTTTAAGTTTATTTATTTATTTTGAGAGAGAGTAAAAGCAGGGGAGGGGCAGAGAGAGTGGAGAAAGAGAATTCTAAGCTCTGTGCTAACAGTACAGAGCCCGACACAGGGCTCAATCTCATGAACCATGAGGTCTAACCTGAGCCAAAATCAAAAGTCAGACACTTAACTGACTGAGTCACCCGGGCGCCCCTGAAATTTTCTAAGAAAAATAATGTATTATGACAGTGAAAAAAATGAAGTCAAAATTATGTCTATTACAAGTGACCCCACAGGTGGAGAATAAAAGATTATAGTTTGACAAGGAGATGAAATATGAAGGTGGCATGAGGTATATCATGACACAAATGGTGGTAAGTAGAAAACTGACAGACAAATGCATTTGAGGTTCCCGTCACAGAGGGAGGGCTCCGAAGATGAGGAGTCCCTTGAGACTCCAGAATTTGAGCTATGTGCAGTTATGTTAGGTAGGGTACAATCTCTTCACCAAAATCAGTCAAGCTGAGACAATTAAAGCATATTTTACTACTCAGGTGGAAAGAGTTCTTTTTCTGCATTATAATAGGATGTTAAGCACTTGGAAAGGTGATCCAAATAACCACTGTATCAAAAATCATGTCAGCACAAACTTCTATGAAATATATTTTTAAACATACATAAGTACAAGGGAAAAAAAATCACCTATTATTCAGAGATAATCACTATGAACATCTTAATATTATCCAATCACTCCTTTTTTTTTTTTTTTAGCCATACTTATCTTTTTTTTCTAAATAGGTGAGATAAAGGAGATAGAAGAAGGTACGTCTACCATATCATGAGGGAAAAAACTACTGGAAAATAAAGCCTCTCCCTCCTTCCTACGTGTATCAGTCAGCAATAAATAAGCCTTTAACTTCCACAGAAAGTCACTCATACAAGGAGGGAGGGAGGCAAACCATAAGAGACTCTTAAATACAGAGAACAAATGGAGGGTAGATGGAGGGGGGGGTGAGGGAAAAATGGGTGATGGGCATTGAGGAGGGCACTGGTTGATATGAGCACTGGGTGTTGTAAGAGATGAACCACTGGAATCTACCCCAATTACCAAGAGAACACTTTACACACTGTATGTCACCCAATTTTATACAAAATTATATTTAAAAAAAAAAGAAATTCACTCATACTTTTTCTCAAAATATTTCATGTCATTGATGGTATTCCTTGCAGTTTCTAATAATAACCTATTTACAGATAAACCAGGCATCAACCACAACATAATAATCACAACCATAAATATGTGAATTTAAGATTAATCAACTTCATACCTGTGAGAAGAAGAGTAAGTCGCACAAGATTTCATATCCAAGGATGGATCAGAAAGGTCTAATTCAAATATCTCAAGGGAAGCATTGGTACTAAATGTTGCATCCAACTGCTGAGCAGATGTTCCTATAGAAAATACATTTATGGTGACTACACGTGTGAAAATAAAAGACTTGGAGGAAACCATACAAAACAGAAATTAGATGCATGTTTTTCAATTATCTCACTCATGAATGCTGCGTTAGTGACTAAAATCTCAGGATATGTGCCACTGAGCAGATGCTTAAATTACTACAGCAATGAGATTCTGACACAAGGCTTAGGGACAATGCTTCTAAGAGTGGGTAGTGCAGATAATTCTTTAAACAAGCAGATGTTTAAAAAGCTCTCTGTAAACAGTCCCATTATTTACAATATCTGCTTATAGTCACAAATGATGTAACTCTTTTTATATGAAAGTGCTCCCATCAAAATCGTTCTTCATTCATTCAAGTTGATACTTTTTTTTTTTAGATGTAATCTATTATGCTTAATACTGAAAGAATAAAGATGAAAGAATTCTTATGAAGTGGGGAAAACAGTATAAATGTAACATATCATGATTAATGCTATGATGAACAAGGTGCTCAGGAAACAAAGGAAGGTCATTGAACTCAGTTCACAAGGAGGATGGAGGAATCCCACTAGGGAAGCAGAGGCTTTCTAGACGAGAAGACGTAAAAATGAATCTTAAAAGGACTGGTATGAATAGGCCAAATGTGGAAAAGAAGAAATAAACGACTCATACTATGCTCTCTCTGTTGAACTCACCAGTAGCTAGGTAAATGGGATGATTCTGGGCAGGGCTCCAAGCCTGCATGGCTGTACGGTCTACTTCCTTTAACTTCATCCTGCTAAGAGAATATTTTATATAGAATAAACTGAACATGTAACAAAACGTAAACATTTTTTACACAGAAATACATTTAACTAATCACTACATCATTAGAATGTTCAAATGCCAATAAATCAAACTGGTTTCAGTATCATTTGTCAGGGATGTTCAATATCAGAAAGAAGAAAAACTTGTCAAATCATATTGAGACAAATACAGCGCTTTTCAAATCATTTACAAATTCAACTGAAAAATCAGCCTGAAAAAAAAAAAGAAAACAATACAGAGCAATATGCAAGGGATTAACTTTGTTACACAATATACTCCGGTGAGGATGGGTGGTGGTACATCAAGGGTCAGAGAAGGCACACAATAAACAAGGTACCTCTTCTGAAAGCAGGATTACTAAATGACAAGAGCAGTTCTAGAAATTAATTTTAAATTAAAACAGGCTAATTACAGGGAAGAATATAGTAACACCACAGATTTTAAAGATAAGCTTGGCAGAAATGTTAAATAGCTGGTCACTCCAAGCTACAATTCCATATACCACTAGTTTATGTATTCTCTGTTAAAGTTACTTTGGTAGAAAATACTGTGCTGTATTTTAAAAAAAATCTTTGCTATTGTACATAAATACATCACATGGCATGGTATTCCACTGTAAGATGGACCATGATTTACTTACTTGGTCCACGACTGGTGAACACTGGAGTTGTTTTTAATCTTTTGCTAGTTTTACAAACAATGCTCAAATAAACAGCCATATATACGTTATTCCATTCATGGGCCAGGATAGCTATAAATTTCCAGAAGTAAAACTGCTGGGTTAAAGATAAACGCAATTTGGGGACACCTGGATGGTTCACTCAGTTAAGTGGCGGACTCTGGATTTTTGTTCAGGTAATGATCTCGCAGTTCGTGGGTTTGTGAGGTTGAGCCCCACAATGTACTCTGCAACTGCTTGGGATTCTCCCTCCTCTTCTCTCTCTGCTCCTCCCCCACTCATGCTCACTTTCTCTCTCTCTCAAAAATACATTTTAAAAACTTAAATACTGTTTCACAAGCTCTACCGCCTTAAGTAACACTTTTAGATTTTTATCAATGATAGATGAAAAGCGTTTACTCTTGAGTAGTTACAATTTGCATTTCTTGATACCATAAATAACGAACATCTTTTTACAAGGTTATGGATCATCCATATTACACCTTTTCTGTCTATTCTTGTCTATATTGCTTGCCTATTTGCCTACTGAGTTGTCAGACTTTATTGTTTTATTTTGGCTTTGTTGTTTTTTTCCTTTCACAAGGTTATGATTTTTTTAATGTTTATTTATTTATTTTTTAAATATTTTATTTATTTTTGAGAGAGAGATAGAGACAGCATGAGCAGGGGAGGGGCAGAGAGAGGGGGGGATAGAGAATCCCTCGGGCCTTGATCCCATGAACTGTGAGATCATGACCTGAGCCAAAATCAAGAGTTGTACACTTAACCAACTGAGCCACCCAGGTGCCTCAAGGTATTTATTTTTTTAAAAAATCGATTTTATTTATCAGAGCAGTTTCAGGTTCACAGAAAAACTGAGTGAAAAGTATAGAGTTCTCACATACCTCCCTACCTTCTCCCCCACCCCAGCCTTTCCCATAAAACTGTCCTAAACCACAGCAATACATTTGTTACAACCAACCTATAGTGGCGTATTATTATCAAGCCAAGTCCATGGTTTACTCGGTTTTACTCTTTGGGTTTTTTATGGGTTTTGACAAATGAATAATGAAACATATCCACCCATCCACAGTTCTATTATCTATTATCATTCACAAGTTTTCCTGCCGTAAAAATTGTGTGTTCCACTTCTTTATCCCTCTTTTCTCCCATCCCTCCTCCTCCTTCTTGCCAATCACTGATCTCTTTCCTCTCCTTATGCCTTTTCTAGAATGTCATTTAGTTATAATTATATAGTATGTAGCCTTTTCAGATTGGCTTCTTTCACTTAGGAACAGGCATTTAAAACTCCTCCTTGTCTTTTTGTGACTTGATAAAGAATTTCATTTTATCATGGAGGTTTTTCATTTTACCATTCACTGTATGGAGGTACCATGAATTAGCAGTCACATTTATCACTTCTTTAAAAATGGTTTCTGAAATTTGGTTAATCACAAAGGAGTTTTTGTATGCCAAGGTTATAAAGAAATTCACCCATATTTTTCTTCTAAGCAAATTCATTTGTGGCTTTTCATTTAAATTTTGACTCAGGTCCTGGAACACATCCTGGTATACAATGTATGTTCATAGTTTATATTTTTTCTTACTACAACAAAACTATATTGAAAAGTCTACTTTTTCCTACCGATTTTAGGATAATCACTTTTATCATGTACTAAGTTCCTATATTTAGGTTTATATTCCTATAGGTATTATGACATAGGTTAGGATCTATATTCCTGTATATATTTAATAGGTTTACTTCTGGATTTCCATTCCTATATCCATCTATTGTTTATTTACATTCTAGCACTCCACTGTTTTATTTTTATTTTTACAAATAGTTTATTGTCAAATTAGTTTCCACATAACACTCAGTGCTCATCCCCACAAGTGTCCTCCTCCATGCCCATCCCTCCTCCCCCCCACATCCATCAGTCCTCAGTTTTTGTCAGCATTCAAGAGTCTCTCATGGTTTGCGAACACTCCACTGTTTTAAATACTAAGGTTTTACAGGAGTATGATTCCAATAACCTCTATCCAATGCTTCTCTCCCAACCTATTTTCCTTGCTATTACTGTTCATTTTATTACATAAATTTCATAGTTCTTGTCTAACTCCAGAAAAAAAAGAGAACATTAATATGTTTCCTGAATCTGCATCAAATTAATAAATTTATGGTCAGGGGCGCCTGGGTGGCTCAGTCTGTTAAGCGTCCGACTTCAACTCAGGTCATGAGCTTGCGGTTTGTGAGTTCAAGCCCCACAATGGGCTCTGTGCTCACAGCTCAAAGCCTGGACCAGGCTTTGGATTCTGTCCCCCTGTCTTGTTGCCCCTCCCCCGCTTGTGATCTGTCCTCTCTCTCTCTCTCTCTCTAATATAAACATTTAAAAAATTAAAAATAATAAATTTATGGAGAAATTGACATAATACAGAATCTTTCTAATAAGAACATCTTGCTTTTCAAGTCTTCTTTTTTATCTTTGCTATTTTAAGCTTTTTGACATATTGGGTTTATTTATTCCTAAGTATTTTATCTTTCAGTTTGTTTGTAAATGTGGCTCACCCCTATCTCACTCCTATTACATAGATTATCTTCCTGTTATTGTTATACAAAAGCTTATAGTATTTGTACTATACCATATTGAACAGCAGTAACAGTGAGATTTCTTCTTCCTTTCTTTAGTGGAAAAGCCTCTATATTACCATTGAGCATGACTTTAAGATTCAAAATACACATACATATCCACATATAGAGAAAATGTATATAATATAAGGAAATTAGCCATCAATTATTGTTTTACTGAATGCTATTTATAAAGACTGGGTGTTGAATTCTGTCAAATGCTTTCCATTAGGTAACCAGAATGAACATACATTCCTCTTCTTAGGTCTATCAATAAAACAAATTATACCAACAGATTTCTTAATATGGACCATCTTTTTGACCCTGAATAACCTTCTCATGACATGTTCTATTAATTTGTTACTAGATTCCATTTGTTTAACAGAATTTTGCTTCTAGAGTTGTGAGACCAAGTCTTCTGTGTGATCTTCATCAGGTTTTGATATCAATGTTATCATACTTGTGTCATGAATTCTCTCATGAAACATCTGGGCCAAGTACTTTTGAGGTCTTCTATGGAGACTGATCTATTTGAATTTCCTTTGTACAAAGCCATTTTTGTAAATTATATTTCCCTATAATAATCCTTTAAATTTTTTTACAGATTTTCTCATTATTTCAGACTTGAACAACACAGACTCATGATTCTTTTAATTTATGCTATTTATGGTTATTTATTAGTTTTTATTACATATATTTGTGTTTTGTTTCCCCCTACCTTCCTCTTAGTAATTCACTGGCTTAGCCGGTGATTTATTTTCAAACAGCCAATCTAGTAGTCCTCCCGTTGGCTTTGTAATTAACTAATTTCTTTTCTTTGTATTAATTCCTCCCTTCTACCTTCTTTTCATTTACTTAGATCTTCTAACTTTCTGAGTTAAATGCTTAACCCACTCATTTTTATTATTTATTTTTTATTGATAAGTATTTAAGGCTTTGTATTTTCTCTGAGTAATGCTTTAGCTAGATTACATATATTTCTTATATTTTCATCACTATGGTCATCTATATATTTTACAACTTCCATTTGTAGTCTCCGCTAATCCAAGAGTTGAATGAATTTAATATGCAAGTGGAGGGGCCTTTTACTGCATTGTGGTTTTTCTATAGTATCTCTCCTTTCTAAAATTATTGAAGTTTTCTTTGGGGTCTATATAGAAGGTTTTGTAAATGTTTCATGAGATTTAAAAAGAACAGGTACTCTGTTTTCAGGATCAAGTTCAATATATATTAATCAAATATATTCTATTGACTTAATTGTTTAGGTTGTCTACAGCCTTACCGTTTTTCCATTTGATCTTTCCTGGACCAAGAACAATGAATTGAAAGTCACTTACTACTAATGCATTTGTGCTGATTTTTCCTGGTATCTCCTGAAAGTTGCTTTATGAAAGTCACTTTGTTATTTAACACAGTTATTTGGTTGACAGGTATGCATAATATTAAATGCTCACTGTCAAATAGACATTTATAGCTTTGTAAAGTATTGCTCTTCATCTTAAATAATCCCTCGTGCCTGAATTCCACTTTATTTCATATTAAAACCAATATCAGGGGCACCTGGGTGGCTCAATCAGTTAAGTGTCCAGCTCTTGATTTCAACTCAGGTCATGATCTTGCACTTTGTGGGATTGAGCCCTGCATTGGGCTCTGAGCTGACAATGCAGAGCCTGCTTGGGATTCTTTCTCTCCTTCTCTCTCTGGCCCTCTCCTGCTCACATTTCACAAAGTCTCTCAAAAATTAATAAATAAAGAGAACTTGTATGGGAGCAAAGGGTTGGGGGTTGGAGAACAGGGAGAGGAGGAGAGAGAGAGAGCAGGAATATCTCAAGCTGAGCATTGAGCCCCATATGGGGCTTGATCCCATGAACCTGCAATCATGACCTGAGCCAAAAATCAAGGGTCAGATGCTCAACTGAGTCTAGGTGCCTCTACCCTTTTCAACCTTTGAAACACTTTGTTTTCACTGGCTGTCTTCAATACAGGGGGAAAAAATGAGATTTTGCTTAGTGATCCAATTTGAATATTTTTCAATAAATTAGCTAATAAGGCCATATAAAATTTACTGATTGAAATTTTTTTCCTGATTTGACAGATGACTGCTTAGTTCTATATTATTTTGCTATGTTTGGTTTTATAATTTAGAAAAATACTTTCCCTGTGGTCCCTATTTGTGTATTTATAATTTTTCTGATAATTACGATGATTTGTATTTTTGTTCGCATAAGTTTCTGGTTCTATCTTAATAATTTAAAAGAATATTATTTAGGGGCTTCTGGGTGGCTCAGTTGGTTAAGTGGCCAACTTCATCTCAGGTCAGGATCTTGTAGTCTGTGGGTTCAAGCCCCACACTTGGCCTCTGTGCTGACAGCTCAGAGCCTGGAGCCTGCTTCAGATTCTGTGTCTCCCTCTCTTTCTGCCTTTCCCCCACTCACTCTCTGTCTCTGTCTCTCTCAAAAATAAATAAACATAAAAAAATAAATAAACATAAAAATAAAATATTATTTATACTATTAATCATCTATTTCTTTCCACAGTAATTACTGTGAGCACTAATGAAATCAGTTTTAAGAATCTTACTGCTCCTCTTGTACTACACAGTTACAGTCANAAGTTTTATAACCAATTCATACATTAGCAGATATTTAACATACACACTTTATTCTTTCTTCCTTATTCCCACTTTTGTTTTAGTCTCAGGTTTATAGTTAAACATATTCAATGCTCTCCAAGAGTACTTTTGCCAGCTTTCTCATTCATTTCTAGAGAATAAAGTTCATCCTCCGAACGTTTCCTTATGAGGGCCTTAGACGAACAATATGCTCTGTGTCTTACATGTTCAAATTGTTTATACATGAAGACCACTTTACAGATGATAAAAATGAAGGCCCAGAAAGATGATAATAATTTGTACATGCTAGCAAGGGGCAGAGCCAAAATCAGAACTCAGAAGTTTAACTTCCAGAGTCCAAGCTGTTGTTACCTTAACAAATTCAGGTATTCGATTTGAATCACAGAAGACACACTAACATTGAGAAGAGTAAGGACAAAACAGCTAGGATGCAGGAGGACACTGAGAGAAGAAATGTATTTTAGAAATGGTGTTAGGTGAGGCAAAAGTGGATTAGGGGGATGCATCACGTGGTTAAAAGTAGTAGAGCATCTGGAGTCAACACTGTATCTGAATATTGGCTGATGATCCTTTGGACACATTGTTTAACCTCTCTGAGCCCCAACTGTGTAGGGATAAGAAAGACTACTTCATGGAATGTTGTGAAATTTAAATGAGACAATATATTTTAAATACAAGGCCAAACACAGTGCCCAGCACATAGGTGAATATCAGTTTTAATACGTTGACTACTTTTTAAAATTATTACCATACCATCACGAGATTAACCAAGAAAAGTATACATCTAATTTCCTAAGACTATTCTGAAAAAAAAGGGAAAATCTCAATTTTCTAAGTAAAAAAGAGGCCTATTTTCTATATACGAAATGCCCTCTTCCTCTCAGCCAACTGCCTAGTAACATGTTCAAATCCCAGCTCCTTCATGAAAAGTACCCTAATTATCCAATATAGAATAATCTAAATAATCTCTTAACTGTTTATACCACTTTAAGCATTTATTAATAAAGTATCTGATTCTATCTTAACAAAACTATAACATTCTATTTTTACTTATTGTTACATCTTTTTCCATTGCCTTTTAACCATTTTATATGTCATCTTGTCTCACTAGACAAATAAAGTCTTTTTTTAAATCAAATATTACAACTTTTACCTCTTCTGGACTCAAAATTGTTTAGCACAGGGTGAAGTAGATAGAAAGTTTTGTTTGTTTGATTTAAAAAAAATTTTTTTAAGGTTTTATTTATTTCTGAGAGAGAGAGAGAGACAGCATGAGCAGGGGAGGGACAGAGAGAGAGGGAGACACAGAATCTGAAGCAGGCTCCAGGCTCTGAGCTAGCTGTCAGCACAGAGACGGAGGCAGGGCTTGAACCAACGAACCATGAGATCATGACCTGAGCCGAAGTTGGACGCTCAACCGACTGAGCCACCCAGGCACCCCTTTGCTTGTTTGATTTTAAATGTTTATTAGGGAAATACAGAGAGTCTGATGAGCTAGAATGATTACTTTCAGGTAAAACATTTAATTTTTAAATTCTTAAGTGTTTAAAGGAAAAAATAACTTTAATAACTTTAACTTTTCTTATTATTTTTTCATATATATATATTTTACATTTATTAATTTTGAGAGACAGAGTGAGATAGAGTGTGAGTGAGAGAGAGGAAGAGAGAGGAGACACAGAATCAGAAACAGGCTCCAGGCCCTGAGCTGTTAGCACAGAGCCCGATGCGGGGCTCAAACCTACGAACCACGAGATCATGACCTGAGCCAAAGTTGGACGGTTAACCAACTGAGCCACCCAGGCGCCCCTAACTTTCCTTATTTAAAAAACAGGGAGGGGCACCTGGGTAGCTCAGTCAGTTAAGGGTCTGACTTTGGCTCAGGTCATTATTGGCTCAGGTCATGATCTCAGGGTCCCTGAGTTTGAGCCCCCTGTGTTGGGCTCTGTGCTGACAGCTCAGAGCCTGCAGCATGCTTCACATTCTGTGTGTGTGTGTCTCTCTCTGCCCCTCCCCTGCTCGCACTCTGTCTCTCTCTCAAACTAAAGAAACATTAAAAAAAATTTTTTTTAAATAGGGGAAAATACTCTTAGGGTAAAAAGAGGTTTTATAAAATGTCTTAGAATAATTTCTGAATGTGAAAACAAAACCACCATGTATATTAAAAAAAAAAAAAAAACTGAACAGAACTATAGTACATCTAAGAGCAAAGGTACAACAGAGAATACCTGATTCAGGAACACTTAGTTAATGTGTAACACTTACTAAAAGAGAAAGAGACAATTTCACAAGTACATAAAAACAGCTAAATGGAAATTCAAAGCATTTATAAAAGTCTATTTCTTGTCCTTAGCACTCAATGTTCCACTAGATGCAGTTCCACTTATTAGCTTGTACTGAACACAAGGCTTCAATACCAACTGCTTTTTTTTTTCAGTCACTACAATAACGGCCTGGAACTACCTTATGTAGTCCGAACCTAATTAAACAAGAACACCATAATCTACCCACCGCAATCATTCTTAAAACAACAAGAATACTATGAAAGTACAGCTTGCATATTAGAAATGATCTTTTCTTAGAAATGATCATTTAGTTGTAATTTATTTTCTTGAAAATCCGAAGAAGGCTTAGATTTAGCCAAGTGTACTTCCCAAGCGAAGACTTGCTTTAAAAGCTTTGTGCAATTTGTTTTCAATATCAAAAGTGATTAGAAGTCACTTATTTCACAAGACTATTTTACACAGAACAAAATAATTCTGATAATACATTCAAGACTATTTTACACAGAACAAAATAATTCTGATAATACAAAAGAAATTGTGAGGACAGTGGCTTGCTCACCTATGACATCTATAAGACAGTATCTATGGCATAGCAGTTTAGGGTAAGGAGTCTGGAGCCAAACCTCAGACTAAATCCCAGCTCCACCCTGTCCTAGGCTCTGACTTTAGGCATGTACCTTTACCTGTTGTGTGTTTTGACTACCCATTTGGTAAAATAAGTATAACAAAAGCATGTGTAATTATGAAGGGTTGCTGTGAGAATTAAACAAGGCATTACACAGAGGCCTTAGAACAGTGCCTGGCACATAGTAAATAGAGGCCTATAAATGTCAGCTACTGCAAAAGTCACAATTTAAAATGTGTATCCCAATGAATCTTTAAGAATACACCTATTGAAGAAAAGTTTATGTTCTAGACTAGGACTCCTATTTTTTTGTCCAAGTTTCTCCCCACAACATGCACATAGTTAGATTAATGCAATTAAGCGGGACCTTTCTTCTCTATGCTCATTTTTTAATTGCTAATTTTGTAAAACAATACTAAACTCCAAAAGTACTGTTTTCTAAAAAATACCAACCTTACAATGCTACATATAGAGATGACCTATACTTCAAAAGTAATAAGAAGAGTTTATGGAAATGGAAACTCTGACTCTTACACCAGGAATACAATCCCCAGTCTGCACTGCCTTTAGTAAAAATCCATTTGTGGGCAAATATCTCATTATGGATGAGCAAATTCGTTCTAGAGGATTTATTGTTATCAATGTTCTAGGCTCATTTCACTCAACCAAATGCGCGTTGAACTGAATGTGTCATACTTATCTGTAATCTAATAAATAAAACTTTTTGAGCTGAAATTAACCTAAGAATGACAATATTTCTGGGGTGCCTGGGTGATCCAGTCCGTTAAACGACCCACTTCAGCTCAAGTCATGACCTCACAATTTGTGGGTTCAGGCCTGCACTGGGGAGCCTGCCTCTGATTCTGTGTCTCCCTCTCTCTTTGCCCCTTCCATACTTGTGTGTGTGTGTCTCTCTCTCTCAAAAATAAAACATTAAAAAAATATTTTTAAAAGAATGACATTTTTTAAAACATTTAAAAATCAATTTAATAGTATCACTTGACAAGCATGTTTAAGCTTCATGAAATTATATAAAAAATTCTGTGTGTGGCGGTATTTTTTTTTCTTTAAGTGGGCTTCACACCCAGTGTGGAGCCGCACACAGGGCTAGAACACACAACCCTGAGATCAAGAACTGAACTGAGATAAAGAGTCAGACGCTTAACCAACTGAGCCACCCAGGAGCTCCTCTGTAGTGGATTTTTCTAAGAAGGTGATCCAATGATTTCATCAGGTCCTCAAAAGGGAATGGAATTCCAAATAGTTACGAATCACTGTTCTTTACAGTTACAAACTTCTTAAACTTCTTTCTTTTTTATGTTATTAGTTTCAGAAAGAACCTGCTTATATAAAATTATGCAATATAATTCTAAATCCATTCCAATGTCACATTTCCCAAATAACCTTGGGTATGTGTAACAAATTCACAACTACAAAAACATTCCCAAGTTATTGAAAAGTTCTTAAGGGTCTACAAACCTTCCCCAGGTCTATTTACGCAAGAGAAAACAAAGAGCACAGAAGAACCACTAAAAAACGATGGGTAAACTTCAGCCAATCCCAGATCAGTATGTACAGGAAACGGAGGATGGTATGATTGAAGAGCTAGGCTCTAACTATTGATTGAATAGTTACAATTGGTGACAAACACAATTACATTTCAGTTTTCTGTAGTTAGAAAAGAGTTTTGGGGATTTATCACAGACCATCACTTCAACTTCAGAAAGACCTATATAAAACTAGTTGCTTGAGCTCACATAAAAGTTCATAATGCCCACAAGCCCTCGCAATATTTTGATTTACTTTTCACCTGCCCTGTAACCTAATCTCTCATCATAATAACTTATTAGCAAAAACATAAACACTTTTTGAGATTTCCTTCGAGGTACAGACAGCAATTGACGACTACCCTTAAAATAATTCAATCCTGGTTCAATGACAGTAGCTTCCAGTGAATAACCTATGAACCTTTAAACCTGGCAACAGTTCAAACACAGACCAAAAAAAAAAAATCACAACGGAAATAAAATGAACCAAAGTGATCCTGAGGTCTGCTTCCTCCCCTCGTCCTTGGGGCCCGCACCTCTTTGTGCACAAGGGTGTGAGGGTCTTCTAAACTCAGACCCGCGTTACCGCACCTGGCACGACACCCTGTCGCAAGCCTCAGGGCAGCTCCTGCTCAGCAGTGGAAACGTTGGCGGATGTGGATCTGTGCGATCCCAGAAGCAGCCGTGACGCCAGGCGTTCCCGACGGGCCCGGAACGAAGATCAGGGACGCGCCGCCACCAGCGACCGGGCCGCAGGCTGACGGGGACCAGCGGAGACCGATGCCGCGGTCGTAGCTTTCGCCTGTGGTCTACCTCAAGGCCCGAGGGCCGGCAAAGAAGACAGGGAGTAATAGGCGGACATACCTTGTGGGGACCCTTGGCGATCGGTTCCTGCGTTAGCGCGACGCCCGTCGGACTCTCCCAGCATTCGCCGCCGCCCCTCCTCCCGCCCCAAAGCCACCTCCACGTTCCGCTTCAACGTGGCAGCCACAGCCCCTCCCCGGCGGCCCACAGACGCTTCCGGGAGCGACGCCTCGCCCCGCCCACTTCGGCGCGCTCCCTGCCACGGCACTTCCGGGAGCGGTGGCAGGCGGACGTGGAGAGCGTGGGGGTGGCGGGACGTGAGCGCTTGGGAGGCTGGGGGACCGGCCCCCCAGGAGCGGCCTACAGGGTGAGGATACGGTGAGCCGGGATACGCGAAAAGAAAAGGAAGAGAAAGGTTCCGCTGTGCTGGGTGTAGCTATCTTTTCGAGGAACGGCCGAGGCCTGCAGGAACGCGACGTAGCTCTAGTCCTTGAGACGTCGGCAGCCGCCACTACACTGTCAACACCGGACAAATCACGTGGAAACCGGGCTGCAGGGCCCTAAGTGCAGTAACTAATTTGTGATTGGGTTCTAAAAATTGAGTAGTTGGTTCGACAGTATTACTTTTGAGGATTTCAAAAGCAAATGATCCGGTCATACCCGAAGGCAGTTGTGGACATACTTGTTACTCCAAAGAGGCACAGTGGAGTCCAGCAGTCTAGTTAGCATCATATGGCCATTATTTGATGTCTTCTAGGATTTACCCTTACTCACTGCGCTGCGCCAGACCCTGGCATCGGATTGGTGTATTGCCTGGATGTCGTTCTTAGTTTATTGTTTTTACAGCAGAGTAAAACCAGAGGAAAAGCACTTAACAGTCAGAACCTAGGCTCAACCCAGGTCTCCTAACTTCTAGACTCGTTCTCTCCCATTTCACCCGTGAGTCAACCATCTTTTTTCCTTCAACTTTTTCTAGTGCCTTCACTTCTAGGTATTAGAGTAGGCAAAGTTTTGCACACCCACTGCACGCTTTCAAACACCTTTTAGTGTCTTATACTTAACATTCAATTTGAAAAGGAAGTTTCTCTAGTACATAAATAGAATGGATTATTCAGGCTACAGTAGCAAATTTCTAGTGTGCTGTAAATCCATTTTTACTTAGAGCTGCAAGGACTAGTTTACCTATAGATGCCAATGAAAAATCCGAAAGTGGGCCCACCACTTGAGTCAACAGAAAATTTAACTCCCTACTGCCCCAACCCATAAGACCCCCACCACCTGGAAATGTTCATTGATATGGAGAGGGTTCGTTAGAACAACTTAACCAAAAAATTCATTGATTCAAATAGTGGTTACATTCTTTGTTATCATTTAATGTACTACATGTTCCTATTCTAGAAGTCAAACTACAAACCTCCCTGCTCCTCACCCCCTTTTGTAGGCTCTGTGAGGTAAGAACAGCAGCATTTCATGATATAAGTTTCTTAACTGGAACACAGCCACTTTTCAATGGTCTGTGCATTGCCTACGGCTGTTGTGCTACACGGACAAAACTGAGTAGTTGCTAAAGACAGTTAAGAGTCAGCAAAGCCTAAAGTATTCACTGTATGAATACTTTACACCGTATTTACAAGTTTGCTAATCCCTATTCTATTAGGATTTTGCCTACAAGTCAAAGAATGAAACATACAGTATTACACAAATTTTTATTTCAAAGCCTTGTTATAATGGCATACAAAGGCA
The DNA here is from genome assembly GCF_008692635.1 of Crocuta crocuta. Classification (NCBI taxonomy): domain Eukaryota; kingdom Metazoa; phylum Chordata; class Mammalia; order Carnivora; family Hyaenidae; genus Crocuta; species Crocuta crocuta. The sequence goes on from NW_027531914.1 coordinate 1,657,217, forward strand.
GTATGAAAAATATCATAACTGGTAAGGGAAAAGTATATTCCTAGACTTGATATGTTTATATCTGGTTAAATATAAAGAGTTCTCTGTTTTAAATGCAGGGAGTTATCACTTGGACTATGCAAGTGGAAACTATGCAAAGCAATCTTAACCTATGGTATTAACAATCTGATTGTTCTGTAACCTCGAAATTTGTCAAAAACTCCTAACTTTGGTTATAAATATAAAAAAATAAAATATTCACAACAGTAGAAATATTGAAAATGATAGCATTTTATTTCTTCATAAAGAAGTCTCAAGAGTAGTTTGGACATTGCTTGTTTTCTCATATAACTTGCGATACAGAGCAAGCATCTTTTCTATACCTTGGCAAATTGTCATCCTCCTGAGTTTAGATCTGCTTCTCATTTTATTCTTTGTGCAATGTCATGAAACATCTGAGAGTTCCTTTAATGTGGTTTTTCACCTGAATCACTTCTGAAATGTATTCATCCTTTACAACACACAACTGCTTTCTTCATGCATAACTATGTTCACCTTCACTCAATTCTTCTGGCTGTTTATCCAGAACTACTTCCTGAATGGCAGCAGTGTCAACATTCCCACAGTCGTCTGTATCTTCTAGAACGATGTTTACCTTCCAGCCAAATCCTGTGAAGCTTTCACACAGCAGTCTCATACTACTGTGCAAAGCAAGGACTGCCTGTGATTCTTGGAATATGGGTGCCAATTTCCCAGTAGCATCCTTATCTGAACTTGCAGCTTCACTAGTCAGTGAAACATTAATCCATTCACGCCGACTTCCAAATGATGCTTTAACCAACTGAGCCATGCAAGCACTCCCAACTTGTGAACGATGAAACCAGCCTTTACTGGCAAAAAGTGTTGTCTCCTTGTAATTATCATTTTCCTTCAATGTAGCAAATAACCTCAAAACTCTGGCCTGAATCCTAGCTAAACTGATTAGGATTTGTTTTTTATTACAGTCCTCCATTCAAAGTAAAAGCAAGCACTCCATTTCAACCGTAAGTGGCTTTCTGTTCCTAGTATAAACTTAAAAAAACGGTGAAAGCAACTTTACTTTGTTTTTATATTCATCGAACTTTTAAAATGTGGTTTGTGCTGTAGCTTTATGGAGGCCTGGGTTTGTCTCGTTTTCACTATGCTGTTGCCATTTTCAAGTCCAATTTCACTTCCAGTTCCATTGTTTCTTTGCTGCCCTGTCAATTCCCTCTTCTGATTATCCAGTTTTGTAAAATGTTGCACGGGTTTATCACTGGGAAACAAGTAAGCCACATAACTACATGCTTTACTCTGTGAACTAAGAGATGTTCAGTGATCAATCACCAAGAGACTTTGAAAGATGTGTTGTAACTGGTTACTGACCATGATGCACATCTTTAATAATCGGTTGTAGAATAAAGAGCTAGCAACAAAGCTTATGCAACAGTTGTTACTATTGTAACTGAAATTTCAACTGCGTTGTAGGATTGGTGTTATTTAAAGTGTGAAAACTAATCTTCATGTATAATGGCATGGTGCAAAGTAAGGATTACCTGTATCTAAAAAGAAAAACTTGTATTAGTTCACAAAATAGTCAACATTTAAGCCACTTTAGCTAACTACTAGCCAAATTTAAACATAAATCAAAATAGAAAAATGAAAATTTTTCTCAAAGGAATGTTAGTTCCAGAGTGAATTCCCATTGGAGATGGAAAAACGTTTGGAGACAATGTAATACATAATTCTTCAAATGAGGATTTGCAGACAGTCCAAAGATACCCTTTTGAGAATTTAGGTCTCTTCCCCTCATTTCAGTAATTCTGAGGTCTACAAAAGAGTAAAGTTCTGGACAACTCTACTGTTTTCCTGATTGTAAAACTTTACAATCATCACAAAGCACAAGACTGCATGTATTTGCAACTTATTCCATACCAGCCAGTACCATGTTTTCTCCTGCATAACAGTAGCATCCATCCCATTAATATTTTAGTTTTGTTTTTGAATGCACTCTTTGGTAAATCTTATGACTAAGGCCCATAAACGAAGTTTGTATCAACTTTTATATTTATAGAAATTTAGGAAATAGAAAATAAACTTAATACTGAGTATTTGCAAGAATTTTTCCTCTTTATATTCCTCAAATTTGAAACACCCAAGACAACATGACTAATTAGTGACAGACTAATCTGGTATTAGATTTGAGATTCCCACCTTCTGACCCCCTACTTATCCACTATTCTTGAATGAAGATTAAGTGATAGGATGGTCATTCACAGGAATATCAAAGTCATTTATAGGACATCCAAAAATTCAGCAAATTTAAACCCTGGAATATATGATCTCTAAGAATCTCAGGGGCTGAATTACATCACTATTTTTGAGAAAAGATGATCATCAAGGTTAAAAGTCCTGACCCCAGCCGCCCATCTGCCTATCCTGCACCAATCTATAGATTCAGAAAATTATATTATCTTTGAAATCATATTCATGTTATCTTTGAAAGATGAAATAAGGGAAAAAATTTAATTGAGTACAATATCCATATTCTGCTCAAATATCAATTTTTTGCTTAGATCTGGTTTTCTGTTTTGTCAAAACTAGCAAATTTATAAGCCACTTACCTTACTGTACAAATGTTCAAATTCCTTATCAGATAAATCTGACAAAAACACCCTTCAATTTCATTCCTAAGACAGGAAAACATTTACAAGTAAATCAATATACAAAAACTACATCATATCTTTACTTTTTTCTCCCACTAGGATTTTTTTTTCCCATTATGTCCTCATCCACATACATTAATCACAACAGATCATGATGTGAACAGCAGTGGAAAAAGTTTAATCATTGGACATTTATATTTTCTTCCTATTTTCAAATTACACTTTAGTCCTAAGTTTTTCTTTGTTTAGCCCTTTTTAAAGAACATAACATATGCACATTTCTACAAATTTTAATTTTCATGAACAGGTAAGACCTCCAATTTTACTCTGACTGGAAAAATCATATCAAAGATAATCTCAAATCTATCATTAACTACCTTGCACAGATTACCTTATGCTAACTTAGAAATGTCTTCTCAATATTAAGCTTGGCATGGAAAGGGTAACCATACTTTACTAAAACACATTCCAAAACTGGTTATATCTTGTTTTTTATTAATGCTTTTTGTGTTACACAAATTTCCAATAATCAGAAGCACTTAAGCTTTAAAGGAAAAGTGGGAGAATTGTCACTGCTAACACTGCTAACAAAGAACTTTTAAACAATGAAAAGGGAAAAAAATACTCAAAACATTACAAATCTCAGGCACTACCAATTAGGGCCATGCTGATCAGAATGCCCCAATTAAGGACTTGGCAAAGTCCGTACTGTGTACATTAAGAGAGACATAAGACCATGGTGGGAGATGCAAGGGGGGAGCAACAGAAAGAAAAGGAAGTATACTCACCATATTGGACAAATATCAAGCTTTTGAGGAAAAGGACAAATCACTCTAAAGCTGCTGCTGCTGTATATTTATACCTTTATTCCATCCGATGTCAAATATATGTGTTAAGTGTTTTTAAGTAATTGGACTGCATTCCTTAGAAAACTCTAAACAGAAATTTCAACCTTGCCAAGTCAGTCTGCAACCCAAGCAAAATACCAGGGGTAGGGATACTCAATTTCTATCTATACTCTACTTCCAGCTTCTCTAACCACCCCTTCACCTAAGGAGAGGTTATGAGATGAGAAATGGGTCCAAGAAAAAAAATATATGATCAAAGTACACTATTCTCTAGCTATAAAATGAGCTCTTATACACCCTCTAGAAAATTTCTAAAAGGAATGTGGCATCACCTATGGAATTTACATATTCATGGGCAAGAAAATGTGCACCTCAGAAAAAGAGAGCACTTATTTGAATACACATGCTCTCATACTTCAAATTATTTGACCAGAGGGTCTAATACTAAATCTCTTGATTCAATGGAAGCAGTTAAAAAAGAGTAAAGGGTGATAGTCAACCTCCAAGATGGTCCCCAATGATCTCCCACCTCTTGGTATTCACACCCTCATATGTGCCGACTTACATGTTGACGAGGCATTTCTCTCTTGGATCATTCCCTCTGAGGAAAGACAGTTGTCACATTGTGGGAATTCTCAAGACGCCTATGGAGAGGCTCTCCTGTGGAAGTACTGAAATCTTCAGCCTACAGCCATCAAGGAACCAAGGCTTGCTAAGTGAGAGTCCAGAAGATGAGGTCTCTCCAGTTTGCCCTTCTCCCACTGTAAAGATAAGTGTTGTTGTAAACTACTAAGTTTTGGATAATTTTTACACAGCAATAAATACTTCAATATAAAGAGTCACAATCTATATTCAAAAAGCAAAATGTACAACTTATGAATTAGCTGAAAAGGTCTGAAGTTTTGGGGAAAGGATCAGATTCAGAACAGTGTTTCTGGTTGGTCACCAATAATTTCAAAACCCCAAGGCTTTCTGAAATGAAAGGGTGAAAAATTCAGCAAGAATGTTAAGTCAGTTACTAACAATACATTTTGATATAACAGGACAATAAGGTTTTAGTAGAACTAAGAATTTGACAAAAGAGTAGGTGTTCAACAAGATACCTGTCCTAGAAAGCAAAAAGTCTATTTGCTTTCATACAGTTGTGAGAAATACATAATGTTTATAAACAAAACTGTCTGTATAAAATGCTTAGCACAAAGCCTGGCTTATAATCATTCGATAAGCACTAGTTGTTATTTTTGACCCAGCTGACCAAATTAACGAGATTCTATAAGGGGAAGTTAGATTTTACCAAAGTATTCGTAAATCTTTACTTGGATAATCCTCCATTTCCAACTCACTACTATTGTTCCAAAAACACTTAATACATTTAAAGAAAAATATACTACCTCCCCTGTATATTTGGAGTGATTATCTTTGAAGTCCCAGGACTCTTTTTCCAACATCTCCAAGAATGTAATTCCTGAAAAGAGATACTTTCTTTTAAATTGCAATGGTCCATGTGTTTTACAATATCTTTAACACAGTTTACATATCCTCATTTATGTATTCAATAATCACAACGGTTCATTATGTGAACAGCAGTGAAAAAGTTTAATCACTGGATATGAAGTTATTGAAAGAAGCAAAGATAATCAAATGATCAAATTGGGAACCTCAAGGTCACTAGTAAAAACAGCAATAAAAATGCACAAGTTATAAACAAACATAAAGATACATAAATATAAGCAAAAGAAAAAATCATGCATCTACAAGGCATTACACATTTCCCTATCCAGGAGTACACTAAGAAAACCTAGGGCAGTGACCCCTTGTGGCTTCCATAAAGTGAGTTTTCATTTAAGCAGTTTACAACATTTAAGTACATCTGTTGTGCAGCATAGCAGTTTTCAGTAACTCCTTTGTAATTAATAATTACAAGAATGCTTTAACAATAATGTGAGAGCCACAGTTTCACCTTTCCTTCGTCGGCCACAAGCCACAGTATCTGGAATCCAATTAAGAAAAAGAAAAAAAAAACCCTTCCCTCTGAACTCTGATTCTGAGTTGGCAGCAGGGGTACTTTCAACTCCAACTTAAGAAAATAAAAATTGAGATTGGAGCACCTGGGTAGTTCAGTCAGTTAAGCGTCTGACTTCGGCTCAGGTCATGATCTTGCGGTTCGTGGGTTCAAGCCCCACATCAGGCTCTGTGCTGACAGCTCAGAGCCTGGAGCCTTCTTCAGATTCTGTGTCCCCCCCCCCACCTGTCCTTCCTCCACGTGAGCTCTCTCTCTCTCTCAAAGACCAACATTAAAAAAATAACTGAAAAATGAGAGCCTGCACCTGGAGCTTCCTCCTCAGCTGCCCACCTGCCCTCAGCCTCTCGACAGGTTATATCATTTAACAACTCATTAGCTCAGAGCTCCACTTCCTATCTAATGTCTAGTACCCACCAGTCTTGCTCTTTCAATAAACCCCATGCCAGTGTCCATTTAAGTTACCTTTAAGGGGTGAGGGGAGGGCATACGAGTACATCCCAGGTACTGATCACTATTTTAGAGGTTACCCACAGATTGCACAGATTTTGAGTGATCAACGCTTTTTCTTTTTCCTGTTAAGTACTACTTTCACATGCACAATTTTGCTGAACATGAGATATTTTTCAGGAACATGTATATTATAGCAGAAACACATGTATCTATTTGTGTGCAGAAACACATGTATCTATTTGTGTGCTAGAGACTGAAAAGCCAAATTCACCTAACACAGTGGTCTACAAGCAAGGAGCAACCTCTAGTGGGATCCCTGCAAACCTGGAGTCCTTAAAAACCAGGCAACCACTACAATGAAATACCACTTCACACTCACAAGAACATGGAGAAAATGGGACCCTTATCCACTGCTAATGGGAATGAAATCATCTAGTCACTTTGGAAAAACACTTGGGCATTTCCTCAAGAGGTTAAACGTAAGTTAGTAAATGACCCAGTGATTGCACCCTGAGATAAATACTCAAAAGAAATGAAAACATATATCCATACACAAACTTTTACACTAATTTTCACAGAATTATCCATAATAATCCCCCACAACAGAAACAACCCAAATGTTCAACTGATGAATGGTTAAATAAAGTCATCATAGCAGTATATTCATAAAATGGAACACCTTTTGGGGGAAAAAAAAAAAAGGAAGTACTCGGTGGCACCTGGGTGGCTCAGTAATGTCTTGATTTCCGCTCAGGTCGTGATCTCACGGCTTGTGAGTTCCCTGCATTGGGCTGTGCTGACAGTGTGGAACCTGCTTGGGATTCTCTCGCCCACTCTCTGCCCCCCCCCCCTTTGCTTATACTCTAAATCTCTTTCTCAAAATAAGTAAATATTTAAAATTCTGTATTAAAAAACAAAATGGAAGTACTGATACATGCTACACATGACCTTAAAAACATTCTAAATGAAAGAAGCCACTCACCAAAGGCCTTATATTAATTTCTGATTTCATTTATATGAAATTGTATACGCAAACTTACACAGACTAAAAAATTAGTGGTTTCCAAGAATTGAGGATAGTGGAGATATAGGGATTGACTGTTGAGGAGAATGATTTTTGGGGGGGCGGGTGATGGAAATGTTCTAAAATTGATTGTGGTGACGGCAGCACAACTCTTGAATACACTAAAACCCACTGAACTGTACACTATTTATATGGGCTAATTGTATGGTATAGGTGTTATATCCCAACAAAACTGTTACCAAAAAAAACAAGGCAACCAATTTTTTCCTTAAAGAGAAAACTGTTATTTATTTCTTAGCCTCACCTGGGTCTTAATTGGTTGAGTACTAAGAAAGTTTCTAATAGTCTAACAGACTGAAGGTGATTTAAATCCAGGTCCTACTCTTTGCACATGTAACAGCCAAGCAAGCACACAGCCCATGGTTCGATTTTCCCCAAACTCATGGACTATCCTTAGGCCACGTGACTTTTAAGAATGGGACCTATACAAAGCCTGTTAATTTCGTTCAAACAAGATACAAGTATATTATCATGGAAAGTAGATGTCAGTAAGTATTACCTTTGGGCTGGAATCTGGACTAAGAAAACAAAAAGAGGGAAAAGCAGCAATTTGGCTTAGAAATGTTGGAATCCTGCTTGCCTGCAGGAGAAGGAAATGAGAAAGTTGAATAAAAAGCAAAAACATTTGTTTCCTTACTGGGCCTCCAATGCAAGCAGCAGAGAGAGAGGCCACTTAACATGCTAAGTGTTTCTTCAAAAATATAGAATAGAAATTATGTCATATTTTGGCTCCATTTTGTTTCTTCCATGAAAATCGAAATTTCATACCGTAAACATACAGAGCTTAACAAAGATATGGTTCTAGGACCTTCTCACTCCTTGAAAGCTATCTACAATGCACATCCCAACCGTAACCATTTCATTGCCTTTCTATCCTGCCCCTCCTAGTAATGCTATTGACGAGTCCCCATTGGACATGTGTTGCCCCAAGGAAGGACCTTACCTTGTTTTCTTAATTCCCCTATAGGGCCAAACGCTCTTGTAGAAAAGGGTTCCTTGAATTAAGTCGACGTATTAACACTCTCATTCAAGCTCCTCTGGGGTCACGTATCTAAGGTCAACCATCCCAACAGCTCCGCATCAGGGATCTACCAAATAAAATGCAAGAAAATTATATGCCTCTCAGTAGATGATTTATCCGGGGGCCCAATTTCGTCTCCAATATTTCTAGGGTACCGCGTTTATCCCTCTCCCTGCCGTGTCTTCCACCAGCCATAACCTCCAGTCACTTTCAGAGTTCGCACCGGGGACGTATCCGCATGCCCCTGGATTCACCTCAACGTTATTTCTGCCTCTCCGCCTTCGCATTTTCAGGCCCTGCCTCAAAGAACCGCGATGGCACCGGATGTAACCGGAGCGGCTTGAAACTAGCAAAACGAGCCCGTAAACAACTAAATCCCCCAACCAACCTGCAACAGACAGGGAGGAGCCGTCAAGTGCTCGTCTTAATGCCCCAGGCTCTCCCGATTGGCTGCGGCGACGCGACGTGACCTGTGATTGGCCACGGCGCCTAGAGCAGCGCCCACGAAGAGGAAGGGTAGGAGTCTTGCGCCTTAAGAGCCCGCCTTTTCCGACAAATAAAGGTCGTAGCTGCCGAATCCACGGGCGGAGTTAAGTTTATCACGATTAATGCTGTCGCGGGAACACCCAAAGTGGAGCCCCACGTAGCAAGAAGATGACCCGAAGTTGCTCGGCAGTTGGCTGCAGCACCCGAGACACCGTGCTGAGCCGCGAGCGCGGCCTCTCCTTCCACCAGTGCGTGAGAGCAGCCTCCGGCTGTCCAGCTCCCAGCACGGCCTGGCGGGCAGTAGGCCAGGGTGGGGCGGGGCCGGGGGTGCGTCGCGCCGGTGACGTGCGTGACGTGCTTGGCGTGAGGGAGAGGAACGGGGACCTTTGAATCGGTGTTTGTCCTGCCTCTCCGGCTTAGTGTGTACCTCCAAATTGCAGATTCTTTCTGGTTGCCCACCGCCTGCCTAATGGCTTTCAGCGAGGGCTATTTGAAAGGAGTCGAGCTTCCTTTCGGTCGTCTTACTGTTTAACGTGAGGAGGTGGGAAGGGTGGGCAGTTTAGCAAAACTGTTGAAAGCGTTCGATTCTATTATTAGATGTGTGGCTTGCCCAGGACGTGAGTACAGATGAGTTTTCACGAATATTGCCTGTTACTGCAAGTTATTTAGTAGTATTGGCTGAGCTCCACAAGGCCGGTTGTATTCTGACTGGATGTGCTCGTGGCAAGGAAGGTACATTGGCTCAAGAGTGGGGCGGATTTTCAGACGGGTCTGATTTGAATTCACACCTTTAGTCCCATCTATGGTATGTCGTTCATTCCAGTCAAAGTTCAAGGCAAAATGCGAAGTAGAAAAGTGGGTAGAACAGATCCTCACAGACCAAAAGAAATGCACCTCAAAAAGAAGTAGTCTGTTAAGGTAATAGATGTAGAGAGTTAAACCATTGACAAAGGACTTTTATGAGAAGATGAAAAACCGCTTTCTGGGACAGATGGTATTTGAGTTGGACCTTGAACTTAGATTGTGGAGTGGGAGGAAGATAGCACTTAAATAGGAATAACATGGAAAAACGTAAAGGGGTGAAAAGCGCAGATAACCATAGAGAGGAGTGGGAAAAATATCTTGAAGACATTAAAAAGAATAAGATGTCAAGTTAAGGAGCTTCAACTATGTATGGTAGGCCTTTTGTAGTCATTGTTTTGTGTTGTTTTTTTAAATTGGGCTGGTTCCTCCACCTAAGCTGTTAATAATTGTTATCATTTCTTTTCTTCTCCGGGATTTTTCCCCATCAGTTAGTTCGTATTCACTTTAAACTGTTTCCAACTGATTGCTTGCCTAAAGTCAGCAAGCATGCTCACAGTACTTCCATCTTTAAACATACACAAACTCTTTAGTCTGTGTGTACCTCTACACTACCCTAGCTCTCCTTCCCTGTATAACCAGGCTCCTCTAAACAGGAACATACACACCTATTTCCCTAAGTCCTATTGACTTTTCAACCTATGCTAGCCAGATCACTACCACTGCTCTAATGCACTGACAAAGGGTCACCCGTAATCGTGCCAAATCTAAGAGAGCATGCTAAGTGCTTCTCTTGACCTTTTTTTTAACTTTTAATTATATCTACTACTCCATAAAACTCTCACCTCCATTGGCTCTATTGACACACTCTGTCCCTAGTTCTCTCCTTTTTCTCTAATATTTCTTTTTCGCATTTTTGCTGCCCTGCTTTTCCTTTGCCTTCTTAGGCTCTTTGAGTGAGGAAGAGTTCATTCATTGCTTTTAATTGTTTTATGTGTTGAGGACCAAAGTAAGACCTGCTTAATTTTAAGAAGAGAATGTAATGCAGCTACTACAGTAGTCTGCTCTTGATTCGTCCAGGGTGATTTCTTCCCATTCATTCCATTTTCCTGATTCCTGGAAATGATTTTTCTAAAAATGCAAATTTTCTGCTAGTTTCCTAAAGAAAGGATTTTAATCCTGAGGCTTTTCAAATGCCTAAAGACAAGAGTCCAAGTTCCTCTGCAAAGACTTTCCTACAAAACCTGTCTTCCAACCTTAATTTTATTCCCTCTGTATTTCTGTTATTGTATATGTCTGCTAAATTAAACACATGTCCTTGTGTATGAATGGAAGGGAATCATTTTTGTCTTCCTATACCTAGGAAGTTGTAAGGAATGCAGGAGAAAGAGACAGGAAAAGGAATTACAATAGTATGGTGTTAATTCTAGCAACAGAGTAGTATTGATCAGAAGTAAGGGTTCAGCAAAAAGATAATATAGGATGGAAAGATTTGTCAACTTGTCATTGCCCAAAGGCTTCATCTTCAAACTTCTTGATCATGGAGCTCTCTCCACAAAGAAATTTGAGTACAGACCCTGATAAATGCATAATGATTTATAAATTACGTACACGAAGTAATGTACTAATATGTATTATGAAACACAAAAATTAAGGGATGGGGCAAAACATTATAAAAATAAATTCTAATGTTTTCTTCAAGTCTCTGTAGATGAGTGCACACTTCTCTGGTGGCCACTGACCCAAAGGATGGATCCCAAACTTCGTAGCATACACAGTCTTTTGTGATCTGGCCTCTGGCCACCCCTCTAGACCATCTGTAACCAGTTCAAGCTACCTCTGTACCCTCCTTTAACCCTCTCTGGCCTCCACATTAACTTATTTTTCAATGCTTTATCAACCAGTAAGATCCAAGTAGTTATTTTATATCTCTGTGTTTGTGCATCTGCTTGGAGTGGCCACTGTCTGCATGGCAAACCCCTGTTGACACATCAGCTCTAGCTCCAATATTTTCTCTTCTAAGCCTTCCCCAACATCCCCAGCACCATTACCAGAATTGTGAAAGACACTGCAAGGACACAGGCGAGGGGCTCTGGCTGAAAAGCATGAATCAAAATGATTAAAGGTGTGGAAATACCAGAATACTGGTACTTTGGCAGACATATAAATGGTTAAATCTGAGATGGGACTAGGAAGTTTAAAGAAGTGACAGTTTGATTCATTCTCTTTTTGTTGGTGTAAAGAGATTAAACAACTTATTTCATAACCAAAGAAGTATATATATGGTAATTTGGAAAAGTTTTTGCCTGAATTGTAGTGAATTGTTTTATACTTTCAGTTATGAAACATTTCTAACACACTAGCAAGTAAAAAATAATACATACCAAACACTGATGTGCCCATCACTAGAATTAAGCAGATGTTAACATTTTGCCTTGTTTCAGTTTTCGTTTTCATTTTTGTTTTCTTTGTTTTTTCTCTTAGAAGAGAATTAAATTACAGGTATAAAGCTTTACCCCTCAATCCTTTCTCTATCTCTTCAGAGATAACCACTATAGACAGGATTTTGTTAGCCACTTTTCTAGAATATATGATATGCAGAGAGCCCAAAGTAATTTCTGCCAATAGTATAAAAAAGGCATAGTTAACAGGAGAGAAAGCAGGTTCTGTATTAGTGTAAACCAGTCATTATTGTGTATATGAGATGATGATTGGTTTGGGATTTTTCTTTTGCTACAGGTGATTTTAGAATAGGGAAACATGAATTCCAATTTCAGCTATTATTTACTAGTGGCTATACTTAGCTCTGGCCTTGGTTTCATCTACAGTGAAAGGTAACCTGTCATGCAGAATTTTTTAAGGACACAGATTTTTTAAAAACACACATACACACCGGGGTGCCTGACTGGCTCAGTCAGAAGAACATGGTGGCTCTTGATCTCCAAGTCATGAGTTTAAGCCCCGTGTTGGGTATAGAGATTACTTAAATAAACTTTAAAACACACACAGTGTAAATGTGTAATGTGCTATGTAAAAATAGCACAAGGTAAATGCTTTAAAAGTAGAATCAATTATTATTATCAATTTAATTTTGTCCAGAGTTCAAATTAGTCATGCTGGTTAGACTATAATATTTTTCAAGCCTTTCATGTTGTGTTATGCACAGGAAATACTTGTTTAATACTTTGGGGCAAACAAACAAAGCTGTTTGGGACTGGCCTGTTATACTTACTTCAAGGGCTCCAAGTGGCCCTGGCCATTCTATGGGCTAAGGGGATTTGATGGCTGTAGTCAGCAGGCATGCCAGTTGGGAAACTGCATCAGAGGATCAGGCAAGTAATGTCATTTGGTGGACTATCCAACTTTTTACTGCCCTTTGCATGGTTAGAGACTGCTTTTCTCATGGTTAGAGAAAAGCGCCTCACAAACCTGCGCCATTAGTTAAGAAATGAACTTGGTGAAAAGAGAGAGATTTGCCTCACCTTTGTTAGAAAAACAATTTCCTCTTGATCAAGCAGCATCATCTTCCTGGAACAATAAAATGAAAGTCCTGAAAGTGGAATTGCTGTTCCTAGGAAAGAACAAATTCTAGGTAGTACTTTACCATTTCCAGAGTGCCTTTGAATGCATTTGTCTGTCACCTTGTGCACCCTTAACTACAACCCTGTGAGGCGGCTCAGAGATTGAGACCCATGTCTAATACAACACTGCTGATCAAAGGGAATTGAAGCTTAAATACAGATCTTCTAATTCAGTATTCTTTCTCAAGGTGATTGAGAGAATATCTCAGAAGTATGTTTTACCATACTGCTATGTTATTTCCCCACAATGAGCTGAGGAGATTAAAATTTTCACTAGTTTCAATTCCTAACAACGATATGCTTTAAAATCCAAGTTAAAATATACAAAAGTCACACAGCTACCTATAGATCTGTCTGCAAGGTAAATCAAGGGAGAGGGTGCAGAAAAGAGTTGTTTTGTGATTTTCCCCCTCTCACCAATTTCTAAACGTAGTAATTTGGCTGGGATTAAAAATAGAGAAATACAAGGTAATTTTTATATTCAAGGCTAGGAAAAAGTGGTGCCTTTTAAAACAAAAGAGGAAAATTGAGTATGGGAAATGTAATTGTTTTCCACTGCTGAGTAACAAGTTTTTTCAAAATACAGTGGAAACATGATCTCACACATTTTGAGGGTAGGCATCCAGAAGTGGATTAACTGGGTGTTACAGGCTGTCTCCTAACGTAGCGGTAAAATGTTAGCAAACATTAGAATCTTCTGAACACTTGATGAGGCTGGAGAGTGCAGTTTCAGAAAGACTCACTCATGTGGCTTTTTTTTTTGTGGCGGAAAGCCTGTTTTTGCCCAGTGAACATATCTCTACAGGACCACTCACATGGGAGAGCAATTTTCCCAGAGAAAAACCATTGAATAGAGGGAACAAGTACCTTTTATTATTTAGTCTTATTGCCCATTGTCACTTCTGCCTTTTTTTTTTTTTTTTTTTTGTATTTCTTAGAAGCAAATCACTAACTCTAGCCCACACTCAAGGGGAAAGAAATTAGACTCCACTCCTTGAAAGGAAGAGAAGCAAAGAGTTTGTGGACATAGTTTAAAAACACACATACTAAATTTGAGCAGATTGCATTAATGTAGGCAGTGAAGACAAAATGTAGGGTATTTAATATGAGAATTGCCCTCAGAAATTAAAGCAAATGAATCACTTAGATATGGACCTCTTGGATTCAAAAAATCAAAGAATTTTGAAAAGTGAAATCAGATTAAGTTTTAACTGGACTTGATGTTTATATGAAGCAGTTAAATAATAAATGGGTTTATGTAATAAATACTGCTGTAGTATTACCATAATATTTTCATGTTAATGGAACTTTAATATGATTGCTGTAGATTTCCAACTGATACCATACAGCGCTCAAAATGGATCAGGGCTGTTAATCGTGTGGACCCCAGAAGCAAAAAGATTTGGATCCCAGGACCAGGTGCTATACTATGTTCCAAACATTTTCAAGAAAGTGACTTTGAGTCATATGGCATAAGAAGAAAGCTGAAAAAAGGAGCTGTGCCTTCTGTTTCTCTATACAAGGTACTTAAATCTAGGTATAAACAAAATTAAATTCTACAGAGCCTTTAAAAATCAAGATCCCTCTCATTATAGGTAGAATTTACAGAGATTTAAAAAAAAAATCCTAAATCTTAAAATAAATCCATTAATAAATTTTAAATGCACCGAAAACTAGTTTTTTTTGTTTTTTTAATCTATATGTAATATTAGCAATTCTGCTTTGGAGTTTTTTAGGTATATAAATGCAGATCATTTTCTAGACCCACATAAAGAATCCTAAACTGATCACAAAAATTAACTAGTAGATGCCTTAGAATTCAGGCTTTTGTTTGAGACAATTTCCATAATACTTAGAAATTATGCTTTTTTTGGACTCCTCCCAGTAATGTTGAGCTTGACCAAAAATATACCTAATTATTAGCATAGATATAAAGAGGTATCTATGGAAAATAGAGGGCTTTCTATGAATCAGTCACCAGGATTAGTGTTACATTCTTAGGTTTCTTTTGTTTTTTAGTCATCCTTTTACCCCTTGGCCACACTGTTGTACCTGGCTCCTCAGCGTCTGCTCAGTCTGCACCAGTCTAGCTGTTCTATCCTGACGCCACCTTTGCCTCCTCTTATCCACTGGAATCTCCTCCTTTCAGTATTGTTTTCTCTCATTCCTGTATTCAGAAGAGTTGGTGTCAAGTCCAAACTCCTAAGCTCCAAGAGCTTCCTTTAAATTGTGCATTTCTGGGGCTCCTGGATGGCTCAGTTGGTTAAGCCTCCGACTTCAGCTCAGGTTATGATCTCATGGTTCGTGGGTTCGAGCCCCACGTTGGGCTCTGTGCTGACAGCTCAGAGTCTGGAGCGTGTTTCAGATTCTGTGTCTACCTCTCTCTCTGACCCTCCCCTGTTCATGCTGTCTCTCTCTCAGAAATAAATAAAACATTAAAAAAAATTTAAATTGTGCATTTCTAACTCTCCAAATTCTCTTTTCAAACCACATGTTCTTAACTACTGTAAATGTGATGAATTGACTAGTTTCTTATGCTTTTGTGTAAAATCAATAATAGTTATTATTTATTGAGACCTGCAGTGGTCCAGGCATTGTGCTAGGAGATTTACATAAATTATTGTATTGTATCCTTGAAACAACTCTGTATTACTACAGTTTTACAGATGAGGAGATGAGGGATTGTAGAGGTGTAGTGACAGCTAAGAAATGAGGAAGCCAGGATTCGACCCCAGATTAATCTTAATTCCAAAGCCCATGCTCTGTCCACTATGCCTGCCTGCCTTTTTGCACAAATAATTTTCCTGTCCTCTCCATTCAATACTGTTATTGCTTTCTTAAAATACTGCCCAAAACTCATTTCCACAAAGCCTTCCCAAATTACCACCTTTCTGTTGTTACCTTAACCATTTCAGAAACTTTCAATGTCATGTTAATTTTTGGCAGTAAGTTACTATTTCTATATGGATGCAAAAAAAAAAGAAAAAAAAGAAAGAACCCAACCCTATTCACATTTTCCTAGGCATATATTTGAAAAAATCAGATATTATGACCCTTTTTTAATAATTAACTTTCCACATTAAAGGTGAGTGTTCTGCATTTAGTGGTATTTTTATAGACCATCTTCTTTGTGATAATTTCAAAAGTAACCTTAATTTTGTATTTCTGTTGTAGGTTCTTCAAGGTGTACACCTTAAAGGTAAAGCAAGACAGAAAATTCTAAAACAGCCACTTCCTGATAATTCTCAAGAGGTTGCTACTGAGGACCATAACTACAGTTTAAAAAGACCTCTGACAATTGGTGCAGAGAAACTAGCTGAGGTGCAGCAGATGCTACAAGTGTCCAAAAAAAGACTGGTTTCTGTAAAAAACTACAGGATGATCAAGAAGAGAAAGGGCTTACGATTAATTGATGCACTTGTAGAAGAAAAACTACTTTCTGAAGAAACAGAGTGTCTGCTACGAGCACAGTTTTCAGGTATGAGGTTCCCCTTTTCTTTTTTCTTTCTTTCTTTTTTTAAGTTTATTTTGAGAGAGAGAGCACGTGCGTGTGCACGTTCATGTGGGAGGGACAGAGAGAGAAGGAGACTGCTACGAGCACAGTTTTCAGGTATGGGGTTCCCCTTTTCTTTTTTCTTTCTTTCTTTTTTTAAGTTTATTTTGAGAGAGAGAGCACGTGCGTGTGCACGTTCATGTGGGAGGGACAGAGAGAGAAGGAGACAGAATCCCAAGCAAGTTCTATGCTGTGCGGTCAGTGCAGGGCCCAGAGCAGGGCTCGAAATCATGAACTGTGAGACCATGACTGAGCCGAAACCAAGAGTCAGATGCTTAACTGACTGAGCCACCCGGTGACGCCCATGATGTTTCCCTTTTCTGAAATAACATTAAAGTATTTACTTTGCTGTTGCCTATGAAAACATGCATTTAGCTGAGACATGAAGTCTCAGGGTAAGCAGAAAGAAGGAAAAGTAATTACCAAAATCCTTTTACGTATTTCCAGTTTTATTTTATTTATTTATTTTTTTAAGTGTTTTATTTATTTTTTGAGAGAGACAGTGAGCAGGGGAGGGACAGAGAGAGAGGAAGACACAGAATCAGAAGCAGGCTCCAGGCTCTGAGCTAGCTGTTAGCACAGAGCCCGACGCAGGTCTCAGTCCCATAAACCACGAGATCATGACCTGAGCCGAAGTCGGAGACTCAACCAACTGAGCACCCAGGCGCCCCTGTGTTTCCAGTTTTGAAAGTAATGTGTTTATTAAGGAAAGGCAAAGAAATATATGATGATAAAAGTAACACATAATCCTACTACCTAGAGGTTAGATGATATGGTTTATACCATACTATACTTTTGATTTCTTATAAAGCACTTACTCATTTTACTGCAAATTCTTCTTAAACAATTTAAGTGCTACATACTTTATCACTGAAGTGTTTTTGCAGTGGAGTCGAACCAGATAATCTTCCAATTCCCTTTAAGCTTGAAAATTCTTTGAGTCTCCATATATTATTTTCTAAAATATCCTATAGAAGATATACATGTCCATTGGAAAGACTACCTACTCCCTTCTTTGTAAACCAGGATATTTGAAAAGGGACAGAATAAGTGTTGCCAACTAACTCTTTGACGAAAGTAGCAGAAATTTTGAATTTACATCCTGGTAAAAAAAATAAGTATGTTCTGCTTCTAGAAAAAAGCAGGTATCTCCAAAGGAGGAGAATATTTTGTGGTTTTCCAGTAGGGGAACAGAGGTAATAAACAGGGATCCCCACCAGGAAGAGAGGATTTTTACCCCCTGAAAGTAGGCAAGGTCATCAATTTAATCTGAATAGCATCCTATTGCCGGAATTGTTTCTTGTGTATTATTTTTACCCTCAGATAAATAGTAACCAGGGAGCAAAATAAATAAATGTACTCATAATCCAGAGATTTAATTTTATCCAGTTATTTCATTTTCTTCTCTGTTTCTCTAAAATTCTCTACATAGGCTGCCAGTGAATAGTAAAACATAGTGATTCAAGTTGAAACTTTTTTCTTCCCTCTTTTGAGTGACACAATCCAGTATGAACAGGATAA
The DNA here is from genome assembly GCF_008692635.1 of Crocuta crocuta. Lineage (NCBI taxonomy): Eukaryota > Metazoa > Chordata > Mammalia > Carnivora > Hyaenidae > Crocuta > Crocuta crocuta. The sequence continues at coordinate 1,675,248 of NW_027531914.1, forward strand.
ATTGGTCAAGAGGCCCTAAGATTGGATATTAACCTTTGAACAAACTCAGTTAAACTGTGATGGGATTTGGATTTGGAAGCCCACTGCTTTTTATATTCAAATGCTGTGATCTGTACCTGAAAATGTTACTAAACATATTCTTCATCACAAAGAATAAATTTATTTTAACAGATTTTAAGTGGGAATTGTATAATTGGAGAGAAACAGCTGAGTACTCCACAGAAATGAAACAGTTTGCATGTACACTCTACTTGTGCAGTAGCAAAGTCTATGATTACGTAAGAAAGATTCTCAAGCTGCCTCATTCTTCCATCCTCAGGACGTAAGTGAATTACTTTTTAGATGTTAAATAAAACAAGTTATTATTTAATTGCATTTTATCTGTTGAAGCAGTTTGTATTCAGACTCATTTATTAGTCCCGTTTTCTCTTTTTATTTGTTTATTTTATGTATTTTTTTTTTTACATTTATTTATTTTTGAGAGACAGTGAGACAGAGCGTGAGCTGGGGAGGGGCAGAGAGAAGGAGACAAAGAATCCGAAGCAGGCTTCAGGCTCTGAGCAGGCGGTCAGCACAGAGCCTCTGGGGCTCGAACCCACGAACTGTGAGATCATGACCCAAACTGAAGTCGGACGTTTAACCGACTGAGCCACCCAGGCGCCCCAGACCTGAATCATAGTTCTTAAAACACTGTCTTCCCCACTGGACTGTGAGCTGCCCAAGTATGAGGTGCATCGGGTTTTCTGTTACACTACCACCGAACTCCCAACTCTGCATTGTACCTGGAGCACAATGGTCCCTTGATAAATATTTGTAGAGAGAAGGAATGCCTGAATGGTCATGGAGCTTTTTGGTTTTTGGGTTTTTTTTAATTTTTAAAAAAATGTTTATTTCTGAGAGACCGAGCATGAGTGGGGGAGGGGCAGAGGGAGAGAGGGAGACACAGAATCTGAAACAGGCTCCAGGCTCTGAGCTGTCAGCGCAGAGCCTGATGCAGGACTCAAACTCACAGACTGCGAGATCATGACCTGGCTGAAGTTGGACGCTCAACCGAGCCACCCAAGCGTTCCCCCATCATTGAGTGTTTTGAATAGATGGAAGGAAGAAATGCAGTGGACGCTAAGTCGCTGTCTGAAGAGCAGTACTTCATTTAATTCAGTGCAGGTGCGACAGAGGCCAGCCAGGAATGGCAGCAGCTCTCCTTCCTGGAAGAAACCTCTGGGTTTCTTTTTGCTTCAACTTTAAAACAGACTCAGAGGGACTCTGAACTGGAGAAACTCTAAGAGATCATATAGTCCACCATCCCCCTACCCCCCCATTTTAAAGAAGGGAAATTGAGGCAATGAGATAGGTACCTCCTTCACTAATTTCTGCTTGTCATATATTTTTCTATTTCTTAGCCCATGTCAGTCATCTCTATAATTTTCTTAGTGCTGATGTTGGATCTTTCTCAGTTTTCCCTTGAATTCTTTATATCCAGAACCTTTCCAGAGCTGTGCTGCTTACAATTCTAGTTCTTTGGGTCTTTAAGGTAGTTTGTTTTCACATATCTTTTGTAGGAATGTCATAACATCCTCAGCCTTCCTTATCATAAAAGTGATACATATGGTATGATCTGGTAGATTTTCTTTGTCTGTAATTTTCTATTTAGGTATTCATTCCAGTTTATTAGCTCCCTCTATAGGTAAGGTGATGTGAGAGAGTCAGAGGTAAACAAGACAGACCATGAGAGGAGCTGCAAGAGTCTTTTGTTGTTGTTTTTTTACTGTTATTTGAGAAGGAGAAAGAGTGCCAGTGGAGCTGATGGTCTTAAAGAAAAACACTCTTCTTGGCATGATGCCTCTTCTCAGGAAGAGCTCTAANGGCACCTGGTTGGCCCAGTTAGTTAAGTATCGACTCTTGATTTCAGCTCAGGTCATGATCTCGCAGTTGTGAGTTCAAGCCCCACCTTGTGCTCTGTGCTGCTGGTGCACAGCCTGCTTGGGATTCTCTCTCTCCCTCTCTTTCTCTCAAATAAAGAAAATGTTAAAAAAAAGATACCATTTAGATTTCCACTTAAAAATCAACTCAAAGAACAAGATTTTAAAAAAACGTATTTAAACTAAAAACTTGTACATAAAGGCATCAAGTAGTTTCATAACATACTGACTCTGTGTGCAACACGGTATCTTTGGTGTTCATGTGAGAGTCAATCCTGATACAAGGAAAAATGTAAACAATTAAAATTTGGAGACCCATTTGCAAAGGATATTGAACATACTAGTGGGCTGCAGTACCCCAGTGGATAGCCACTCCTATATTTTCTCATTATCTTACTATTCCATCCTGTTTTATTTTATTTTATTTTATTTATTTATTTTTAATGTTTTATTTCTATGAGAGAGAGAGACAGCGTGAGGAGGGGAGGGTCAGAGAGAGAGAGAGAGTCACAGACTGAAACAGGCTCCAGGCTCTGAGCTGGCAGTCAGCACAGAGCCCGACGCAGGGCTCGAACCCACGAACTGCGAGATCATGACCTAAGCGAAAGTCGGACGCTTAACCGACTAAGCCACCCAGGCGCCCCTATTCCATCCTATTTTAAAATATAAACGACTGATTAGTCCTTTTGTCTCTATTTTTTTTTTAATGTTTTATTTATTTCTGAAAGAGAGAGAGAGATACAGCGTGCGCGTGGGAGGGTCAGAGAGAGAGAGGGAGACACAGAATCTGAAGCAGCGTCCAGGCTCTGAGCTAGCCGTCAGCACAGAGCCTGATGCGGGGCTTGAACCCACAAACTGTGAGATCATGACCTGAGTCGGTCGGATGCTTAACCGAATGAGCCACCCAGGCGCCCCAAGTCTTTTTGTCTCTTAATTAGGTTATAAGCAATTTAAAGTTGAAATATGTCTTTTGCATCCTGTAAATGAGTTTTTCAAACTCATTTGAGCATCTTGAAATCAATTTACCGGGTCATAATTGGCATTATATACACACATATGTTATATATATGTGTATGCATGGCATGTAATGAGGGTAAATTTCATTTATGGAACTTTTAGGTTGCAGCAAAATATTTGGAAAGCTCTGTCCTGAAATACTTAGGGCAAGGTACATGAAAATCTCAGTTAGAGGCCGACTGTCCAGGAAGAAATCTTGGCAGTCTAGAATATAGCCCCCAATCAGAAAGGTAACAACCCCAAAAGTCATTTGAGTTACAGAAGTAAACTTTAGCTAAGATGAATACATCAGTCTCTACTTAAGAATCCAGTTCATCTTATTTTAGACAGTCCTTAAATTGGGGGGCTGTCTTTCCTGCCCCTACAACAAATCAGAGGTAAGTTAGAACTGAGTGAAGAGGATTCTGAAGACAGCCACCAACATGGCTGTAATCAGAAAGCATAACCAGTCTGGAAAGGGCAGGGACACTACAAAAGAACTCCTAAGGTAGTAGTGTAAGCACTTGGCGTAGGGCAGACAGATGCTGACGCCTTCCTTGTCCCCGAGTGCACAGCTCTGAGGCCACAAGGAGCTTTGAGAAAAGCACAGGCAGGACACGCAGAAATTGGGTTGTACACACCTAACAGCATAGCAGGGGCCATGTGGCTTCAGCTCTCCCTCTGTCCCCGTTTCCTAGTCTGAAAAATGAGGTAGATTTGCTAGATGTTCTCAAAGTTTCCCTCCCCTTCAGCAGTTTTCTCATTTCATTGAATTTACAGCTAAGGCTGGTTTATGATACAAACATCACAATTACAACAAACCGGGTAATTGTTTTGTATACATTTTAAAGAAGTAGATGAGCAATTAAAACTGTTTCTTGGTGTGTTTGCATATTGAAATACTTAGTTCATGTCTAAGCCTCTCTGTTATCTTAGTATTTTATGGTAACTATTTGAATACATGCTTGAAAATGTCCATAGAATTTGGCTACTTATATTTGGCTTTGTTTCTATAGGAATCTGAAGCTACTTAGCAGCATTTAAGGTATTTTTTCCTTTTTTTTTTTTTATTTCTTCATTTGAGTTTTATGTTTTTTATTTTTTGTATCTCCCAGATGGCTATCCAAATGCAAACCCAGTCCAGGCTTCAACAGCAACATTTTTTCTTTTCTTCAGCGAAGAGTAGAGAACGGAGACCAACTCTATCAGTATTGTTCACTGATAATAAAAGGCATATCTCTCAAGCAACAACTTCAGTGGGATCCCAGCAGTCACCATTTACAAGGGTTTATGGACTTTGGCCTCGGCATACTTGATGCCGATGAAACGCCCCTCGCGTCCGAAACTATTCTGTTAATGGCAGTGGGTATTTCTGGTCACTGGAGAACGCCTCTCGGTTATTTTTTTGTTAACAGGGCATCTGGATATTTGCAGGCTCAGCTGCTTCGTCTTAGCATTGGCAAACTGAGTGACATAGGGATCACAGTTCTGGCCGTCACCTCCGATGCTACAGCTCACAGCGTTCAGATGGCCAAAGCACTGGGGATACATATTGATGGGGACAACATGAAGTGTACATTTCAGCATCCCTCATCTTCTAGTCAGCAGATTGCATACTTCTTTGACTCTTGCCACTTGCTCAGATTAATAAGAAATGCATTTCAGAATTTTCAGAGCATTCAGTTTATTAATGGCATAGCACATTGGCAGCACCTTGTGGACCTGGTGGCGCTGGGGGACCGGGAATTAGCAAACATAGAAGGACTCCCACGAAAACTTGCAAATTTGAAACACCACGTGCTGAAGACGAACTGTGCTGCCCAGCTGTTCAGTGAGAGCGTGGCCAGCGCATTGGAGTGCTTGCTGTCGTTAGGTCTGCCTCCTTTTCAAAACTGTATTGGTACTGTCCATTTTTTACGCTTAATTAACAACCTATTTGACATTTTTAATAGTAGGAACTGTTATGGAAAGGGACTTAAAGGACCTCTACTGCCTGAAACTTACAGTAAAATCAATCGTGTGTTAATTGAAGCCAAGACTATCTTTGTTACATTATCTGACGCTAGCAACAATCAAATAATTAAAGGTAAGCGAAAACTAGGATTCCTGGGATTTTTGCTTAACGCGGAGAGCTTAAAATGGCTCTATCAGAATTACGTTTTCCCAAAGGTCATGCCTTTTCCATATCTTCTGACTTATAAATTCAGTCAAGATCATCTGGAATTATTTCTCAAGATGCTTAGACAGGTATTAGTAACCAGCTCTACCCCTACCTGTATGGCATTCCAGAAAGCTTACCATAATTTGGAGACCAGATACAGATCACAAGATGAAGTTTTTCTAAGTGAAGTAAGCATCCTTGACATTTCAATTGCTCGAAGGACAGACTTGGCACTCTGGACTGTTCAGCGTCAGTATGGTGTCAGCAGTATGAAGACTCTTTTTCACAAAGACGATATTTGCCGAGACTGGTCTAATTGTTCGCTAAGTGAGGCGTTGCTAGATCTGTCAGATCACCAGCGAAAACTCACCTGTTGTGCCAGTTATGTTGCAAATAAGTTATCAGCTCTTTTAACTTGTGAGGAGTGCATCAGTGCACTGTATGCATCAGATCTCAAGGTTGCTAAAATTGGGTCTCTCTTGTGTGTTAAAAAGAAGAATGGTTTACATTTCCCTTCACAAAGTCTATGTCAAGTCATAAATATTTGTGATCGAGTTGTAAGAACCCATTCAAGAATGGCAGTCTATGAACTACTTCCTAAACAGAGAGAATTGTATCTTCAGCAGAAAATTTTATGTGAGCTTTCTGGGCATATTTATCTTTTTGTAGATTTAGATGAGCATCTCTTTGATGGAGAAGTGTGTGCCATCAATCACTTTGTAAAGTTACTAAAGGATATAATAATCTGTTTCTTAAAGATCAGAGCTAAAGATGTAGCTCAGTACCCTTTAAAACACCGTTCAGAAAGAATTGAAATGAAAACCTTTTCAAGGAAACACTGGTCATCTTTACAGGATTACAGATGTTCAAGTTTTGCTAATACCAATAAATTCAGGCATTTGTTAAGTAATGATGGATATCCATTCAAATGAGGCACCTAAAATAAAAGTTTCACGAAGAATTATTGGTCAGCATTTAGAGTTCAACCTACCATATTTTATAAATTGACCATTCTGCACAGTGACAAGTTTGTAATTCTGACTTATTAGAATTCCTAATTATGCATTTTATAAAATCTGCTTGTACTTTGGTATGGTTTGCAACATTTCAGTTACTCAGAATGTAGGAAGCAGTAAGTCAGTAGGAGCAGACCAGCCAACAGATGCTGCCTTTGAATATACGACTGTAAGACTGAGTAACATGACTGGACAGACTTTTCAACTTGTCCAGTCTGCTTTAAAACAAGAGAACAACGAACAACTAAGAGTCATTAAAACATTGACTTCTTTTATAAATAGACTTCCTTCCCTAAAAGAGCTTTGGTTTACAGCTCTTAAGAATGTTGACAGGAAAAAAAAAAAAAAGAAAAAGGAATATAAAACCTGGGATGTAATTTTTACTTACATGTGAAAATTAAGATGTGGTTTGAAAATTAGGCCAAGTGAAAATACCAAATACCACACAATCCCTTTGCCAGGGTACCCTAAAGTGGAAATACTTAGGCTTTATCAGACAGAAGGTAAACATGACCCAGGAAATGGTTCCGGGTGCTACAACGAAGCCAGAGAATGTAGTCTGAGAAATACATAGGTGATGTCATTTTCACAATCCATTGTTGGACTTCAAAATACTACTTTAGAATAATAGAGTGGATACTTATTTGACTTCACTGGAAGAGCCCGATGCTCATCAGAGAGTGAGGAGAAGCCTTATTTCAAGTTCTTCTGAAGTGTCCTTGTGTTTTGCAGGGAGGCTGAAATATATTTTCAGTGTTAAATGAATAATGGGACTTCACACCATGCAATTAATAAATTAGAAAAAGATGGTCAGTTTAGACAGTGGTTATGAGAATATTTGTCTTAATTACATAATTAGTTTTTTCAGAAATTTAGAAGCTTAAATGATTTGAAGATGGAAACATACTAAGGACAATTTTCTGCATTCTGTCACACCCACACTTGAAAAGATGAGTAAAAAAAAACATAGGTGAATGTACTTTCACATATGAGGAGTGTTTTAAATTTATAAAAGAAGAAACAAGCAGGTGATTCGCCTGTGTGTGTAAAACATCTACTCTTTGTGAATATATTCATGAAGTATAATTAATATGAAAACTTAAACCTGCAAAAGATTGACTAGGCAAAAGTTGAGTTTCATTAACTGAGATTCTCCTTAAATTATATATTTTGATATATTTCTGTTTTGTTCTACCTCAAACAAAGGTTTAAGTTTTGAGATGTAACCAGAGTTGTAGTATATTTTATGCAAGAGCTATCTCTGAGAAGTCTAAATATTGTGGGTTGTGTTTGCAATAGAATTTTAGATGCACCAGGTTAAATATTATTTAAAGGAACCCTATTTGTAAATCACCACCTTTAACTTATTACTTCTATAAATCCAAGATTTGTTCAGATCTTTACTTAAAACTAGATTCATATCTATAGGTGTCTCATGTTCTTTGCTGTTGCATTTAACTAATGTATACTCTGTAGTTTAAGAAATGAGTGTTCTGTATCATTTATTTAAGTGCTGGATAAATGGGACAAATATTGACAACAGAAATATTTCCCTCACTGACTTTTTAAAAAGATTGTCTTAACGTTTTTATTCATTTTTGAGAGACACAGAACAAGGAGGGGCAGAGAGAGGGAGACACAGAATCTGAACTAGGCTCCAGGCTCCGAACCGTCAGCACAGAGCCCAATGCAGCGCCTGAACCCACAAACCCTAAGATCATGACCGAAGTCAGACACTTAACTGACTGAGCTACCCAGGTGCCCCTCCTTCACTGCCTTTAACAGTTAATTGCTCTTGCTTTAGTGAAAGTGTTTCAAGTCTGATACCAAGTTTATTTAACACAATATGCTTTACAGCAGATTTTTAAAATAAATTATTCATATTTCATGAGGGTAATTTAGTTTCTAATTTCCACTTAGCACCTTTGTCCTTGTTTCTTCAGAGAAAACAAACATTGTCTTCAGAAATTTATCCTTCCTACTTTTCAACACACAGAGCAGGAACAACTGGATATCCACATGCAAAAGTATTAACTCTAAGCGTGTCAAAGACCTAAGTATAATCAGTAAAACTATAAAACTCTTAGGAGAAAGTAGAGAAGTCTTTGAGACTTAGATTAGGTAATAGTTTCTTAAATATGACATCAAAAACATGAACAACAAAAAATAAATTGGATGTCACCAATAAAACTGACTTCATAAGACACCATCAGCAGCCCACAGAATGGGAGAAAATGTTTACTACTCACACATCTGATAAAGGACTTGTATCTAGGATATACAGAGAACTCCTATAACTCAATAATGAAGGACAAATAACCCAGTTTGAAGAAATGGGTAAAGAACATAAATAGACATTCTTCAAAGGAGATAATGCAAATGGGTTGTAAAAACATGAGTATGTGCCCAACATCATAAACCATCTGGGAAATGCAAATCAAAACCACAATGAGGTATCACTTTACACCCACTAGGATGGCTGTAGTAAGAAAGATAATAAATGTTGACAAGAATGTAGAGAAATTGAAATCCTCTTACCTTGTTGGTAGGAATGCAGATGCTTTGAAAAACAGCTTGGCAGCTCTTCAAAAGGTTAAACAGAGTTAACCTTATCACCCAGCAGTTCTGCTGAAAGGTATATATATAATATACCCAAGAGAAATAACATGTCCATGTAAAATTTCATATTATAGCTAAAAAGTGAAAAAACCTAAATGTACAACTGAATGAATAAAAATGTGTTGCATTCATACAATGGGTAGTATGGTAAGTATACATTATTCTTTATAACAAACTGCCAGAACTGTTTTTGTGAAGTGACAGTGCCACTCTGCATTCCCATCAAGAAATGTATGAAAGTTCCAGTTCCTCTCCTTTCTTCCCAGTACTTGGTATTGCCAGGGTTCAGTTTTGAATTAGCCATTCTAATAGATGTACACTAACATTTCACTGTGGCTTTCATTTCCATTTTCCTAATGGCTAACAATGCTGAGCATCTTTTCATAGGATTATTTGCCATCCACATAATCTTCTTAGGTGAAAGGTCTGTTCAAGTCTTTAGCCCCGATTTTGGAAGGTTGCTTTATTTTACTGAGTGTTAGTTATTATGTATTCTTGATGTAAGTGCATTATCTGATGCATTTTGCAAATATTTTCTGCCAGTCTATGACTTTCCTTATTGTGTTTTGAAGGGCAGACATTAATTTTGAAAATCCATTTTATCAATGTTTTTCTTTTAGGGATATTTCTTAGTTTCATATCTAAGAAATCTTTGCCTAACCCAAAGCCACAGAGGTTTTTCTTAGGTTTTCTTCTAGGTATTTGGTAGCTTTAGGTCTTGCATTTAGGTTATGATCCATTTGCAGTCAATTCTGGTCTGAGATTCACATTTTTACATATGGATATCCCAGCACTGTTTGTTAAAAAAGATTATTTTCTTCCCTGAATTACCTTTGAACCTTTCTCAAAAACTGACCATATATATATGGGTCTACTTCTGGGCTCTGTTGTGTTCCATTGATCCATTGGTCTGACACTTTTCTAGTACCACAGTGACCTAATTAATTAGACTTTATATGAGCCTTGAAGTTAGGTGGAAATTTCATCTTTGTTCTTTATTCAGAAATGTTTGGCTATTCTGATTGTACCTTTCTGTACATATTGTTTAATCGGCTTGTTGATTTTTACAAAGATTCCTGCTGGGATTTTGGCTGGAGCTTTATGGAATCCAAAGATCAATTTGGAGAGAAGTGATATCTTAATAATATTGAATGTTCCAATTCACGAACATGGTAGATCTCTCCTTTTTTAAAGTCTTTGATTTTATCAGTGTTTTCTACACTTCACCTACAGATCTTGTGTATGTTACATTTCATGTTTTGTGGTGCTACTATAAATGCTAATTGTAAAATTTGTTTCTAAATGTTCATTGCTACTATGTAAAATACAATTTTACATATTGACTTTGCTTAAACTCACTTATTCTAGCTTTTTTCTTTAAAGATCACTATGACTTTTGTATTTAGGCAGTCACATCTACCCGTACTGTCTTACTCATTTCCAACCTGTGCTCCCCCACTTACTGTACTTGACCGCCAACACAAAGTTGGTGCCTGGTTCCTAGTCTAGCAGGGGGAGCCTTCGGTCTTCACCACTCATATATTAGCTGAAGGCTTTTTAGTAAATGGTCTTTTCAGGTTGAGAATCCTTTCTCTTCCTGGTGTGCTGAAGAGTTTGTATGTGTGTATGTGCATTTCAGTCATAAGTGGGTCTTGAATTTTGTCAGATAACTTTTCTGTACCTTTTAATTTTGGGAAAATATTTGAGATATAATTGACATATTGTAATATTAACCCTTTTAAAGCATATAATTCAGTAGTTTTTAATATTTTCAAAAGGTTCGCTGCAACTTTTAAGATGATCATACAGTTTTACTTCTTTTTTATATCCGTAAAGTGAATTACATGGATTATTTTTGAATGTTGAGTCAATTTTTTATTCCTGAGATAAAGCCAGCCTGGTCACAATGCATTCTTTTTGTCTATTGCCAGACTTCATTTGATAATATAATCAGAGAATTAAAGTCTGTGGCCTTATAGTAAATATTACCCTGAACTGAATATATTAATGCTTTTGAGAAAAAAAATGCCTTAAATGCTTTCATAAAACTATTTACAATTTTTATAGAAAAAAAGCCCTTATACTTTTCACTTTATAAAGTAATTTGCATTATAAAAACCTCACGTTTGGTCTATAGATAATGACAAAATCTGCATTAAGGAAACACACCCACACACACAGTCCTAAGTAATTGACATAGTAGAAAATAACTCCAATAGTAAAGGCTTTCTAGGGGCACCTGGGTGGCTTAGTCGGTTAAGCGTCCGACTTTCACTTGGGTCATGATCTCGCAGTTCGTGGGTTCGAGCCCCACGTCGGGCTCTGTGCTGACTGCCAGATCAGAGCCTGGAGCCTGTTTCAGTCTGTGGCTCCCTCTCTCTCTGACCCTCCCCTGCTCACGCTGTTTCTCTCTCTCTCTCTCCTAGAAATAAATAAAACATTAAAAAAAAATTTTTTTTTGGTAAAGGCTTTCTAGTGGACTGGCTTCCTTTCCTTTGGGTTGCTCCTGCGGAATTTTCTACAGAAAATGCTGAAAAACAATGCAACATGATGGTAGAGGTCCTAGTTTGAAGCTGCGTTTACATAACGAGTATTCTCTTAGCTATTTGTGTTACAGAACAATAAAAGTAGAAAACTTTTCTATAGGTTATTTTTATTCACATTTTACATAAGACTTAGAAAATGTTAGTTGTCTGAATCAAAGAACAGGGAAGCTAAAGCAGTAGTCTTGCCCCTAAAGTCGCTGCTCTGCTTGTTTTATTATGGGCAACATTAAGGTTTTATTTCCCAGATAATCCAGAGAGAAGACCTACAGGTTTCTTTTCATTCTTGAGAAAAGGAAACTAAGAAAGGTAGGTGCTCACCATAAAAACATCACACATTAAAAGAAAGGAAAGAGTAGACTGAGTTTCTGCCCTAAACAGTGGAAAACAGAAGACATATTCTTTCAAAGCAATTTTGGGTTAATGATAATTGGGCAAAATGATACTTATTTTTTGTGTGCTTTCAGAAGTGATGTCAAATTTACTTAAAATCAGATATTTTAAGTTTCTTGTATGTTAAATGGTTAAAAGTGTTCTTAAAGAAAAAAGCAAACCCTTTTTTTTTTTACAGAATAGTATAAATGTTTATTTTCTGTATGATTTACTTTGCTGTCCTGTTTTTACAATATAGAAAAGTGTATTCTTTGAATAGCTCTAGTAAATATAAATTTAATCTTTCTACTTTGGGATGTAAATAGAGCTAAAAAAATTATATACCCACCCTCCCCAAATAGTCTTTTAAAATTGTTGAATTAATGTGGATATTAATCTTGTTCAGCAATTTGATGCAAATGCCTAAATACAAAAAGTTGCTTAGTAAGTACTACACAGGAAGGAAAGTCTTAATACTTTAGATAGCTTCTTGAAAATCAGAAAAACTAGTAGCATTTGATTGCACCTTCAAGTTTTTACAAGCAAGACATTCTCAAGCAATGCTGTCATACATAATCTACAATTGTAATCCAAATTTCACAAACATTTTCTGCACACTGTATATAAATACACATCACAAAGGTGCAATTAGAATTAAACACAGAATATGTACAAAATGAACAAACTTTAGGTTTAGACCAAAAAGGTATTGTAATCTTTTGAAAAATAACTTGATTAGATATTTTATCCTCTTACACTAATTTACATTTATACAAATTTTAATTAAACATACTAGACTGAGGTGCTAAGAATGTTTGCACTATCTACATTTAAAGTTACTGCACTATAATTTTATAAATCCAGATTTCAAAAGGAAGATACTTCAATGAATAACGGAATCTTCTTTTGGATTACTTAATTTCTATTGCCTATATCTTGCATGTTCATATGAACATATATACACACTTAATACATACAACTATAGATTCCTTGTAGGAAATGTAACAATCATATACTAATAATTACTGACGATTAAGGTACCTAACAAAATGCCTGAATTCTAACATGGTTTTTTTTTGTCATAAAATCCAGAGTCCTATTACAGGCTCTTAAATTCATAAAGCTTTTGAATTTTGAATTAGCGAAAATGATTTAGGTTATTTTAATAATAATAAGAAAACACTCATACCTTCAGCTTATCAAATCACTGGCTAAAAATAATGCCATATTAAGCTTCCCTTATAAAAAGAAATCCCACTATAATTTTGAAAGCTTTGTTAGGAGGCCCTTTCAGTAAATCAAGTTAAGACTCCTACACTGGATTGTGACCTCTTAGTTCAAAAGTCTATAAAGAGAATTGTATAGATGAAAAGTTCCTCCCTCAATTCATTTATCAGAGCTCTGATGTTCTTTACTTCCCCATCCAAGTCAAATTTTATACCTGATGATTATGTAAGTTTCTATATCACTACATAATGATAAGTTCTATTTGTATGCACCTCTCACTTTTAACAGTACCCAGGAATCACTCTGACAATTTATTATCATTTCAAATACACAGCACCTCCTTCAAAGAAAATGGAAACATCCCAGAGCATCTCTTAGTCACTCTTTCTTAGAGAAAACACCTTGCCTATCGAGAACTACTTACTCTTCCTCAACACTTTGTTTTTTAAAAAACTTTTTAATTTTAAAAGTGTGCCTATGGATTACTTCCCCTTCTGACATTCCCAAAGTGACAACAGGATATTATTCCAGAATCTGTGCTAAAAAGTTTTTTTCTTAAAAAGGTAGTGCTTTTCTAAACACAAAATGTCATCTGAATATGTCTCATAAGAATTTGTTTATGGAGACATTCTATCTGCTTAGGTCTGGTACCAAAGAATGACTGGGTAACACCAATGGTTCTCTGGCTTTTTCTACTGGAACAAAGTCATACAACGCCATACATTATAAATTATGTTAATTTATAAATGTCCTATTTGTCAATAGTATCAGAAGGATAGAACATCTAATTCTTAAGAAACCCATGCAAATTAAAAATCTATATAATACAATAAAGAAAATCTCAATTTAGAAGGGGCATAAACAGATTTAACGAAGATTTAAAATGTACGAATTTCCTCATTTAAAATTTCTTCTCTTTCAATATTATAACTTCAGGTCTCACAAGGACTGAGTTAACAGTACAATCATTGTTAAATTATCTTCCAGAAAATCAAGTATCCCTGGACCTTCAATTTTCTGTACAGTTCCATTTATCAGTCTTTTGTGCAAGAGTTAGCAATTCATGGCACAAGGGTCACTTTTTGCTTTGCCTGCAGAGTTGATGACGCTCATCAAACATCGTCCAAATTCCTCAAGTATCATCCTTTCGGCTGCTGCCTTTGATTTTCCCTTCTTGTCTGCCTGCTCCGCCTGGGCAAGGAGGCAATTACACGTGGCTTCTGCTACTTCTTTAGTTACAAATGTAAATGGCAATCTGAAATGATTTTTTGAGAGTGAGAGAGAGAGAGAGAGAGAGAGAGAGAGATGATGATGGTTGAATAACAGCAACAGTGGATGACCTTGCTTCACATGAATATCTGTTGACACGTTCGTGACTCACCAGCACACTGAGCATTAGAGTTTGTGCAGTGAGCACAAGCACATCCCAAAGCACTTTAAAAAGTTAGACCTGGTGTTATTATTGTGTATTTTTAAAACACTATTCAGAAAATACAATTTTACATAAAATACATGTCTTATTACCTACACTAGGTTATCTGGTTAACAAAAAAAAAGATGTTAATTCTATATGTCGACTGGATAATTCTATAACAAAGTACTCCTAATTAACGAATCTTAGTTTCCAGAGTGCAATCTTTGTTTTATTTACTATTACTTCTTCACAGCCTAGAAGACTGCCTGACACAGAGAAACACTCCATGAATATTTGCTCAATGAATGAATAAAATTGCGAATTGAAAGCACTATCTCCTGGACAACACTAAAAGTAAAGCACTTTCCCAGAGTCCCATATTGTTCATAAAACAGAAAGCACACCAAAATTCTGCACTGTCCACCCTGGCAAACAAAACCAAATTGGTGGGAAACCAAATGCTGTTCTCTATAAGGAGTTTCATTCATAAAGACCTAAACTATTAGGTATTAAATAAGAGCAATCCATCCTGACTGAGGCTTGCTGATGTAGCCGAGTCTTAAAGCCTTCAGAGACAAATCAGGCAACTTAAAGTCACCACAAACTCAACAACCCTAACAGAAGGAAACTGCAGAACAAATCAAGTCTGAAATTCAGACCTGCTATGACAAGAGAATAATTGAGGGTTTGGGCTGCTGTACACTTGTGTGAAAATCTTTAAAATGCAAAACACTTTAAATTAGAAAATAGAATATTGCAATGATGTTAATATTATGTAAGTAGTGTAACACTGTGTTACACTACTGTGTAACAGTTCTTCAGGATTGCAATCTGACATATTTTGTTCAAAAAGGAGCATTTCTGTAAGCAGTGGAGCCTATTTCAACTTAGGCATTTTACACAATATACCATCCGCAAGGCTCACTGCATTTAATAATTCTGCAAATTCACCTCTACCAAACCCTGATACAAATCCACACCAGCAAGCTATGCGGCATCCGGCCCCACCAAACGCGGCGACAGCAATACTTTATTCTTCGTGGCCACGTGGTAAGGCTGATAGGAAGGATAAGAGAACCGAGACCCTGAGTAGGCAAGGGGGTGCTTGTCGAATTCAAGAACTACTGCACAGCACCCACAGTATTTAAACTCAGCTCGGCCGAACTTTAAAGCTCAAGAGTTTTCCTTTTCCAGAGTTTAGTTGTCTAGTGAAACAAGGTGCCCCAAGAGGATGGGGGCAACACCACAAGGGCGCAGAAAAGGCAAGAGAAGGAAAGGATGTGCAAAATATGAATGCTGATACCGCCAGGAACAGGTGTAAGAGTTTAGTTTTCTTAGGGATTTGTCAAATTACATCATTACCTCATTTCAGTGGCGAGAAATCCAATGAAATTAAGCACAAAGCATTTTAGAAGTATGTACTATATCGGACAGTGGTTTTCCTATTACCTTCAAAATCCTTTACAAGTAACTAAAAATAGAAAGTGCAAAAAGAGGTTTGCAACAATCCAAAGTATGAATTTTGTCCAAAAAGAAGAATACTGATATCATCCTATAAAAAGACATTAAAATACTGACTTACTTTCCTCCTCCACTATTCAGAGCCGGCGTTGGCCTGGTAAGCAAGTCCGAAATCTGAGAAGATAACTTAGTTTTTGCTGCCGTCTGTTGCTGTACCCTCACTTCGGCTGCATCTGCCAAGTGCATCAGTGTCTTTCTTTCTGGGCTTTCTTCAAAATTCTTACAGCCAACACATTTGCATATTGAGGAACACATTATTTTTGCCTAAAAGATTTACAAAAGAAAAGATTCCAAATCAAACCCAAAAAGCATTACTCTAAGTAGACTGATCAAATCAGTAGATAACAGAATTAACTGGTCAAATGACATAAGATACAGTGGAAATAAGCTCTTCCTGACAAACACGCAGTGGGCTACCTACATGTGGATAGGTCAAGTATTTAACAAGAGCAGCTACACAGTGTGTGTTTTTGAGCACTTCCATATCAATTCTTCCCCCACTAAAGGTTTTCCTCCTGATAGGATTAACATATGTTCTTTATAAAGAATGTGAATGATACAGCATTAAAAAAATAACACTTGTGGGGATGAGCACTGAGTGTTATGTGGAAACTAATTTGACAATAAACTATTAAAAAAAAAAAAAAAAAAATAACGGTTATCCACAATCCAACCACCCCAGTCAAATCACCATTAACATGTTAATCATGTCCCACTTATGCAAACACACACTCAATTATTACAGGAGAGGAATTTCATAGATGCTATTTTTATTATGGATAATTTCCACATTATCCCTCCCTGAATCCCCTTCTCCAGATTCCCCAAATCCTTCTACAGTCCATATTAAACCACTGTGTCCTTGTATGTAAAAATATGTAAAACACATTTTTATGAAAAACACAGCCCTTATGTACATATACCTATCTTAACTAACAAAACACATCTTTTTTTTTAGTTCAATTTACAAAATCATATGCCCACTTTCTGCATCTCCTTTTCTCTTTCTATATATATACTATGCCTTTATTTCTATGAGCTAGATTTCTAGAATTGGGCTCACTGGCCAAAGGGTATGTGTACTTTAATAGATGTGGCCAGACTGTTTTTATAAAAGGCTGTAACACCTCACATCTCATCAGCAATGTAGAAAAGAAGGCTTCCCCACATTCCCTCCAACAGTGTACATTATAGTTCTTTTTAATATTTAGCAATCTGATTGGGGAAAAGAGGTAAAGTGAGATCTCACTGTTCTGCCACTGACATTTCCTAAAACCTAGTAAATTTGGGTTATCTTTTGTTGGCTACATTTTCTTCAGTGAACCCATGTCAATTTAAAGAAACATACCTACTACTCTTTGGCTCTACAGCACCTAGCAAGATAAATTATATGATGATGAACACATTTAATCCTGCTCCTTTCTTACAATACAGAAATAAATTCTCTTTACCAAGGGAAGAAATGGATATAGATTTTGGATTAATTGGGCTAAGCTACATGTAATAAGTATCTAATGATGAAGAGGTAAAATCCCTGGTATCAATGGGGGAAAAAGACACACCAGTAATGATACTATGGATTAAGAATGAAGAACCATAAGAAAGGTACTAATAATCTAACAGGAACTCAGGAAGAAGAAATTGGGATGACAGAGTATCCATTTAGCTTTGCTGATACAACTTCCCTTGTGGTCAAAAAAAGGAGGAGAAAAAAGGTTACAAGGCACAACCGTTTAAAAAATGTGGACAGTCACACCTCCACTCAACAAGCCCTGAAAGCTGAGTGAAAGGAACAGGCACATGTTACCCAGATGCAGACTAACTGGACCAAAAAAGCCAATTCAATTCACAAGACTAGCAACTGAACACACAAACTGTCAGACAATATCCCAGCCAATGCACAATGGGACAATCAGCCACTGCCAGTCATAGATTCGTGTATTTCAAGTGTTCCCATTTCTTGGTCTTTGAGAATGACAATTTAGTTATTAGACGTTATGTGTGTCCTAAAAGTCAAGGATTTTGTTAACAGGGCAGCTTTCTCTCTTGTAGCATATTTCAACCAGCTCACTGCCTTTTCTATTTCCATTAATTCTCAGATTTAGTTAAATTGTCAGTTCTTGTATGTCTGACTATCATATACCTGGCATGTACGGACTGCTCAGCGCCATATGCAAGGAAGGGCTTCTCTGCCCTTCTGACCCAGCTGTACATCAATTTTCATTATGTCTCTTTTCGTGGACTTGGTTTTATAATAAGAATATGCTATTCTTACATTTTTTACATATTCATGATGAATTCTGTAGGATATGGTTTATGAACAGAAGCCACCTATTTCATCATGTGTTCAAATAAAGGAGTCCGTCTTTTCCAACACAGAATAAAAAACTGACTTGTTTGACTCTAAGACATTATTTAAGACACTTTCAAAATACTCTTAATTATACACAATTTTCATTCATTTTGACTTTAGGGCTAACAATAGGTTACCTTACTATATACTTCTTGGAAGGAGTATTTGATTTCTAATATAGGTGAATTAAGAATTCATTACACAGGGAACACAGATACATCAGCTTTACTGTGACACACTTTGGGTAGGAAGGGGCACAGGATGGCAGACACACACTCCTAAAGCAGGGCAGTGCCATGAGGGGAGAATGCCGTCCTTGGTATTACTTTACCAAGCACAAGGCTAGGGCTTCTGCCAAAACTAAAACTAAGGTGTCCTTCTGAATACGAAATCTGAAAGTATAAAAATCTAACAGATGAGAAAGCCAACTAACTGTAGGAATGACTCAGTTCCAATGATTGGCAGTGAAGAGTTTCAGGTATACCAAAAAAGCAAATGCACTAACACAGGGTTACTCTTGGGAATGAATAGATTATTCTATTTAAGATTTGAAAATGAAAACAATGTTTATTATATAGTTATGTCATGTAGTACTTTGTCTATAGCAAGAAGGGGATGATTTAAATCGCATTTAAAAATAAATAAATAGCACCTGTCAAAGACGCCTCACCAAGAATGGTCAGCAGCAAAAATGGATGCAATCACTTCACAATGACCAATAACCTCAACCAGCAATATTTCATATTTCTCCTTTCCTATTTTTATGCTCAGAAAGCAAACTGCATAACATATCAGTTTTTCAAAGAGCACTGCTCTTCAACAAGGCACTACAGGCATGCTGGGCAAGATCAATCTTCACTTTCAGGACTGTCCCTGGAATGCAGACTATTTTGTATCCACGTGCATTTTCAAAAGCCCATGGGGGACAGTGGGTAGCACTACCCTTCCATTAAGGACAACTGCTAGTTTCTAATCCACTTTGATGCTATTTAAAAAAAATTTTTTTTTAATGCTTGTTTTTGAGAGAGAGCGAGCGAGCGAGCAAGCGTGAGAGTGAGTGACGAGGGGAGGGGCAGAGAGAGAGGGAGACACAGAATCTGAAGCAGGCTTCAGACTCCGAGCTGTCAGCACAGAGCCCAACATGGGGCTCGAACTCATAAACTGTGAGATCATGACCTGAACTGAAGTCAGACGCCCAATCAACTGAGCCACCCAGGCACCCCGATGTTATTTTTACTAAAAATCAATAAACTGGTGCTCTGACTTGCACACTTCCAGGTATAAAGATCAAGAAGTTATGATATGGTAATCCAGTAATGAGCCCCAAAGCTGTAACGACAAGACCACAGAGTTATTCCTCCGAAGCCCTGCTTGGGAGGCCAGAAGGTCTTCCTCAGAATAGGGCCCTTGCACCAACTGCGTATTTTCAAACTGCAATAGCAGAATAATTTCCCAATTTGCAAGTAAGTTTTTACAGTATACCCTTTCTAAAGTTATTTTCAAAAAATGGTTAGGTTATGTTCCCCAACCAGGATCTCACCTCATAGCATTCACAGTAGTTTTTAAGACATCCTGATCGTTTGCAATTACACCCTTTGCTGTGACGTCGATCTGATTCTCCTTCCTTTCCTTTCCCGATCTTAGGCTTAAAAGCTTCTGGATTTCTGTCAAGGCATGCCTATCAAAACAGATCAACTATCAACTGAAGTTCAATCATAGAAGATTACATACAGCAAAAGGAACTAATTTTCATTGTAAAACAACTGAGTTCTAAAAACATCAGGCGAAACTGGAAATTTCTGTCAGTTAAATAAAATAAAAAATAATCACCTTTATTGCTTTTTGCCTTTCATTTTCATGTTCCAAATTATTATAACAATTAGTACAATTGCAGTTGTTGCAAAATTCACCATTTGCAAAGCAATCACAATATCTGGAATACAAAAATTGTGAAAATCACATAAAAAGGTCATTGGTTTTGCTTTTTTTTTTTTTTTTTTTATGTTTATTTATCTTGAGAGAGCGAGCTAGAGCAGGGGGAGAGGTAGAGAGAGAGGGAGAGAAAAAGTCCCAAGCAGGCTCCTTGCTGTCAGCACAGAGCCCAACACAGGGCTCAAACCCATGAACTGAGAGACTGTAACCTGAGCCAAAACCAAGAGTCGGACATTTAACCAAATGAGTCACCCAGGCACCCCAGAAAAGTCATTGTTAAAATAAACAAAAGTAGAAATTATCTGATTAAAAGCATTATATATACAGTAAAACATTTTAGAATGTATTCAGAGCCACCTACTTACAGACTTAATATATACTGATTGTCAAGCACGTGATCAGGCTCAAAATTAAAGTCATTGGCTCCTAGAATTTTGTTTAGAAAACTTAGTTCCAGTAGTGACCACTGTCAACACAAAAGCTATGTGATTTTCTGTGAACCCAAAGTCAGTCATTTCAAAATCATTAAAATAGGAAAAACATGATCAATATTCCAGTAGTGCAATCTGCTTACCTGAACTACAGCCACACTTCTTGGGATTTTAAACCACTTACATGACCAATGCTTTTCACTTACCTGTTTCATGTCAAATCTTTTGGTTCAGAACTAATATGCAAATTACTCATCCAACAAAATTGTTTCTAATTTTTTTCTTTTTTTTGAGAGAGAGTGTGCACAAGCAGGGGAGAGGCAGAGAGAGAGGGAGATAGAGAGTCTGCGCCAACAGCAGAGAGCCTGATGAGGGGCTCAAACTCATGAACTATATGATCACAACCTGAGCTGAAGTCAGACCCTTAACTGACTAAGCTACCCAGGTGCCCCCATCCAACAATTTTTAAAGCTACTCGGAGTACCACCTCACTTAGGAGACCAAACATAAAGGTCATAAATAAAATCAAATTTATTATTATTAACAAAAGAGACTATGTCTGTCTCATGCTACTGTGTCTCTAAATTTCCACTCCAGTGCCTCATCCACGGTAAAGACTATAAAATAACTTTCTGAATGAATGAAATAGTAGTTTTACACCATCATATGTGCTCAGACATTCACTTGCATGTTTATTTAAATTACTTGGGCTTATGAAACTGGTTTAAGAATTTTTATTTAACTCCATTTACTTTTTTTTTTAATGTTTTATTTATTTCTGAGAGAGAGAGAGAGAGAGAGAGAGAGAGACATATGAGCAAGGGAGGGTCAGAGAGAGAGGGAGATACAGAATCCGAAACAGGTTCCAGGCTCAGAGCTGTCTGTCAGCACAGAGCCTGTCATGGGGCTTGAACTCATGAACCATGAGATCATGACCTGAGCCAAAGTCGGATGCTTAACTGACTGAGCCACCCAGGCACCCCAAACTCCATTTACTATTAAAGCTATTTTCACTTATATTAAATGAAGAAACAACAGCAAAAAGACTTACAATTTCAAACACAGCGATTTTGTACAATTACAGGGCTTTCTGGGCCGACTGGCAGACTCTGATGGGATTATGCTATACAGATACAAAAAAAAAAAAAACCAAAAAAACATTTTAATCAATTAAAGATAACTATGAAAAATTAGAAATGTCTCTGTAAATTCCTCCTAAAATAAAGCTTTAACAAATGTGTCCATCTCTAATAATCCCTCTTTATGTCGTTTATAAAAGGTATTATAAAAGGTAGTGAGGAGAAAGAGGTGTACAGGGTTGGAACTGGGGAGAGGTGTGGACTAGTCCCATGCAATTAACTAAGCACTGCTTCTAAACCAATATTGCAAAGGAAGCAATTCACAGATTAAAAAACAGACTAACAACAACAACAAAAAAGGCAAGGATCTAACATAACAATTTAAAAACTAGTTAACACATTTTTAAAAACGTATTCAGGATGTGTGAGAGAGAGAGAGAGAAGACAGAGACAGAAAATATGTGGCAAAACTGATGAATCTAAGTAAAAGATACTTGGGAGTTCTGTGACTGATCCTGTAATTTTTCTGTTTAAAGCATCTCAAAATAAAAAGTTCTATAAAGGCATGCTCACATGGCTTTGAGGAAAAAATATCGTATGAATGTGTTTTGAAATATATAAATTTGATGCTACATTTAACCTGATGCAACAACTTCCCTGACGTATTTTCAAAAGACTCACCCATTGAACGGGAGTCTTGCCTGGGTCTGGATACCAGGTGCTCCAGTGAAGTTTGAGTTGCTTGCTATGGACACATACGAAGACTGCTGTAACTACGTAGAAAGAAAGGTAATTTTAGACCATATTTACAAAAATGCACAATACTCTCAGATAGAATGATCAGTAAGAAACGCAAATTCATCCACTAACATAGGAAAAACAGTATGGAGAATTTCATACAGACGCACTACTTCATGGAGCCCTTCCAAAGACCCAAACTAATACTAAGGGTGAAAACAACGTGAACATTTTAAAGTACTACATGGTACAAATACAAGTTATTTTTCATAGAGGAGTAAGTATATCAGGATTAGGAAATTCTGGATGAATGCCCCAAAACTATAAGTATTAACCTGTAGTGGCTAGAAAAATGCAATGTGTTACTTGTAAATAAAACAGGCACTATACTGATCATTCATCACATTATAAGTTACAGGGAATGAGAAATTACATGGGCAATAATTTTCTGTTTTACATTGATTTCTACACAAAAAAAGAGATACTAGAGACAAAAAATACTGGACACTCCTTTTCTAATCAGTAGCCACATTAGCATACTCCATGATACATTTCATCAAAATATACAGGTTTCTGTTTCTCTCTCTCTCTTTTATTTATCTATTTTATTTATTTTTTTTTTAAATATTTTTATTTATTTCTTATTTATCTATTTTAAAAAAATTTTTTAACATTTACTTTTGAGAGACAGAGATAAAGCAGGGGAGGGGCAGAGAGAGGAGACACAGAATCTGAATCAGGCTCCAGGCTCTGAGCTGTCAGTCCAGAGCGAGCTCCCAGCCCAGAGCCTGACGTGGGGCTAGAACTCAGACAGCGAGATCATGACCTGTGCTGAAGTAGGACGCTCAACCGACTGAGCTACCCAGGCGCCCCTGTTTCTCTCTTATAATCTGAGTAGATGAATTCAACAGCTGAGAACATGATGCTT
This sequence comes from Crocuta crocuta, assembly GCF_008692635.1. NCBI lineage: Eukaryota > Metazoa > Chordata > Mammalia > Carnivora > Hyaenidae > Crocuta > Crocuta crocuta. Next base: position 1,698,497 of record NW_027531914.1, read on the forward strand.
ATATGCTGGATTCTTAAGTGAAAAAGAAAACTTCCATCAGCTTTCTGGAAGCAGCACTCCTAACCCTCACCAGCCAGTGGGATAATACATGGCTTTAACTCTGGACAGGTCACTAAAGATGAGTCACCTAGAAATGTATCTCATGGTCTACTCTCCAGGAGCGAGTCCGTGGCATCCTACTCATACGCAAGGAAGAGCTGGATCACAGTCGTAATGCTCTCTACATGCACTTGGACTCTGCCAACTTCAACTTCATCTTCCCTTCTATCTACATGGTCTTGCCCTCTTGCCAAAATGCTCTCAGTTCCTAAGTGTCTGACTTGTATATGTGACTTGTGCTATTTCTAAATGCTAGAGATATGCAGAAATAAATTCAGAAGCTTTGTTAGCATCTTAAGATTTTGGAAACAGCCATTTTAATACTGAGTAAGATGTTTTTGAGTAGCTTCAGAATGTGATGGAGCTACACATCTTAGACCGAATTATCCTTTTTGAAATGCGACGACTCCGTTTTTCTCGCATACCTGAGTAACATACTGAGCGGGAAGCACCGCATAACCCACATTCCCTGTGCCCGGAGCCGGGGCCAGCACAGTGCCTGGAGGCAGGTTAGTGAGGTTTGGCTGGATCTGTGGCAGTGGTGTGGCGGGCATGATGAGCCGCTGCTGTGGCTGGCTGGTGGTAACTATTTGTGAAGTAGGATTGATCGGTTTGGGAACGACCTTTAAAAAAAAAAAAAGGAGGTATATCCATGATTACAAAAGTAAATTTTACAGCTTCTCCATTCAGCATATCTCTCTTGTATATGAACCTTAACTTTCAATTTTAAAAGTGAATGGTCTGTTTGGGAGAGACTGGGGAACGAAGCTCTGTGGCACTCACCTGTTTGACAGTCTGCGCGGAGACGAGTGGGACTGACATCCGCACGGGAGTGGTATTAACCACCACTGGCTTTGCTTTTTAAAAAAGGGGAGAAAGGACAATTTATTTTCAGAAAATAGTGCTTGAAACGCTTACGATACTTAGTTCTCTCAAGATACCCTCATAAAAGAGCTTAAAGAATATCATTTGTTTCCTGTTTACAGCAATCTTTAATCAAGATAGTTACCTTTTCAAAATTCCTTAGCCCATCTACCAAGGACCTTACATCTAAGGGAGCTATAGTCTATCCACCTTTGAAGGAAATGTTTGTCATTTAAGAGAGTCTACTGAAAATATTTCAATCTGCACTCAGGTGATTTAAACATTCCTTACTAAAGCCAGTCAGTTGAAATGTATAAATTTTAAAAACCTGCCATTCAGGAGCTTGAGTAACAATGCTGTTCTATATTCTAATTGCCATGTTTGTACTGAAACCTGAGAAGATATCCTTTTTGTATGATTCATTATTTACAGAGTACCTACTAAAAGGGAGCACAGCATGAAGGTGAAGAATACAGTCTCTTAAGTCATAATACCCTGGGGGTTCAAATCCCAATTCTGCTGCTTACTAAGTCTCTTTGCTTGTATCCCCATCTACAACATGGGGATAGTACCTCCCTCATAGAGTATAAGGATGAAATATGTTAAACCATGAACATTTATTAGAACAGTGTCCAACAAATAGTAAGTGCTCAATAAATGTTAGTTGCCACTAATGTGATTTTTGTTATTACAACCAGTATTACTATATAAATGGCATTGTGGACAGTGTTCCAGGGAAACTAAAGTATAAAGGCACTTGCTCAAAGAGGTTACACTCCAGTAGAGCAGATGAGACATAATACACAAATAAAATAAACATGATTCAAAAAGAGAAAGTGCTGCGGAGTCAAAGGGAGACAGAACGTCTGTGTGCCTGGAGAGGCCAGGAATACTGAAGGAATGCATGGTGGGCATGGTGTCTGAGGTGGGTCCTGATCAACGGTCAGGCTGCAGAGAGGCACACAGGCCGGAGCAGCACATTCCATGAGAAGGCAGAAGCATAAGAAGCGGAGGCTTGATGCTGGGAAGCAGCAAGGCATTTCACAAAATGTTGGTGAACAGACCAGTCTGGTTGGAACCTAGGGTTAAAATAGGCCAGCACAAGTCTTGAATGTTAGGGTAGAAATCTATATATTTAATCTGCATTTTTAATTCAGTAGGCGATGAGAAGTTTCTGAGGATTCTGAAGTACAGAAATATTACTTGGAATAGCACAAAAAGAAACTGTATTTGGCCAGTGTATAAAGCAGAATGGGGTTCCACAAAACAAGGAAGGGAGAAGAGAGCACAAGCTGAGGGTCTACTTGGGATGACACAGCTGGGGACGGACAGGAGAGAGCAACTGCAAGAGAGAAGGTGCAGGTGAGAGGAAGCACCCATGAGGAGGGCAGAAACTGCACGTTACTAGGGAAGAACATGGATGTTAGTGGGAAGCTTCCGGGGGGCCAGGAAGAGGACAGCAACCAACACTAAAACGTCCCCGGTGAGCCTCTTTGAAGGGAAGATGAACCCCGACACAGAGACAAGCTATGATGAAATGGAGGAGAGAGGCTGGCACTAGACCTGTTTGTATAGACCAAAATAAATATAATCCTTAAAACTGCCTACTACCATTTCAACAGTCTAAAAAGGGATTTAAGACAGGAAGGCCAGCCCTTAAGGTTTTATTTATGCAAAAAGGCCTAGAGCCTGGTCTGAAGGAGAGAGGCTGAGATAATGGGATCTAACAATAAAAGAAACAGAACAGACTTCCTTAGATAAAAAGGCTGGGAGGGCCAACGGCGGAAGACAGAAGGTTGAGAGTCCTGGAGGAACATTAGATGGTACTCTGACCTACAGGGAGCAGGCCCCTGCAAGCAAGGGGACAAACAAAAGGGAATGGGGGGGGGGGGGGGGGGGAGTGGGAGATGTCAAGAAAGTGTTTGATTCGTGGTGATGACTGCATCCCTCTCAATCACTAAAAACCACTACACTGTATGCTTAACAAGGGTGAATTCTGTAGTCGACACAAATTCTATCTCAATAAATTGGTCACACAAAAAGAATGTATGAGCATGAATTATAGGAGCAGTGACATCCGATACCTAATTTGAACTTACTTCCTGTTCTGATTCTCTTCAGTTACTTCAGCTTTATTCAGTTAAGTTATAAAAACCACTACAGAATGGTCTAAGCAATACTAAAAAGAATTAAAAGGTGAATTAAAAGAGATTAAAAGACTGAATTCCTCCTTGGAACACAGAAGAATGGACGCCCTACTCCACTTGCTCCTTGGAAAGGAGATGCTGGCCATTGTTCCATGAGCACACACAGCAGTGACTCAGGTGACTCACCGAAACAATGGGAAGGAGTGTGTGGCCTGCCCTCAGTCACATCAAATGACAGGTGCAGATTTTTTTATTTGGATAATAAAGAAAGGGTTAACTGTCTCCATGCATGTATGCGTGTGTGTGTGTGTGTGTGTGTGTGCGCGCGCGCCCACCCACAAGAGCTAGAAATTTTGGGGAACTCTAGGTTACATTAGCTTTGCATCTGCACACTGAGTTTTCACTAAAACCTGGGAAATGAAGACAATATAAAATGAAGTGGTCAGAAAAGAGAACAGTACAAATTACCTAGGGAAAGGGGGACATATTAATGTTACATAACTACATTAACAGTCTCTATTTCTATTCCCCTCAACTTTTGAGCACAGCCCCACATTACTATTATTGCCATTTTCATAGTAGCTGGAATAATCTTTTCTTTTTTAGTCTTTAACAGAAATTCTGAACAATCCTGTTAGAAGAGCCTCCTTCCAAATTTTAGAAACCATACGTGCAAGTGTTTAAGGTTTTTTAATTTCTTAAATTGACTTTCTCACCAAGATGGGAGATTACATTCTAGATTAACCATGAAGTCTTCTGGATCTTTCTAGTGTGCAGCCTGCAAACCAGCCAGCAGTTAACATGGTGGCACCTCTGAACACTGGTTTTGTACGGCGTTGGTGGGAAATGTACAAGATGACCCCAACTCCCTTTGGCATAAGGAAATCCCTCACTGGAAATTAAGCCCTTGGAAAGACATTAATACATTCATGAACGAAAGCAACTATTTTTCATCTATCTCTAATAAAAACTATAAACTTAGTTCATTATTCCCGCAAAATAATATGTATTTTATATACCTAGGTCTCTTACCGGACAGGAGAACAAAAAAAGAAAAATATGGGTGGGCGTAAGGGAAATTGCATAGGCGGTTGTGTATGTGAGCAGGCCGGAAAAGGGTATATACAGGAAGAACTGAAGGAGCTGGAAAGGAGCTGAAGGAGAGAGGGAAAGTTGAAGGTAGAAGGCAAAAAAGAAAGAAGCAGAGAAATAGAAAAAGGTATGGGGGGTGTGGAGGGGACGGATTTCCAGGAGGCAAAGAGCCCAAGTAGAGACAGGCAGAAAGGTAGATAGAAACTTGGAAAAGAAGGTACCAGTAATTAGAATTAAGTAGCGTCCAACCTATTCGTGTACTCTTCTTGGACCTTCAGCTTCTTTTCTACTTATACCAAAGGCTTATTATTGATTACACTTAGTGTTAACATCACACTGGAAATGGATCTCAGCATATGATACACATACAAACACACATATAAAATATAACCAACTACATCTAATGACCGCTTCATATCATTATGATTATGTAGGTACACTGGACTTGCAGCACCTTTTAGTACCTTGCTAAGTTTAAGTACTGAGAGAATACAAAACTTGACTCCCTTCATCAGCAATATGCAAGCATCATTTTCCTTTCGTTAAGAACACTAATAAAAAGTTTTCTTCCAAAACTGGTTTAAAGAGAGATTAGAAAATATAACTACTTGATAGGTCTAACTTTAATAGAATACAAACTAAAATACTGTTTCTTCATGTATCCTCTATCTTCTCCCATCAGTAATTTAAAAAATAAATAGGTTTTCTCTCCCACAGTTTCCCTCAGTGAACTAGCTATCAGCAATAGGTTGCTCCAACCCTCCGATAAAAAAAGAGAAAACAAGTGGTCTTTAATTCTGCTATTTACATCCAGCAAATAGTAAGTCATTTACTTGCCATCAACTGCTTTGTGACACCAAAGGGATACACAGCAGTCTTCCAAGACCAAAAACTGGGTCCTAAATTATAAACTGTCCTGCATCTCTCATATCATTTAATTTTTAACAAGCAGATAAACGTGGAGAGCGGTTATGTGTGTGGGTGTATGTGTATGTCAGGTGGTAGGAAGGGTTAAACACACACACAAAATGGAAGGACTACAAACAGGCATATCCTCCAAGAAAAGACAACTGAGTAACATAATAGAACATTTTACTTGCTTTTTATTAGCAATTAGATTCAAAATAAGGATGAAAGTGGTATAAAGCTCTTATCATTTATACCTTGCCTACTAGTCATTTCAACTGACCCAAATCCTATCAAACAGCTTCATAGTTTAGAAAACAAGATAAATAATTCGGTTTCATCTCAATTTGTCCCACTAACATAAATGGTAGGCTTATAAACCAGCAATATAATGGCCACCCAAAAACTGAGGAATAATTCTGATTGTCTGGTAGTCTAGTATACTGTGTACCAACTTCTAGCAGAGTGCAACACTGTATTTATATACAACTACCATTCTCTTTTGCGGCTTTCTGCAACAGTTGCTGAATTCATACTCTCGGCTGAAATGCCATACTTAATCAGGATTTCAGCAAGGACAATGTTCTTTAATCATGTTCAAAGAATTAATTACTGTTTTTAAAAAGCGGTTACTAACCTTGCTGGAGAGGTTGAGTGTTTGTACTGGGATTCTGACTAACTGGCTGGGTGGAGCTACTGGCTGTTGTGGCAGTAACAAGTCGGACATAATGAAACTTGCTTCCAGGCACTTGAATCTGCTGGACATTGGGAGCAGTTGCCAGAGGAATAATTGTCTTAAACTGTGATGTGCTCACGCCTCCAACAGTGATGGTCTGCACGGCTGATTTCACTGCCTATTAAACAATACAACATGGCTATCATTAATCTGGGATTTAACTTCCCTACTCTTTTAACTTATGACAATTGCTCAAGTAAAAAAGTATGTTCCTGTATTTCATCAAAAGCTGTTGAAAGGAACAACCTGTTCAAAGAGAAATGAAAAGAATAGTAATGAATACAGGAGTGAAATCAAAATTAATGAGTTCTATCTTCCATTTCTAGTAGTTACTTCCTTGAGAATCCAGGTCAGATGACTTGCTATGGAGAAATTACTTAAATTATGAGAACTTACTCAGTTTTGTTAATATTTATAAGAAAAGAATTATTTAAAAACCCCAAGAATTAAGTCTCATATTCAACATAGAGAAAAGAGGATGTAGACACTTGGCTTTATGTATTGCTACCCACCAAATTATGACAAACTTCATTTTCACATGTTCTAAAGAATCAACCGAAAAGAAACGCCCATCTTTTACCCTTATTAAGTCCAGTCAATTCAACTGTATCTGCAGATACAAATGCAGCCACTAATATATGAGTAAAGGGTCAAATTCAGTCCAAAATTATCCCAATTTTGGTTGTCAAACAAAACTAATTTTGGAAGATTCAAACTTGAGTCAATATAATCATTTTAATTCTTTCCTTCATTCTGATAAATAGCAATGTGACTTCCCAAAAAGCTAAATGAAACATCAGAGGCAGAACAGAACAAAAGTCTCTCAAGACGTCTTCAGTTGGTGTTTAGTTAGCATACAACAGACTGTCCTATAAAGGTCTAGGCCAGATTCTCCATCAATTCTATAACATCATTTTATAATTACATCCCCACCTATGTTTCAAAAAGCCCTCATCCTAAAAGACCATTGACATGATGTTGGAAACCTATATTATGTGGATAATAATTTGTGAAAGAATAATTCTTAAGAATTTGAACATTTTCATAAAAGCCTAGAAAAATATGAGACTGAGAGAGAAGACGGTCATTTAGCATGGAAACTCGACCGACAATAGTTAAAGGAGATTACTTCATAAAATGAGACACATATTATCACAGGGCAGAGGCACCACAAAGCAGATCTAAAATAAAGATAAGAGACAACAGCCGAAACCGTTGGTTTAAATGAAAATATAAGGCTTAAGAACGGGGATAAAATGTGTACACAGGGAAGCTACTGAAAAATCAAGCAAGCATGAGACAAATATGTACAATGATGCAAGAGACACATATCAGCTCAAAATGGAAAAAAAATACAATCTTAAACAAGGTGCCTCAAGCATAGATTAGTCAATATAATATGTATGAAGAATCGTGCTTTTAAAACTCTGTGTAAAGATGATCTGTTTTAAATCTAGCAGCCGCATTATGAGCTAGGTATAGTGTGGCCCAAGGACAGGGGCTGGCTGGGGCGCCTGGGTGGCTCAGCTGGTTAAGCATCCAACTTCGGCTCAGGTCATGATCTCACAGTTTGTGAGTTCAAGCCTCGTGTCGGGCTCTGTGCTAATAGCTCAGAGCCTAAAGCCTCCTTCAGATTCTGTCTCCCTCTCTCTCTGGCCCTCCCCAACTTGTGCTCTGTCTCCCTCCATCTCTCAAAATAAATAAACGTTAAAAAATTAAAAAAAAAAAAAAAAGGTCAGACTAGTTTAGCTAAATTTGCATAGCATACCTTTTACCAACTCTTTCAACTTTTCTGCATCCTAAGCTTCAAGCTACAACTCTTACAAGATGTATAGAATTGGGTTTTGAAAACAAAAATCAGATCTGACTGTATGTTTAAATCAGTAGATGTCTGTTTACATCTAACAGACTTCCTTACAGATCTGGATTTCCATCCACCATTGTACTGTTTCCTATTTGAACCACCTGTCCGCTTCTGTTCCTTTTTCTCTTTCTTACCTTCTTTTGGGTTATTTTATTATTTCATTCCTCCTCCCTGTATTAGCTTTTTATTTATACACTGTGTTGCTAATCTTTTAATGGTCACCCTAGAGATTACAATGGACAATGCTGGAATTAAATTAGTACTTTACACATCACCCAGGAAATGAAAAGAACCACAGAACATGAACACCATTTACTCTTGTCCCATCTTTGTGCTGTTAAGTATTTTAATTCTACCCATAATAATTTTTTTAATGTTTATTTTTGAGAGAGAAAGACAGAGCATGAGCAGAGGAGGGGCAGAGAGAGAGGGAGACAGAATCTGAAACAGGCTCCGGGCTCCACACTGACAGCACAGAGCCCAACATGGGGCTGGAAGCCACAAACTGTGAGGTCACAACCTGAGCTGAAGTCGGACACTTAAGTGCCTAAGCCACCCAGGTGGCCTTCTATTATGTGATCATTTTAACTCCACAAGACATTCACTTACATATACTCACAAATTTACCTTTTATATATCTTCCTGCTTCAAAGCACGAATGATTTAAGATCTTTTTCCTTCTGCCTAAAGAACTCACTTGAGGATCTCCTTAAGTGTGGGTTTGCTGATGAGGAATTCTTTCCATTTTGTTCTCAAAAAATGTCCAATTATTTGTATCTAATTTTTGTTGATAAACTCATCCACGAAACTCTTAATCTCAGCTTTGTTTTCAATTTGAAAATATTCACCTGATTCCTTTTTTTTTTAAATTGAGGCTTACTGGACACACAACGTTACACAAGTTTCAGGTTCATCCGATTCCTTCTTACGGTTTCCTTCTGCTGAAATTCTTCATCTCACTACATTTCTGAATATATTAATCTTAGTTATTTTAAAAGTCTGAGTCTGATAACTCTATTATCTATATTTTTTGGTTTTGAATAATTTGGTCTGGTTACCTGGTGACCTGATGACTTCTGACTAAATGCCAGACATTGTTTACAAAAAATTAAAGAAGTACTTTGAGGCTCTGAATGATGTTATATTCCTCCAGGGATAATTCACTTCGGCTTCTGGCAGGCAGTTAAAAGTAGGGGCAGATCATCCTAAATCAATCACAAATTGAGCGGCTTCAATCTTCCAGAGGCCTGGTCTATTTTTGGTTCACTGTTCACTCTTCCCCCTATACATTACATCAGTGGTCCCAGCTAGGAACTGTGTGTTTATAGGCTTCCACCTCCATGGTGGGCCTGAAACCAGATTTTTGTTCATGAGATCTAGAAGACTGACAGATCTGCTCGGCTCCTTAACCTCTCTGTAGCCACTTTCTGCTCATCACCTCAGGCTCTCAGCCACAACTTACAAATCAGTGAATGCTCTAAGAAGTGTCACAGTGAACACGAGGCTGACTTCACTAGGCTTCCCTTTACTTCACGAATGTGGCCTCTGATGTCCTGGCTCCCTTACCAGGTCGCCAGTGACTTCAAACAGAATTTTTAAATATTATTATTTAAATATTAATATTTATTTAAAATAAATAAAATATTTTAAATATTTTTAAATATTCCCCCTGCTTTTTAGTTGTTTTTAGTGGGACAGTTGGTCTACAAGCTAGTTCTGTATAGCCAAAAACAAAATACCAACTACTTGGGTGTTTTTTTTGTTTGTTTGTTTTTTATTTCTAGGAGACAGAGAGAGATAGCTTGAGCAGGGGCGGGTCAGAGAGAGAGGGAGACATAGACTCTGAAATAGACTCCAGGCTCTGAGCTGGCAGTCAGCACAGAGCCCGACGTGGGGCTCGAACCCATGAACCGTGAGATCATGACCTAAGCGAAAGTCGGACGCTTAACCGACTAAGCCACCCAGGCGCCCCCAAACTACTTGGGTTTTAATCTGGGCTACAACACTCCCCTGTTGTGCGACCTTGTGCAAGTAAGGTCTGAACTTAGGCACTGACTGAACTTCTCTATGCCTAAGTGTCCTCATCTGAAAATAATACCTTTCTTATAGGATTGCTGTATGGACTAAATGAGTTAAAATATACGTAGTACTCATAACATCACCTATTACAATGCTCACTAAACGTGAGCTGCTATTTGTATCATCATCATTATGCCCCTGATAGATGGGGAAAAAACTGAAGCTCAGGGAGATTAAGACATTTCCCCAAGGTCATAAAGCTAAAAAGTAGCAGAGCCAGGATTTGAACCAGACCCAATTCCAAGGGTCATTCTTTCAAGTAAGACATCATAATGCCTCCAACTTTAAATGCTTAATGAATATGTATTAAATGACTAAACAAAACTAAATAGTATCCAGTCCTCAAGAACTCTGTTAGGAACTAAAGTTGCACATTTGCCTCTAAGAAATTGAAAGTATTTTTTTATTCAGTATGCTGAATAGAAGTAGAAACACAGTTTTAAAATGTTTTTATTTTAAGACAATTTTAGACTCACAAGAAGTTACAAAACGAATACAGAGTTCCCATACTTACCCCAGTAGAGTAACATCTTACATAATCATAGAACATTATCAAAATGTACCAGGAAATTGGTACAATACTATTAACTACAGAACAGAACTTATTTAGAATTTCCCAGTTTTTATATGCATTTGGGGGGGGTGTATACTATAGATTTATGTAATTAACATTACCATCAAGATACAAAATTGTTCCATCACGACAAAGAAACTCTTGCACTACCCTTCACAGTCACATCCTCCTCCCCAACCCTAACTCTTCACAAACTCTAATTAAATTGCATTTTCACAACACCTGCAATAGTAACCTACAACAGCAGTTACTATTTTTGCAAAAGACAGAGGCATTGGGATACAATTAATTTCTTTGAGAATATACTAGTCCCTTCCTTAAAGTACAGTGGTCTGAGAAACTCCATGTGAATGCTCCTCTGAACATACAACATTACCAGAAAAAATAGTTAATGTGCACTCAATAAAAACCCTCAGGTATCTCTATTTCCTGATTAACATCCTTGACAGCTGGGTTAAAAAACAGCTACCTGGGGCGCCTGGGTGGCTCAGTCGGTTAAGCGCTGACCTCAGCTCAGGTCATGATCTCGTAGTTTGTGAGTTCAAGCTCCACATCAGACCCTGTGCTGACAACTAGCTCAGAGCCTGGAGCCTGCTTCAGATTCAGTGTCTCCCTCTCTGCCCCTCCCTTGCTCATGCTGTCTCTCAAAAATAAATAAACTTAAAAAAAAAAAAGCAGCTATCTTAATTTAAATTCAGATAGCAACATTTAACATGTATTAAGGGCTGCCCTAAAATACATGACCTTGAAATATTTTATTTGTACTATTTCCTAAGCTATTTCTATTTACAGATTAATATTATAATTATATGTTTAAAAATAAATTTCTTTGAACATTATTTTCCAATTAGCAATTGGCAAAAGTCTTTGCTTAACTCAAGTTTACCTAAAGAAAAGGAATAAAACACTCTACTTGTTCTGCAAATGAGGACTCTTATTCTATTTGGTAAAGCTGGATAGAGAAAGAGGGAAGGAGGGAGGGAAAGCGGGGGAGAGAGAAAGAAACAAAGTCAACCAATACTCTAAAACAATGAGTTTGTAGAGTTCCATATTTGGTTCTGTTTGTAAATACTGCTTAGAAATCACTGTTGGGACATATGGGCTTTGGTTCCAGTTAGTCTCAATCTTGTGTGTATTTTGGCAAGCAACCTAATGCTTTGTATCTTTGTTTCTCTATTGTACAAGGGAGAACATTACCACTAAATGAAATTCATATAGCACTTTGAGACACCTGCACAAATTGTACTATTTCAAACAGATATTAAGATGACCTTTGTTTAATCGACTGCAAAATCAGAACAATATTTTCCTTAACGCTAATTGGGTAGTGTTTACTAAAGTGTGTTTCATTAAACATTAGCTCCTCAGGATTAGTTATTACATGAAACAGCCTACTTTGTTGAATTAATTTATGAAACCCTAAGGTAAACAAAGATAAACAAAAGCCTTCCCAGAGCCCTTACTATGCTAATGACTACTATAAAGTTCCTAGATGGGTATGGTATAGGATACTTCTCAAACTTATTTGACAGTAGCATTCGGAGGGGAAATCAATCTTTATTTCTTTTCTTCCTCCCTCCCTCCCTCCCTTCATTTCTTTCTTTTTAAAATATAATAGTGTCAAGAGAAAGGCAGAGAGTATCATGTAAAGATACCCTATAGGAAATAGTTTCTCACAGAAGTTATAATATAGAATGTTAGCACAAACATAATTAATCTTAAGCAACTTGCACCATAAATATTTGTGAAATCCCTTAAAGTAGCAATTCATATGTATTTCTACATAGAATATAACTTGAGACTCATTTTGAATCTAGGTAAATAGCTAATTTTGGCATAATTCTATAAGAGGAAAGAACTTAGGTTTTTCTTTTCTTTTTTATTGAAATATAATTGACATAACATTGTATTAGTTTTAGGTTTACAAAATAATGATTTTATATATGTATATATTGCAAACTGATTACCACAATAAGTTAACATCCATTACTACACAGAATGAGGTTTTTCTTGTGATGAGAAGTTTTGGAATCTACTTTTTGAGATCTACTCTCTTAGCAACTTTGAAATATACACTATTGTTAACTAAAATCATCATGCTGTAATTACATTCCCAGAACTTATCTTAGATAACTGGAACTTTGAACATTTTGATCACCTTCACCCATTTTACCCCTCACCTCAGAGCAAACACCAATCTGTTCTCTCATCTATCTATGAGTTCATTTTTCTTTTTCAAGATTCCACATATAAGTGAAGTCACACAGTTATTTATCTTTCTGTATCTGACTTAAAGTCATTTAGTATAATGCCCTCAAGAGGGCCTTCCACATTGCGGCACGTGGTAGGATTTTACTCTTTTTTTATGGCTGAATACTATTCCATTCATTATACATAATATATACTACATCTTCATTATCTATTCATCTGTCAAAAGACACTTAGGTTGTTTTCATGTCCTGGTTATTGTAAATGAAGCTGATCTTACTTCCTTCAGTTAAATACCTGAAAATCTAACTGCTGGATTGTATGGTAGTTTTATTTTTAATTGGGGGGGAGGGAGACTTCCACACTGTTCTCCATAGTGGCTGCACCAGTTTATATTCCCACCAACAGTGCAGCAGTGTCCCGGGACATCCTCGCCAGCACCTGTTTCTTGTCATTGCCAACAGCCATTCTAACAGGTGTGAGGTGGTATCTCATTGTGGCTTTGATTTGCACTTCCCAAGTGATGCTGAACATCTTTTCATGTGCCGGTTGGCCATTTGTATGTCTTCTTTGGAAAAATGTCTATTCAGCTCCTCTGTCCATTTTTTAATTGGATTGTTTGGTTTTTCTCAGTTGAGTTCTAGTTCTTTATATATTTTCAATATCAGCCCTTATCACCGGGCAGAATCTTCGCTTTCAGCACCTCTTGACCGAGTGTCAAGAGCAGCTCGATATTCTGAGGGACAAGTAGCCTGCCTAGGCCTCCTCTGGCTACAGCAAGGGCAGGACCACACCGTCGCCACTGACGACGCGCAGGACCACCTCTCACCCCGTCAGGCTACAGAAGAACGAGGAGACACTGGCAGGAGGTGGGCTGTCCCGCGCCAGCACCGGCCCAGCTCCCTGGGCAGAATTCCCCTATTTCCTGGGCCTGTTGCTCCCTCAGCAGGAGGAAGCTCTGCCTGCCACTCATCCCTCCCTCCAGGACCCCTGTGCGGAGCTGGGGCTGGGACCCTGCCCTGCTGCCCTTGGGTCAGTGAGGCACTCCCAGGCCTGGCGTCTCCAGCACGGTCCCGAGGTGGACACTAGTCCCTGCCAGTGCAGGCACCGTGCTGCTTCAGCTATGACGAATGAGCCATTTGTGAAAGAGAGAGAACCCTGAAACATCAGTGTATTATGCGGTCAGTAGACTGACTCTGAGACCTATGTAAAAGGAAAGGCTATTCCAACACGGACTATTTTTGTACTAGAATTTGCTAACTTGTAATATGGAACTTTCCTTTTGGCCAATAATCAGGATTTCCCTATAAGTCACTTGGACATTGGTCACTTGTAGGAAATTTAAACTCTTAATTATGACAGCTACATTGAAAAATAATTGTACTGAAATTAACTTGTCTATCTTCATTTGGTTTTAATTTTTAAATGTTTGTAAAAAGAGACTGTTTTTGGGGGAATGGGGCAGAGGGGTGGGAGATTTCTTTTGTAAGTGTAAAATAAATGAACACGCATTGGATACAAAAAAAAAAAAAATACTTTGCAAATATTTTCCCCCATTCTGTAGGTCGCTTTTCCGTTTTGTTGATGGTTTTCTTTGCTGTGCAAAAGCTTTTAAGTTTGATGTAGTCCCACTTACTTACTTTTGCTTTTGGTGTCAAATCCAAAAAATCATTGCCAAGACTGATGTCAAAGACCCTTATTATTTTCTTCTAGGAGTTATATGGTTTCAGGTCTTATGTTCAAGTCTTTAATCTATTTTGAGTTTATTTTTGTGCATGATGTTCAGATAATAGTAGTTTCATTCTTTTGCATGTAGCTGTCCAGTTTCCCTAACACCATTTACTGAAGAAACTATCCTTCCCCCATTGTATTTTTGGCTCCTTGGTCATAAATTAATCGACCATATATATGTGGGTTATTTCTGGGCTCTCTGTGCCACTGATCTGTGTTTATGACAATACCATACTGTTTTTATTATAACGGTTTTGTAATATAGTTTAAAATCAAGACTTTGTAGGGTTCCATATTAATATAGCTTTTAAAAATTTATGACAGAATGTTTATAGAGTTTATCATCACGAAGAAACTATGTTTACATTACCCTAATTCCCAAACTTCAGGTTATTAAATTAAATAAACCCACCAAGAAGCAAATCTGCAAGCTAAGCCTTGTAAATGCTTCCAGGCTAAGAGACAAATGAGAGAATAAGAAGAAATAAATACTGTGTGTATTATATGACTAATGTCAGAGTCAAACTTTGAGATGAATACCATAACTTTCAACACTCTTCTACTGACTGGAAATATTATGAAATAGCTATTAAGCGATTCTTTTGCTATTTTTTCACAGATATTAAGCCAACTTATGTGTATTTACAGTTACAAATTACAGTGACAAGGATGAGTAATTTAAATATATGACTATCCGTAGAAACATTCAAGGAAAGGGTTAAATGACCATAAAAGGCAAAATCAACACAACCTGCTCTCTAAGCATCAGCCTTATACAAATCAGAAGCCTGCCCTACTAAGAATAGATAAAAGAACCTATATAACAAACAAATGAACAAAGAAAAAAAAAGGACAAACAAAAAACCAGATTCTTGAATACAGAGAACAAATTGGTGGTTGCCAGACAGGAGGTAGGTAGGGGGATGGGTGAAATAAAGAGGATTAAGGGCACACTTATTGTAACGAGCACTGAATAATGTATAGAATTGTTGTATCATTATACTGTACACCTGAAATTAATATCACACTGTATGTTAATTATACTTCAGTAACAAAAAGGAAGGAAAAAAGGAAAAAATTACAGAGCAATTAACTATAGCTACCGATATGACACAGGCGAATCAGACATTTATATTGTAAAGCAAGTTTTAAATTATTAAATTCGGTATTATAACAAAAACAATTTTGAAATAAATTATTTGGAGAGGAAAAGAACCTATATATAGACCAGTTCATGATGAAAGCCAGCATCTCAAATCAACAGAGAATGATATGAATTAGCTACCTGGTCTGAAGAAAAAGAGCTGGATCTCTATAATTCCACGTAATAAATTTCAAATAAACCAAAGATTTAACCTTAAGAAAACACCAAAACCAAACTGGCGTAAAGCTAGCGACACAGACCAATGGAACAGAACAGAGTCTACAAATAAACCTGAACATATATGGTCGAATGATTCCTGACCAGGGTGCCAAGACCACTCAATGTGGAAAAGACAAAAGGTGTCTCAGGAAAACTGGGTATCTACGTGGAAGACAATGAAGTTGGATCCTTTGCCAACATCATATAAAAAAAATTAACTCAAAAGGGATCCATGATCTAAATGTAAGATCTAATACTAAAAAACTCTTAGAAGAAAAACATGATGCTTCATGATACTGGATTTAGCAATGGTTTCTTGGATATGAAACTAAAGGCACAGGAAATAAAAGAAAAAAATAGACATACGAGACCTTCATGAAAATTTTTAATTTTGTGCTTCAAAAGACACAATCAACAAAGTAAAACAGCAACTCAAAGAATGAGAGGAAATACTCATTGATCATAAAACTGATAAGGAATTAAGACCAGAATAAAGAGAGAACTTAAAAAAAAAAAAAAAAGCCTTATAAGTTTATTTATTTGGAGAGAGAGAGAAAGAGCTCACAAGTGGCTGAGGGGCAAAGAGAAGAAGAGACAGAATCCAAAGCAGACTCTGTGCCATCAACACAGAGCCCAAGGTGGGGCATGAACTCACAAACTGTGAGATCATGACCTGAGCTGAAATCAAGAGTCAGACACTTAACCAACTGCGTCACCCATGCACCCCTAAAGAGAGAACTTTTAAAACTCAAACAAACAAATGAATTAAAAAATAGGCAAAGAACTTGAAAAAACATTCCTCCAAAGACATGCAATGGCCAATAAATACATGAAAAAACATTTGAACATCACTAACCATTAGAGAAATGCAAATCAAAACTACACTGAGATACTACCTCACACCTATTAGGATGGGTACTATCAAAGTGTTGATGAGAATATGGAGAGGGGTGCCTGGGTGGCTCAGTTGGTTAACTGTCTGACTTTGGCTCAGGCCATGATCTTGTACCTAGTTGAGTTCAAGCACCGCGTCGGGCTCTGTGCTGATAGCTCACAGCCTGGAGCCTGCTTTCAGATTCTGTGTCTCCCTCTCTTGCTACCTCTTCCCCCTCTCAAAAATAAATATTTTTAAAAATTAAAAAGAATATGGAGAAATTGGAACCCTTGTGCATTACATTGTAAAATGGTACAACCGTTGTGCAAAGTATTATGATGTTTCCTCAAAAAATTAAACACAGCATGGTCATGTGATCCAAAAATTCCACTTCTGGGTATATACTCCAAGGAAATGAAAGCAGGGTCTCCAAGAGATATTTATACATCTATGTTTATTGCAGGATTATTCACAATAGCTAAAACATGGAAACCACCCAAGTGTCCATCGACAGATGAATACACATAAAATAAATTGTTATTTAGCCTTAAAATGGAAGAAAATTCTAACATATGCTACACCATGGTGAACCTTAGAAACATTATGCTAAGTGAAATAAGCCAGTCCCAAAAAGACAAGTACTGTATGATCCCACTTACTTGAGGTACTTAGAGTAGCCAGAATCATAGAGACAGAAGTAGAATGGTTGCTAAGAGCTGGGGGGAAGGAAGAACGGCAACTTGTTATATAATGGGTATAGTTTCGGTTTTCCAAGAGATGGAAAGCTGAATGGTGGGGATGGCTGGACAACAGGATGAATGCACTCAATACCAGTGAACTGTACACTTAAAAATGGTTAAGATAGTAACTTTTATGGTGTGTGTGTGTATTCTACCCAAATAGATATCCACTTTGCAACACTGGCTATGAAAATCCGTCAGGATAAAAATGATATGGAAGTTAATATTAAGTTTAAAAAACAAGAACAAATCTACCTGTTCTTATACTTAATGTACAATAAAATAATCTTACACATAAAATAAATAAGATAAAACTAAGTAACTTTTTAAAAGTGAATGTGTATTTTATTATATTGGAGTAAGGAAGACTTATCTAGGAATAGCTCAAAAACTCAAAATTCATAAAGACAATACAATATTTTAATTTTGCACATTATTTTAATGTGCAAAATTTCTGCAAGGAAAAGAAAAAAGACAAACCCAACTGGGATAAATGTTTGTAACTGCATTAATAACAAAGGAGTAATTTCCTTAACATGCTATGGGCTTTTTTCAGTTCACAAGGGAAAAAAGACAAACCACCCAATAGGCATCAGAGTCCACAGACGAGGAGTCCAGAAGACACAAAGGCATGAATAATTTTTAAACATATAAATCTATGTGAGGAGAGCCTAGGTGGCTCAGTTGATTAAGGGACCCACTCTTTATCTCGTCTCAGATCATGATTTCACAGCTTGTGGCTTGTGGGTTTGAGCCCCACCCTCACCCGTGTGCTCTTTGATGACAGCATTGAGCTCGCTTGGATTCTTTCTCTCCCTCTCTCTCTGCCCCTCCATTGCTCACTCACTCACTCACTCACACACACAGACACACACACACACACACACACACAAACTCACACACACTCTCTCTCTCTGTCTCTAAGTAAATAAATAAACTTAAAAAAGAAAAAGGTATTAAATCTATGTGAGATCTTTTAATCAACTGGATTGGCAAAGACTAACAATGACTTATTAAAAAGGAGAGCACAAAAATAGACTCACTTAAATATAGTCCACTAATCTCAGACAAAGGAGCAAAAAGAATTCAATGGAAATAGTTTTTTTCAACAAATGATGCTAGAACAATAGGACATCCACATGCAAAACAGTGAATCTAAACATAGACAGCTTTCACATGAATTCAGGCCTAAAACTATAAAACTATGAAGCAAAACAATAAAAGTTCTGGAAGATAACAGAGGAGAAAATTTAATTTACCTTGGCTTTGGTGATGACATTTTAGATACAGTAACAGAAGCATGATCCATGAAAGAAAAAATTGATAAGTCAAACTTCATTAATACTAAAAATTTCTGCTCTGCAAAAGATACTGTTAAAAGTATAAAAGATAAGCCACAGACTGGGAAAAAATATCTGCAAGACACATTGTAAGGTCTAAAGATGCAAGAGCCATCTGGGTACCATTCCAGAAATTCCTGAAACTAAAAAGCACCAGAGGAATGCAACCAGCCTATGAAAAACTATAGGACATAAACAACCTAATTTTGTTCTATTGGTTTTTTTAAAGGGCAAGAGAATAAAAGGAGGTTGAAAAAACTAAAGAGAAGTATCATTCACAAACATATATGAATCCCAACTTCAAATACAGCATAGAAATAAATGCAATGATTAAGGAAATGTGAATTAACTAGATACTTAATAGCATTAAGGGAATGTGGGTAAGTTTAAAAAAGTGTTCCTATCTTTTATATACATAAATATCTCCAGATGAAATGACATGATTTACTTAAAAAAGAAAGCGGGAGAATAAAAACAAAGTAAAGCTGAGAATTCTAGAGTTGGATAAAGGGCACATGGGAATGAATTAATACTACCCTAACTTCTTAAGATTTTTAGGTTTTTAATATATAATTTTCAGTTTGTACAGTACAAAAAGCTTTTATTAATACGGCCACAGGATCCCAGAGGTATTTAATCAACATAATTATAAAAGCATAAAACAAAACCAACAGAAAAAAGAATAAATTCTCAGTCATTTATTCCTTCTGTTCCATAACCTGGCTAACGGGTACTGGTATGAGGAGCTATAGACAAAATAAAACTTCAGGCAACAGAAACAATGGAGCCTACAACCTGTAATCACCTCAGCTCCACCTCTTATTATTCTTAGAACAATCTATGTCAAAGTTTATCAGGAAAATAAACACCCTTCACTTCAAACCGTACTCATTACAACCATAATCACCCCCAACTCAAACATGTAAGAGCTTCATGGCCAAAGCTATCAATCTCTGAAACCTCTGTCTCCAAACTGTTCTACCTCAACTTTTTGAAATTGTCATTGTTCATATCACTTCTCGTCTGGATATCTGCCAAACAAATTCGATCATCTTTGTGACTCACCTCTATCTGCCACCAGAGACACTGCTAATCTAATTTTTTTTTGCAAATTTCACTTTCATACTTTGATTATAGCTCATGACAACTCAGAAACATTCCATGAGTCTCCATTTAATGACAAAATTAAACCTAAGTTCATTTTGTTTTAAAAAATCCATAATCCAACTTTATTTTATATGCTCTCCATTCCCTCCAAAGCATTCCTAATTCCAATCAGATTAGCTGTTTTACCGTCCTACATGTGCAGTACATCTATTTCTGCTCTAGACGTTCACACTTGTGGCTGACATCCACTCTAATTCATACCCATACAAAACTTTAGCTCAGGGATACCTTCTCTAATCATCCTAACTGGCTGAATCTCCTTATATAGGATCTCATACCATCATAAATCTTTTCATGGTTTTGCAATTTTATCTATTTTTTATTATTTGATTCATTTCTATCACATTCCCTCTCACAACCTCCCAAGGCTTTAAGGTTCCATGCATCTTTGTTGTTCTCTAGTGTTTCACAGCACAGCCTCTAACACGTAGTAGATACTGATGAAGTATCTGAGTAAATGGTAAATGAAGAAGTACCTGGATTTCTCTCTTTAGTTTCAAACCATCTTGTCTATACCACACAACTAAGCACCTATTTCATTACTCATTATTGTTTTATGTGTATTCAAGTTTGTCTCTCCAACCACTGTAAGCTCTTTAGCTTCTACAGCCTCAGCATAGGGTACACACTGACGTCCATAAAAACTGACAGCCATGAAAAGCAGAGAATGGAAGAGTGTCTCTCCATAATGGAAACCTTCATTATTATTCAGGCTCTCAGTTTCTTGACTGTCAATGACCTGTGTTAATGTAGCACTATTATGCTATATATAAGCACTATTATGCTATATATATATATGAACGATTATGTTACAGACAGCTTGCTGCTAATCAAAATCCAGAGTCTCTTCTGCTTCCTAGGCATATAGCTGATTATATTTTCTAGCTTCCCTTGTTAAGGTGAGGCCATGCAACTCATAGCTAGTGAAGTGAATGGATGCTAGATGCCTATTTCTAGGTCTGGCCCATAAAAGTCTCTCACATGTGCTTTTCCATGTCTTTTCCTTTTAAGGTGGCTAGAATGGCGGTAACTTCAGAGAGACTGAGAACATCATTTAGTTTATCATAATTTCAAGCCTATGAAAAATATTAACAAAATTAAATTGAAATACATCTGTCATATCACTTTTTATAAAATATTCCATAGAATCTAGTCAACATGGTGACCTGATACTCACCAGTATCGATTATATTTTTTAAAACCCAAATAAACCATTCTTAAGCAAACAGAAATTTACATTATTCCCTTTCCTCTGTGAATTTGTATTTAATTCTCTACCCTCTAAAACTTTTATTCTAGTGTCACATTTTTATGCTTGAAATACGTTTAGAATTCTCTGAAACAAAAAGATGTATATAAATTGAAATTTTAAAAACCTTATTTCCTATTACCCTTTTTGTACAGGTCTAAGTATTAAATAATTTTGTCTGTATCAACAAGAGCCAAACTATAGAGACAACCCAAATGTCCATCGACTGACGAATGGGTAAAGAAGATGTGGTATATATACACAATAGAATATTACTCAGTCATCAAAACGAATGAAATCTTGCCATTTGCAACAACATGGATGTAGCTAGAATGTATTATGCTAAGCGAAATAACTCAATCAGAGGAAAGACAAATATCATATGACCTCTCTCATGTGTGGAGTTTCAGAAACAAAACAGATGAACATATGGGAAGCGGATGAAGAAAGAGAAGAAAGGGAAACAAACCACCGCAAGAGACTCTTGGTGACAGAGAACTGAGGGTTGATGGAGGGAGGTGGATGGGGGATGGGCTACATAGATGGATGATGGGGATTAAGGAGGGCACTTGTAATTGAGAATTGGGTGTTGCATGTAAGTGATGAATCAGAGAATTCTACTTCTGAAACCAATAGTATTTATATATTACATATATTATATATATTTATATACATTAACTAATTAAAATAAACATCTTGTCTGGATTGAGTTAATAATTACTGTATATACTTAATCAAAGCATCACAAATATATTATAAATTGTGATTATTACAAATAAAAAAGATTTTACTGGGATGCATCTCTTATTCAGATGGATGACAGGACTCATTACTTCCTGTATCCATGGCTGAATATTGCATACGGCAAGAGTAAGAGCTCAACACCAATTCTACTCCTATTTTTGTTATAAACACTGAAAAACATCATTTTCACAAATAAGTATACATGAACAAAAGAATATTTACTATAATACTATACATTAATATTCTGAACACCTCTTGAATTTTATACCAAAACTTAAATTGTATTCTACCTTCAAAAATTATTCTTGGTGATCTGAAAACTCATGTAAGTCCTCTTTTAATTTAGTAGAGAGAAAAAAACTGGAATCAATGTGAGTTACAACCAAAAAGTTTTAATAATCTGCAGTCATTTGTTTCTAGGACATATGTCAAAAATGTTTTTTTACCAAAATCTGTCAAATAATAGGTGCACAGGTCATGATCTCATGGTTGTGAGATCAAGCCCTGCATCAGGCTCTGCGCTGAGACTGCAGCCTGCTTGGGATTCTCTCTCTCCACCCCACCCCTGCTCATGCTTTCTCTCCCTCAAAATAAATAAATAAACATTTAAAAAATTAAAAAAAAAATTTTTTAAGTTCCAGACAACCATTCCGATAACAAACTAAGAGGTAGAGTCAGAGATGACCTAGATGTTGCAACCATCAGATAAGTAACATGATTAATATGTTAATATGTTAGTAGACCTAATGGGAAAGACAACATGCAACGAACCATGGGGAACTGCAGCAGAAGAGACGGAAACTGGAAGAAAGAGTCAAATAGAAATGCTAGAGGTTAAAAAACACAATTACTAGAGATGAGGAAGTCCTTCAACAGGCCCAGTTAGTAAACTCCACACAAAGGAGGAAAGAATCAATGAATTTAAAGACATGTCGGTAGAAATTATTCAAACTGAAACACAAAATAAAGTAGGGGAGGATAAGTAGAACAGAGCATCTGAGCGCTGTGGAACTATATCAGTCTAACGTTTTTGAAACTAGAGTTCTAGAATGAGAAGAGGGGCACCTGCGTGGCTTATGTTGAGATTCCAACTCCTGATTTCAGCTCAGGTCATTATCTCAGTGATGAGATCAAGCTCTGTGCTGGGCTCCATGCTGAGCATGGAGTCTGCCTGAGATTCTCTCCCTCCCTCTCCCTTTGCCCCTCCCCTGCTTGTACATTCTCTCTCTCTCTAAAAATAAAAAATTTAAAAAATAGAATGAGAAAAGAGAAAGAATGAAGCAGAAGAATGAGGTTCGAACTCACGAATCACCACAGATCATGACCTAAGCAGAAATCAAGAGTCAGACGCTCAACTGACTGAGCCACCCAGATGCCCCGTAAATCATACCGCGTTTCTGAAATAAACCCAAGTATTCCATGAAAAAAAAATAGTACTTAAAGGTAAGAATAAGATTACAGGACAAAAGACACATTAAATGTCAGAAAGTAGAGGACAGCTTTGCTAAAATCTAAAGCAAGAAGAAAGTAAATCATGAAGAATCATGTTTTCATTGGTTTAGTGCTTATTTATATGTCTAATAAATACTTTATAGAGAACTGAGGATTACTTTACAAAATAAATATAACGGAAGAAATACGTCCTATAATAAAGACAACTATAATATCAAATAAATTGAGAAAACACTAGACTTGCCTGACTTCCCTTAACAAACCTGGTAACATTAGTGTCAAAGATGGAGAAGAAAGTGAGAACGGTTTTCAAGATAGTAATGAGAGGAAGCAAGGAAAACATGTAGTCCCATCCCTCCACTGAAGGATCAGTGGCCTATGGTCTGAAGGAGTAAAAATGGCCATCATTTAAGAGGTCTGCTGGGGAAGCAGTATTGATAAGGAGAGCTGGGTATCTGTTAGAACAAGATAAAGGAACATTTAATGAACAGATTGAGGATTTAGGGGATTACTGTGATTATGAACCAGAGAGGGCACAATAGAAGTAGTTCAAGAGGTGGATAAGGTGAGAGCGAGTATAGAAGATACTGACAACCTTAAAGAGATTAGATGTGGGAGATAAAAGGTGATGTAGGAGTCTGCGCCTTTGGATGGTACCCAAATCAAACAGGGATAAATAATGAGAGAAGTCTTGGCTATTCAAGGCAGATGGTGGTCGGATTCTTGAGTGTTGAAAGGTAGGGAAAGGTGGATACCTGGTGATTCCTTTTCACCACCTGTGATCAATGGGGGCAAAGCTTTACTTTTCAGTCTTTTTCTTAAGTGACTTTCTTGACATTTGAAATTGTAGCCCAATAGCAATCTTGAAGTCATCTCCCCTTCCAGTTGTTTTTTTTTTTTTTTTTTTGGTTTCTCCTACTACTACTTACCATTCCTTCTCTTTCATTGACTCCTTTTCTTCTATTAACTCTTAATATTTCTGTGGTTCAGTCCTGATTTCTTCTATCTCTACATACAACCTCATGATCCCTGGTTGATGTCATCTATATGCATAGTTTTAGTCACTGCCCATATTCAGTTTCCTAAAGGACATCTTTCTTTAGATAATCAATGAGTACTTGATGACAAACATCTCCAAGAAATAAACAACATCTCTTTGCCCAAACTGGTTATTCTCTCTGTATTTCCTTTCTAGTATAAGAGGATAATGGGATTTTTTTCTATTATTTCAAAATTTGGATGAAGTGAGACCTCCAAGGCTGAGAACTACAAATGATAAATCCCCACACACTAAAAAGGAAGGGAAGACATCCATGGCAGACTTACTGAAAGACAGTGTCCCTATCATCCACCTCCTGCCTGTTGAAAATGAAACCAAACAGATTAGAAATAGAAGTAGGGGGACCTGAGGGGCTCAGTTGGTTAAGCATCCGACTTCAGCTCAGGTCATGATCTCACAGTTTGTGAGTTCAAGTCCAGTGTCAGGCTCTGTGCTGACAGCTCAGAGCCTGAAGCCTGCCTTCAAATTCTGTGTCTCCCTCTTTCTCTCTGCCCCTCCTCTGCTCACACTCGGTCTCTCTCTCAAAAATTGAGAGAGAGAGAGAGAGAGAGAGAGAAAGAGAAGTAAAGTTATAAATGTAGAGAAGACTTCATACTTCGGAAAGAACAAAGGCCAGGGGTTCTCCAAGAAAACCTCTGGTGATGGACTAGGTGATAACGATAAGAAGGAAAAACTTGACATCTCAATTTTTGGCTAGCAACATACTCTAATAAAGAAACTTTTTTTTGGTGATAAAGAAACTTTTTAAGCTTATCTTGGTCTAGCCACCAGAAATGAATGTAGTAAGAGATTTCTTGGGAGAACCTGACACATACCCGCAGGAGTTTAGGACATATGTGAACACAGAAACTGGTTCCAGCCTGGAGAATTCTGAACGCAAGAGTTTGAATGGAGCTGTCCAAATGGTAGAGCAAGGAAAAGGAGGACAGTAGTTAGTCAAGCTGCACTTCTACCATTGGGTTCTTCTATAGGTTTCTCATTAGCCAAACAGATGCTGCAGAAGGGCTAAAGCACCTTAACAGGCCAAAGACATGTGCCTCTGCTATAAGATACATTGCAGTACCAGGTTGTAGAGAAGACTAGAGGAGGTAAGAGACAGCCAGGAGAAAACTGCCAAAGATAGCCTGAGTGTGTACCACACTCTTGACAAAGAAGTGGGCAATGGGGACATATTCATGGGGACCTCCAAAATCTTTCCTAAAGGCACAACTGTAAAAGTCCACACTTGGACACCTGCTACACTGGCAGCTAGATTACAACAGTCCCAGTCATAGAAGGCTTTGTCCTTTTTCTTCTAATCTTCCTTCCAATCAGAAGCCAAAAGCAAAAAGGGGGAGGAGGTAGAAAAGTGAAGAAAACAGATCACACTCCTCTTCTTCACTGTATAGTCCCTGAGTCATGATTAGATCCGAGTTGAGGGGAAAAGCTTTCAACCAGATTTAAGCTTCCAACTAGACTTTTCATACCTGCGAAATTAATCACCAAAATAAGACTTGTTCTTACAGTTAAAAATAACCCTTGTCAACATATAGAAGATCCAAGATGGTTTGACTAAAGTCAAGGATGAAAGAAAAATAAAGCTAGTTCCTATTTGTACGCAAATCAGATACAGCCCATACACCAGTCTTACTAGTCCACAGTGCCACCACCAACTACTGTTATTCAAGTCAGGAATCTAGGAGTCATCCTAGACTCTCCCCCTCCCTGAGACCCTGACAGCAAGATTATGTCTTAAACCTCTTTAACAAATCTCTTCTTCCCAAGCCTCTTAGCTTCTAGTCTAGCTCAGACCTAAGTACTATAGTAATCTAACTTAGTGATTCTCTACCCTGGCCATTACTTAACATTTTTTAAATATTAAAACTAGTATTAAAACTAATACCTAGGCCCTAGCTTAGAGACCCTCATTTATGGAGCCAGGTAGGACCCAGCCATAGGTTTTTTCAAAGGATCTCCAGGGTGTTTCAAAAGTTCATGCATGGATGAGAATCACTAACCTAACTGGTCTCTTCCACACTGTCTTTCATAAAGCCACAGGAATCATCTTTTTAAAAATGCAAATCTTGGAGCATCTGGTGGTTCAGTCAGTTGAATATCTGACTCTTGATCATCTGGATCATGGGACTGAGCCCCAAGTCGGGCTCTGTGGAGCCTGCTTGAGATTCTTTATTTCCCTCTGCCCCTCTCCCTCCTTTGTGTGAGTGCTCCCCCTCTCTCCCTCTCTAAAAAAATAAAGAATAAAAAAAAAATGCAATCTCATGTTATCCTAGAGTAGTGGTTTTCAATCTAGGGTATCCATTAGAATCACATAGAGAGCTTTTTAAAAATCCTGATAACAGCCCAAACCCCAGACCAATTAAAACAGTCTTTAGGGCTACAAAGCAGGTATTCCCAGGTGATCCCAATATGCAGGCAAGGAAACCGCTGCTCTAGAAACAATGGTAAGCCACAGAAAGTCTTTTAGAACAATAAAATGCAAACTCCCCTGAAGATCATAAAACCTTCTATCTAACCTTAGTGCCCTCACCTCTATCAAAGCAATGTAGTTCCCTCAAGGGTCCACACTTTGCCCCTTTTGTGTAAAGTATTACCTCAATCGAGATATTACCTCAAAGCAAGTATTACCTCTGTGGCTCGCCCATAGCTAAGACCCAAGTCACGTTTAAGGTTAGGACCTTTCAAGAACAGCCTTTGTATACACTGAACCCCATAAACAGAAGAGCTCATCAACCCACCTGGAACTGTCATGATTCTATAGGGCAATTTTTAATGTTTAACTTCCCTGTTGAACTGCTTGAAATGAAAAACATGTCTTATTCATGCTTTTATCCCCAGTGCCTATCACTATGCATAGCACATAGTAAGCGCTCAAGTATCTACTGAATTCTTTCCATTTAAGTAAACAATTATTTTGTTATCATGCAGGTAGAATCCCACATTAATAAACTGTTGAGACATCATATTTATATATTATATTCAAGTCTCATTAAAACAGAAACCAACAGCTAGACTTTTAAAAAACGTGCAACAAACATTTAATGTTTGTTCTATTTAAGAATAGTAGTAGTAAATAAGGAAAGGCCGTACAAAGGTAGTAAGTTTCCAGAATCACAAAGGTGGCATCTTACAGAACAATGATGGTTAGCTTTCCACCTGAATATGTCCTTGAAGATATACCTTTTCAAAATGTTATGCTGGTATAATGACACCTGTGTGTTTTAGGAAGTGAGCTAAAGGCTACTTATTTGACCTAAGAGTAAAATGGTAAGTACTTTGCTACCTTAAAATAAAAAAACAAATTATGAAAAGCTTTCATTGCTTTGAATGAATTATACTTAAGTCTAAAAACTCTGAGAATCTGGTTACCAACATTTGGTGGCAATTTCTAGTACTCTGGGTAATCTGTTACCCAGCAAAAACTCGTATCTCCATGAATCCCAGGACAGTTTAACAGAAAACAGTATTTTATCAAAATAATAATAAAATTACATTTAACATCTTATATTCATATAGTCACTACATATGTGACTTCCCAAAGACAGCAATTTTGCACAAATATTAACTTGAGAACTAAACACATTATGTACCTCATTCAAAAGATTTTTGTTGTACCCACATTTATATGGGTCATGGAAATCATCTTAGCATGCAAAATATTACTAGCTTACAATGTGTTTAGAGTAAGGTTTCTTTCCTTGATTACTAAATTAATCTAGTATTTGATGAAAGCCTATTACTTGTTTGGGAATATGTTAAAATTGAAGTATCTAAAGTGACTAGTAAGAACACAAAAGCATTAACCACAACACTTGAGCATTTGTGGCTAATTTTTTTTTTTTACCTTATTTGGCGATTTCAAAGGTGAGATGGCTATTTTATTTGGTGTCTGTGTTGTAGAATTTAAAGTTGATCCAATAACACCACTTTCAGATATTGTTATGGTCTTTGATGGAGTCCCGGGAGTAGACTGTGAAAGAACCCTACCTGCAAATGAGAGGCAGCAGATCAGTTTGACTTTTTTCAATAATAATATAACATGAATGTGATGATGATCTACACCCACAAGGACCGCAGTCTATATGTTCACTACCTCATATGTATCCAGGCATGAACTTAAACACTCAAGTGAGACCCTAATGAACTAAGGTGAAACTAGTCAGAAGGAAACAAAACAATGCTTCCTAGTAACACTTAGTATCTTAATACCACTTTATGTGAAAACACTTCTCATGTTCTCATCAATCCTGCTACGTTACATTTATCGGAAAATAGGCTCAGGCCAACTGTGAAACAGGCCCTGTGTAACACAGTTCCTGAAAGTCAGGCGTCAAATCCAAGTCCCAAAAATTAATCTCTGTACTGTACTATAGCTTTTTACTCTGAACTTAAATCATTCAGCATACAACCCATATCTATAAAACAGTTATTAGACTAACCTGAACACTGTCTGATTTAATACTATCTGATTTTAGACTGCCAAAAGGAAAACAAAAAGTTCTTCTGGACAGATTCTAACAGAAATACGGGAATACTGTGTTCCCTTCTGGCCAGTACCCTTCAGGAAAAACACAGAAAAATGCCAGGTGTCTGGATGACTTAGAAAAGTGGGAATCACATCACAGTGATTTGAAATATTAGGATTTTATCCTAGTCAAGAAAGGAATACAAAGACATGACACGTCTCCAAATTCTTGAAAGACTGTGTGACAGCTGTTAGTGCCATTCACCATGTATTCTGGTTGTCTCCCATTCTGGGCACATGAGTGAACTGCATTCCCTACACCCCTCTCGCCCCACTCCTGCTGATTAGGTTAGGGCCACATGACAAGTTCTAACTGATGAACTATGAGTAGAGGTGATGCGTGTCATTTCTGGGCCAGAACATTTACTGCTGATGCAAGACCTTCCAAAGCTCTCTTTTACTCTACCACACCTGGGATGGTGGTTCCTCTGTCAGCTAGAGTCCTCGTGAGACTGTAAGAGCCCCTTTCAAATCCACAACGGATATGTGATCTTATCAAGTAGGAATAATAAGTTAAAAAAATTTTTTTTAACTTCTGAGATTTAGAGATTGTTTATTATGGCAGGAAAACCACAATTATCTTGACTGATCCAGGCTGTCAAGTTGAAGGACTCGAGCCACTCTGTATCACATCGGATGCATAGCACAGATGCACAGAAACAAGTTCCAGTTCAGCACCAGAAAAGAACTTCTAACAAAAATTTCCACTTGAAAAGATTGTTTCACAAGTGAGTTTTTAGTCACTGAAGGTGTTCCAAGCAGACATTGTATAATCAAATTCACTGGCTGAAGAGGGAATTCAAGCACCCAATGAGAAGTAGATAACTACATTATCTCTAAAATAACCTCTTAGACGGTATGATTTAACTTATAAATGTATCTAGAGACGAAAGAGAGAGGGAAAGGGAGAAAGAGAGAGAAAGAAAAAAGAAACGACTTTCTCTTTAGATGAAAACAGAGAACTAACTAGCACTTAAGAGCTTCTGTATTGTTTTTTCCAATGCCACAGTATACAATTTCTTTTTTAAAATCAAGTTTACCTGACATTAATGAATTTTTAAAAGATTTTAAATTTATTTGTAGTACACAGTTACATTTAATTTCATTGTAATAGTCATTAACAAATTTCAGTTGAGGGTTGATTTTTTTTTAACCTGAATAACATCATAACTAAATATGTCAATTCTATATAAACTAAATAATCTATAAATCTATATCAAATGGTTTTAGGCCACCCTGAAGTGCTGAGCCTGCCTGAAGTAAAATGTTTGCCTGTTCTAGTTTCCAAAACTAATACCTGTGAGATAAACCTGAAGCTCCAAAAATGGTTATGTTAAGAAAATAAATTATTGGAGCACCTGGGTAGCTCAGTTGGTCAAGCATCTGACTCAATTTGGGTTCAGGTCATGGTCTCATGGTTCAAGGAATCAAGCCCCACAATGGGGTCTGCACTAACAGTGAAGAGCCTGCTTGGGATTCTCTCTCCCCTCTCTCTCTCTGCCCTTTCCCCCACCCCACTCAAAATAAATAAACATTAAAAATAAAAGAAAATAAACTACCAATAAGGATACAGTTTCATAAAACACTCATCATTTATGGTTATTACTATAATTTATTTGTTTGGCATTATATAAGTTCAGAAAAAAATTTCATAAACTGTTAATACAGAAAATCATCAATTTCTAAAAATAACTAATCCAGAAAAGGCCAATTAAAATGGATTCACTTAAAACAGGGACAAAAATTTCCCTGTATATTACAAACTAAGACTAAATCCTTTAGTGGTTTTTTTTTTGCTTGTATTTAACAAAACTCCAATTTATAATTAAAACTACAGTAACTCTTATTTTTAAAAAATTTTTTAATGTTTGATTTATTTCTGAGAGAGAGAGAGAGACAGTGTGAGCAGGGGAGGGCCAGAGAGAGAGGGAGACACAGAATCTGAAACAGGCTCCAGGCTCTGGGCTGGCTGTCAGCACAAAGCCCGACGTGGGGCTCGACCCCACGAACCATGAGATCATGACCTGAGCCAAAGTCAGACGCTTAACTGACTGAGCAACCCAAGCGTCCCAAACTACAGTAACTCTTAAGATGAACTGTTAAGTCTGGGAGAAAGAGGATTCTTCTGAAATTTGTATGTCAGATTCTGTTTGAATGGGGCGCAACTTGATCATACTGAAGGTAATCTCTGCTAAGCCAAAATATTTTAGGGTTTCATCAATTTTCCCCAAGAACCCTCTATACTCGTTAAAATTCAAGTTATTCTTTTTAAAAAAATTTTTTTTGAGAGAGCGTAAGGGCAGAAAGAGAGAGAGAGAGAGACCAACCCACAGGTGCAGAGAGAGAAAGCGCAGAGCCCAGAGCAGGGCTTGAGCTCATGAACCATGAGATCATGACCTGAGCCAAAGTCAGATGCTTAACCGATTGAGCCACCCAGGAGCCCCTCAAGGTTATTCTTTTTGAGGTGCTTGCTTATTTTTCATCCAGATAGCATCTTTTCCAATTATCTAATTTCCAAATCCCTATTTATCCTTAGCTCTACAAACACATTCAACCAAGTATGCAAGTTCTACAACTTGCTCTTGAGGTCAGTTTGCAAGGCATTTACACTAATTCTGTAAGAGATTAATTTATTAGTGAATATTTTCACATTGATAAAGCTTGCTCCATTGTAGTAACCTTGTACCTCAGGAGCTCTGATAACAAGGACCTCATTAGACTGTCTCCAAAGCCTTCTGAAGTGTCTGGTATCAACATTTTATAGAAGATGATTGATAATTATTTACCCGAGATCACAGACAAAATCAACATAAGAGCTATGAAGAAAACCCAAGTTTCCCACCACACTGCTTCCATGACATACATGGTCATTCAAAATACACATTCACTGAACCACATCTACATGCCAGAAACTATACCAAGTCTGGAAAGAGAGATAAACAAGGTAAAAGAACTACCATTAATGTGGTACATACACACAATGGAATATTATTCAGCCTAAAAAAAACCTCTTATATGCTACAACACAGATGAACTAGGAGGACATTAAGCTGAATGAAATAAGACAATTATAAAAGGATACCTACTGTATGATTCCACTTATATGAGAAATGTAGAGCAGTCAAATTGACAGACTCAAAAAGTCTCTGTTGAGAGTTGGGAGGGAGGGAGGAATGGGGAGTTATTGTTCAATAAGTATAGAGATTCTGTTTTGCAAGATGAAAAAAGTTCTGAAGATGGATGGTGGTGATGGTGGTACAGCAGTGTAAATATACTTAATGCCACTGAATAGTCCACTTAAAAACTATTAAAATATTATGTATGTTATACCACAATTTATGTATGGATTTTTATTACAAAATTCTTAAAATATAAATTAATTTTTAAGAGTTTTTTTGTTTTGGTTTGGTTTTCTAAGAGGGGTGGGGGAGAGAGAGCGTGAGCAGGGGAGAAGGGCAGAGAGAGAATTTTAAGCAGGCTCCACACTCAACAAGGAGCCGATGTGGGGCTTGATCCCATGACCCTGGGATCATGACGAGAGCTACAATCAAGAGTTGGCCGCTCAACCAACTGAGCCACCCCAGTGCCCTAATATAAGTTAACTTTTAAAAATTACATGACAAACCAAACAAAGCAAAAAAATTATCACTAAGAAAAATTATAAATGTAGTAGGGGAGACAGCCAAGAAAGCCAAGTATTATAACATAGTATGACTAACAGAAATGTTAAAAATCAGTATAAAATTTAATAGAAGTCTAATTAAAGTTAAGAATTTGGTAGGTATAATTACGTTCTATGGGAATACATAGGAGATGATCAGGGGAAGAGTATGGCAAAGAAAGGCATTTTAGATAAAAGTAATGCCAAGATCCTAAATCCTGAGAGAACATGGTCTATTTGGTAATATCTTAAAATAAGTTAAATTAAATGAAAACGAAAAACGTATGTATTCAATCATAAACGCCTTTAATGTTAAAAAAAAACACTGGCATCTGAATTCAAATCTGACAGACTGAAGCCAAGAAACTGGTAAGAAATGGATATGGCCAAGAAAATCTTAAGGGTGTGACAAGATCAGATCTGCATTTTAAAAAAATCACTTACACACAAACTTAAGTTTATCTTGACTGTAAGACAGAAAAAGATATCCATCTTTAATGAAAAGCCCAGAAGTCATTTAAAAACAATCTAAATGTACTTCAAAAAGTCAATAGCTGCAATATAAAGATTACAGAACATCCTTGTGGTAAGAGAATTCAACACGAGAGCTACTTCAGCAGTTTAAAATTTGGCTTCTAAGAATTTAAAAGGCTATATAATGAACTAGTTGACAGTGGAAACACTCTCTCCAAACTGAACTCAATGCCAACAATTCTAATGAAATTTAATAGAAGTCTATCTATACCTTTTGGTAGGGGCCAAAAAGTCTGCCTTAAAAGGTGAAACTATGACTAATGTGCAAACACATTATATAAATGACCCAAAGACCCAAGCAATGATACCATTATAGTCAAATGTGAAAGGTGAAATTTTGGCATTGACCAAATGTTCACTTAGACACATCTGCAAACACCACAGTTGTTTAGCATATAATTTTCCCACATAATTAAAAAATTTAAGGGACTCTCTCAAACTCAGAAATAGTAAAAAACACTGCATTGAGACATTCCTCTTGGTTAACCCCCTCTATCAAAACCTCCCAAAAAACTCCCAGGGGAATGGTGGGGTCCCTTTTTCATCAATACATCCAAAGCCTTCCTTACTTTCAGCCAACTGAAGCCCACTTCTTGAACCAGCTCCAAATCCAAATGCTTTCCAATCTTTCTTCTGGGGCCATACTTGCTCCTATGACAGCCCTCAAGACACCAGCCTCCTATTACATCACATCTCTCTCCTGAGGGCCAAAAGAGAAAACTCATTTGCCCACAACACTGCCCTCAGACTACAATCTTTCCATGCCTCTCTCACTTGCTAAAATGAGAAGCCACCCTAAACACAACTCAAAGCCTCAGGAAAATGACAGATCACTGCCACTGACTTCAGAATTGCCTATTGTTACACTGTCTATACATTTATAAAAAAACGGTAGCCAGTAGTTTTACTATGTATCCCCTCCCAACCACCTCTCATGGTTAGTTAATATTTGAAATACCTTCCTCAAGAATACACATTCTAGGAATGGGTAATTAGCATTTGAAAGTCTCTAGTCAAAGCCTACCGTCCAGAGGTCTTTCTGTAAGTCCTTAAAACAAAATGGAAATTAGAATTAAGCTCCTAAGTGGTAAAAACAGTCAGGTTAGTATAGCTCTGAATTAAAGACCAGTCACCATGGCTGTACGTCTCTAGAAGTATTGAACTGCTTGCCAGGCAAAGAGTAAGAAGAGTGTTGCACCTAAGCCATTATAGAAGGAGAAAGGGAAAGGAGTATCATTGGTGTTTGCAAGGAAGTGATAATTATGGGTCATGGACTCATACTAAGGAAGAATCTGAGGACAGGAAGTGATTCTTACTGAGAAAGTAGACTGATTAGTAAATCAGAGATCTCAAAGAACTGCCAGACTGGGAATACAATAAAAGATAAACTAATAAAGAAAATGAAATACTCAAAGATTTGAGGTGTTATAGTTATTGGTGATGACAAACTATTAAAGTATATAATAAAGAGCTCTGGGCCACACCAAAGAATTTGCTGGTAAATATAGCTAAAATTCTGTTATCACTTAAGTAATTACTATCATTATGACCATTTTCTATTCATAGAAAATTGCATATAAAGCATACTGAAACCAAAAACAAACAGAAACCACAAAATACCATACTCTCATGTATGTTAATTTAAATCTATTAAACTTAGCTACGTGTGCTCTACAGACAAACTGCCTGGGTTCAAATCCCAGTTTGGCCATTTACTAGCTGGTAAAATGAGGCTGTTATTAGTACCTACCTCACAGGGTTACCAGAGGACTACAGACGTCACTAAATGTAAAGGGCTAAGAATAGTGCAAGACATGTGGTAAACGCTAGGTAAACGTTAGCTAGCATTCTTGAAGTTTAAGACTTTGCTAACTTTCATCTTCAAATTCTACCCAAAAACTAAGGTGACTCAAGTAATGGACTGATATTGAGATAAGGCATTTTGCTCAGAGCACACATTTAAAGAAGTGTAACATTTCTTATTAACTAGTTTAGTTTATAGTAATAACTCTACTTGCTGCACTAAAACATTTCAAGATGGCAGAACAGCCTTTCTTAAACCTAAAATAAGGTAAATATGTAGCTTAATAAACTATAAAGAAATATAACCTGCAATGACTGGTGGTGATACTTGAGTTGTCTGTCCTGTAACTGCTTTACTATTAATTGGTTTTGCAAAGATCAGCTTCGTGATTACTGGACCAGAGGTTGGTGTTCGTGGCTTCTTAGCAATCTGAAATATATAAATAACTATGAAGGCCATTTGTTTCTGTAAAACAGCTATTCAATCAAAATTAAACAGAAGATTGATATACAGAAGTACATGTGAAACCAGCTCATTTAACAGAATATATCTATGTATTAATGTTAAAAACATCTAAAATGCAGCCATTCATCAAAATACTAGTAAGATCCCACTCTTAAGCCCATATATAGCAATACCTTTGCATTTTATTGTAAATCCTTATTTTAGTCACAAGGATAATATGCATGTGATGAAAACCAAATGAGTATTTAAAAATAATTTTAATGTTTAATAATAATACTTATTTAATAAATAATAATAAAACATTATGACGCAGCAATATTCTTTCTCAAAATAACAAATTGTTCGGTAATAAAAAGATAGAGTCAGTTAAGAAAGCATAGTGTAAATGATGAAGCCACCTGTAAATGCAATTACATTGGCCCCTGGAAGCAAAATATGAATACACATTAAAGACAAGCTTATGATTAGATCTTCAGCTTTAGATCTATATATCAGGGTAGATAAACAAAGAACTGAGTAGGTTAATACCCTAAGTTACAAAGAGACAAGTTTGGCAAAACAGATTTTTAAAGACAAAGTCTCTAGCAATATCATTTGCTAAAATACTGTTTACTAGACTTTAATTCTTTGAAGGTAGGGTCTATATTTATTCATCCCTGATCTTAAAATTATATTGAAACACTGTTCACCGAAACTAAAATTCTCCACAAGTCAAGGAGGGTAGGGTTATCAATGTTTTAATATTGAAATTATCAATGTATACAAAGATATAGCTTCTTCTAAAAGTTAAAAGCAGAAATTTAGTTATAATAGGGAAGACATTAAATATTATTTTGTCAGATATGAAAACTGAAGCCCTGAAATTGCTATTATTGGAAATAAAGACTTAAAATGAATAAACATGACCAATCTGAATAACATAAATATACCAGAAGCTACAATGGATCACAGAACTAGATAAACATCAGCTTTGTGCTCAAATTATAAATAACACATTACCTTTATACTTAGAATATGTTACTTTCTTACACTTGGAACATGTTACTGACAAAACAAAATATAAATGAAATACAAATCATTTAAAAAAATAAAATAAAACAAGGAGATCCATTACTATATATAAAAAAAAATACCCAGCCTGGGGCGCCTGGGTGGCTCAATCAGTTAAGCATCTGACTTTGGCTCAGGTCATGATCTCACAGTTCATGAGTTTGAGCCCTGCATTGGGCTCTGTGCTGACAGCTCAGCTTGGAGCCTGGAGCCTGCTTCGGATTCTGTGTGTGTCTCTCTCTGCCCCTCGCTGCTCACATTCTGTCTTTCTCACTCTCTCAAAAAAAAAAAAAAAAAAAAAAATTAAATTAAAAAAAAAAACCTGGCTTGCAAAACTGATATACCCAAATAAATGTTAGAAAATTGATGCAATTTGGGAGACATACAAGAGATATATTTCCCAACTGTATTTATAGGCCTAAAATTTTAAAATAAGTCAGAATATATCATCTATTGACATAGTACTAATAATCTCTAAAAATGAAAGTATTGATGTTCTTAGAAAACCATGTCTTATAATAAATATTCTTTTAGGAGCTTAGAGTATTTCTCCATTTTTAATTGATTTTCACAATCATATGACTATATGAATACTTACCAATCAAGAAAATATGTAAACAATACAACCAAAGGCACTTTAATTATTCAAACGAATAACTCCAATTTGACCCTGTGGCTACATTTCTTTAGTGGCTCACTGCTGAAAGTAACAATGTATATAGTTCCTTCAAGGAACCATACGTTTTGTATTATAAATCTGAACTAGTCTAGAACAAAATTATTAAGTAAAACAAAGGATAAAGTATGACTTTTAATAAATTTATCAAATCAACAAATAAAGGCAAAAATGAATCAAAAAAGGAAATTTACAAATACAGCCAAATATATGATCAAATAATACACGCAGTTAATTATTGGCACTGTATTGTATAGGTTCAGCAACTAATAAGGAGCTATAATGCTCCAAACTGTTAGTTATTAATTACTTATATACTACACACAAGAAACATGGGAAAGTGTTTATATATCTGTAATTAAGTGTAACTATACCTCTTTGTTACTGCCTCTGGCCTCAACTGTCACCTCTTTCCTTCATTTTTCAAGATGGGTCTCCTTCTTCCACCCTTACCTGCTGTCCATACCCTAACAGTTTCAATACTCTGATTAAACTTAAGACAACGCTGAGGATTGTCTAGGAAAAAAACCAGAGAATCATATACACCGTGTAATACTAAACCAAATATTCTGGTGCCTAAAGAGGAAACATACAGATGTGTGGCCTCTTATGGTTTTTTTTTCCTACGCTTTAGAGCTTTGTAGCTTTTTACTTTGGAATTGGAAAGATTTGAGTTGCCTAAAAATAACTGCACAAGTAGAACAATATTCTAGTTGGGGTTTCTTTTTTGTTAGTTTTTTTTTTAAAGTTCTTTTTTAATAAATAGAAACAGGTTTCATAAAAGTAACAACAATAAATGCTTTCATTGTTAGTACTTTAGTACTTAGGGGACTGTAGTAGAAACCCTGTAGATACAAGTAAACTGGTTGTGAAACAGCATATATACATTGCTCTAGTAAATGAAAAAAATGACCTTCTGATTTTTATTATCAGTTTATTGTGAACATGGTTATGATCTACATCTCCAAAGCCAGATATACTCCGGTAAACTAATAAAAACAAGTTTTAAAACTGATTTAAAAAAACAAGCCAAGGACAAGATGCTTGATGTTGTTAGTATATCTCATTCAAGAGATTCTCTTCAAAAGAAGTAAAAGGAGGTCAGAGATAAATGAGACATGATAATGAACAAGATAGAAAAGAGCATTAAATATTTAATAGTGGCAGGAGGAACATGGGCAAAGTACAAGGTTTCAGAAATCATACGAAGTGCTTAAATAAAAAGCCCAAGAAAAATAAGTTTCCAGTTATTTTCCCAACATAATAACTAAAACATTATTTCTAGTATCAGCTGGGTATGGATAGTTCCCCAAACTTTCCTACTTCCATATGTACCTGCATGAGTTCTCTAACTCATGCCTTCTCCTTTTTTTCTGAAAGGTGAACCTTTCAAACAGGGAATGCATTTCTGTTTCCTGATATTGAGAGGATCATTTTATTTTAAGAACAGTGGTGACCTCAAAAGGCCTATTTGAGCATAAAAAACTGGGAACCATTTAATATATGTTCTGTTAACCTTCTATCTTAGGATCCTATCCATACTAATAACAGGAACCATTCTGAAGGATCCTCAAAGTTTTGAGAACTACATCAGTACTATCTTTTACTATGTATTTCATCATGATCAAAGAGCCGTCTTCCAGCTAACGTCTAAACTTAGAGAAGTAACCAACCCAAAGTTCCACAGGTGATAGGGAAGCACAGAGGTCACTCAAATCCAGCTGATCCAATTCTAAAGCCAATGTTACCGTCCATCAATGTGACACTGCCTTTTCCACACTGCAAACACAAGTGACGGCAATGGACAGTAAACTGCAAAGAGGCGGCACAGGCTGCCTAGTATGTACTATTACTGGCTCCAAGGGTTTCTCAGAGCAGCAAGTTTTCCTAGACTTTGGCCATCTGTTAACTGAAAAAAATTATGTCTGAATGATTTTTTGACAGCCTAGCAGGAACTCTGGTATCTTTATACCAGCAGAGCATACTTGCAATCAAACTACTACTAAGAATAAAATGCATTTAAAAATGAGGAAAAAGCTATAAATACACTAAATTGAAAATTTAACAAAAATTAAGTTTGCCCTAAGTCCTCTAGCAAACATTTTCAAAGCATTAGACATGTCAAGTTTTATAAAAAAAAAAAAACCCACAAAATTACTAAAAGCAACATTCAAAAGAATTCAGTAACAACTATGCATTTAATTACCCTACAAACACAACTATGAATCAATTTAATTTTTAACATGCATTTGAATTAATAAACACCCTTTTTTTTTTTTTTTTTTTTTTTTTTTT
>NW_027531914.1:1737863-1898975 GCF_008692635.1 Crocuta crocuta
TTTTTTTTTTTTTTTTTTTTTTTTTTTTACCTGTACTGTTTTTAACTGTTGGGTCTGTAACACAGAGGGCTGAGTTGTTGTATTAATCAGTTGACTTCCTGGGGTCAATGCTGAGACACCAATGACAGGTTTCACCTCTGGCCTCCCTCCAATGGTAACTACTTTAATTTGCTGCGGTGGTAACTTAGCATCTCCTGACTGGGCCTGAGTTGTAACTTTCTGAGCCTGGGGTAGTTGGCTATGGGGTAGTGCTAAAACAATTGGTGAACCAGACTTGCCCAAAGTTGTTAAAATTAACTTCTGTCCATCTGGTTTAAGGGTCTGATTGCCAAGTTTAAGATCTGATGTCTGTGATACTTTGTTTAAAATAATCTGATTGGCTGATATAGTCACAGGAGTCTGAGCACCAAGTTTTTGAAGGCCACTTGGAAAAGCTGGTTTCACTGTGGTATTAGAATCTGCTTTAGTAATTGTGGTATTCACTGCAACTTGGTTAGTGTGGTTACTGTACACTGTGATTGGTTCCGTGGAAATGGGCGTGGCTGTAGAGTCACCAGTAGAATTTATGTTGACAATTTCTTCCAGTTCTGTCTCCATGGGAATTGGGGATGAAACAATAACAGCCTCAATACTATCATCATCCACTAAAGTTATACCAGTGTCCATTATCTCCTCTGGAAGCAAACTATTCACCTCGGCTGGCACCACCTCCATGATCGTTCTCCAGCTAGTAAGTTGATCAGGCGCTGAAATAAAGTTGAAAATCAATACGTTACTAGTTTTCAAAACAGATTTAAGAAAAAAAATTATTTAAAAAAAAAGGCAAGTGACAAAATCATCATTTATTACTGATGTATAATTGAGTGAAGGATATTCCTGATGTCTGTTTGGTTTAAACCACTTCAACATATCCTCGAACCTCAAGAATCTGAAATAAGTCATATGGCACACAAAACTAGAAGCAAATATTCTCATTCACCATGTCTCAATCCAAAAGTATACTGCATTCAAGCAACATTAAGTAACATAATTACAGGAAACTCCTTTCCAATGCCCACTCTTAAAGTCTTCAGTCTTTGATATGTCTGCTAATTTTATTTCTTGCCAATTATTTTTCTAACTGACAAACTTAAAAATTGCTGATTCACACAAAGGAAGATTTAAATGTAAGCAAATATTGGGAAATATCTTCAAATCTCTAGGGAGCTAGGTCCTATAATGAGGGTAGTTTACCATCTATAAAAATCCATTAAATACTCAAAGTAATGTTAAAGGAGTTCTAGAGTAATCCATCTCAGCAAGTGCAGATTAAATGACTTATTTGGCTCAAGTCTGATCAATTAGCTTCATACCAAAAAAAAACTTCATTTGGAAAGAAGATTCTCAAATCCTCCTTAGCCATTTAAAATGTCAAAAAAAAGAACCATTTAAAAGGCATAAAAGTCAGTCACATTACAAAAAAAAAGTGGTAATAATAATAAAGCAGATTACGAACAAATCAGAACCATGATGCTTTTATTTATTTAATGTTTATTTTTGAGACAGAGTGCTAGTGAATGC
Source organism: Crocuta crocuta (assembly GCF_008692635.1). Lineage (NCBI taxonomy): Eukaryota > Metazoa > Chordata > Mammalia > Carnivora > Hyaenidae > Crocuta > Crocuta crocuta. Next base: position 1,739,424 of record NW_027531914.1, read on the forward strand.
GCATGCATATGTGCAAAGGGAAAGGGCAGAGAGAAAAGGGGACAGAGGATCCAAAGTGGGCTCTGAGCTGACATCAGTGAGCCCATCAGCCCGATGTGGCACTTAAACTCATGATCCATGCGATCATAACCTGACCTAAAGTTGGACATTCAACCGAGTCACCCAGGCACCCCAGAACTGTGACATTTTTAGCCAAAGGTTATGCAAAACGTCCAATAATGGAGTCAGTACCCTTATCTTCGCATATTAAAGAGAGTACATCATGTTCATAACTGACTAAATAGTAATGTTACTTGGCCATACAACATTAAAGATCCATAGGAAGCTAATCAGCAATTCTTTCTCTTCTTCCATTTTTTAAAATACAAAAATGCAATACCCATTCTGAGATTAAGAGTAACAGACATAAACAACCAATTATAATTAATTATTAGCATTGACAAATACTAATAGTGCCAAAATTCATCATTATTGAGTGCTTGCTATAAACCAATGATATCATAGTTTATCCTCACAACCATTCTGAGACAGTATCATTACCACTGCCATATTACAGATGAAGAAACTTCAGTTATATAATCTGCCTAGGTCACATAACTAGTAAATGATAGAGCCCAGACTCAAACTCAGGATATGTTTTATGATACCAAAGTTCATCATTTTAATCACAAATTACATTGCCTTAAACTTTTACCACCAGTATTTTTTAAATGAAGAAAAAACAAGTCTACTCTTTTAGTAAATCCCCTAACCCCAAAAATCCCACCCTACACAACCAGTATTCTGTCTCTACAGATTAGTTTTGACTTTTGGCCCTTCTAGAATTTCACATAAATGGAATCATATATTATGTAACTTGTAACATAAAGGAGCCATACAATATGAGATTTATCTTTATTCCTTCACTTACTATGAGTTCTGTTCCTTTTTATTGCTGAGTAATATTCTATCATATGAATTAACCACAATTTGTCTATCCATTCACCTGTGAATGGACATTTGGAGTGTTTCCAGTTTGGAATTTTTATAAATACACTGCTAGTTTGTTATGGATATATATTTTCATATTTTCTGAATAAAGACAAAGAAGCAGACTTGCTGGGTCAAAAGGTAAATTTTATTTTTAACTTTCCATGAAATTGCCAAACTATTTCCCAACTTGGCTGTACCACTGTATACAGCCACCAGCAATGTGCAAGAGTTCCAGCTGCTCCACATCCTCGCTAGCGACTGGTATTATCAGTCCTTTTAATTTTAGCCATTCTAATGGGAGTGAAGTGGTATCTCATTGTGGTTTTCACTTGCAATGCCCAAATGACTAACAGTGAGCATCTTTTTATACGTGCAGTGTATTTGTGTATCTTCTTCTGAAAAGTGCCCGTTAAAATCTTTTGCCTTTAAAAAAAATACTGGGGGGCACCTGGGTGGCTCAATCGGTTAAGCATCCGGCTTTGGCTCAGGTCATGATCTCGTGGTTCCATGGGTTCGAGCCCTGCATCGGACTCCGTGCTCGCGGCTAGCTCAGAGCCTGGAGCCTGTTTCAGATTGTGTCTCCCTCTCTCTCTGACCCTCCCCTGCTCGCGCTGTCTCTCTCTCTCTCTCTCAGAAATAAATAAAAAACATTAAAAAAATTTTTTTAATAAAAAAAAATACTGGCTTGGGGGTGGGGGTGAGGGGAAGGGGGCGTGATGGGCATGGAGGAGGGCACTTGTGGGGATGAGCACTGGGTGTTATATGGAAACCAATTTGACAATAAACTATTTTAAAAAACTACTGGCTTTTTTTGTCTTCTTATTGAGCTGGATAAGCTCTTTATATATACTATAAAATCATCAGTCACAATAACCTGTAGCTCATAGGAATCACTACTATTTTGAGACCCCAAAGTACTAACACCTCTCTATATGCAGCTCTTTCTCATCAGGAGAATCCCCTCAGATATTTGTGGGAATTTAAAGTAGACATGTAAAAACATCAACACCAATTATACCTTTAGCAATGAGAGTCACAACAATAGTACACAACAACAAAGGGCCTCACCCACCATGTCCCATTAGCTTTCCTTCCCTACTGCAAACCTTGCCCAGACCCCATCAGTTCCATCTGTAGACTCTATTCTCCACAGAACAAGGCCGATGATGACTTGGGTGCCAGTATCCAACAGAGTTTAACTCCCTGCTCTGAAGCTCCACCAGCATATTTAGACATGTAGGTATGGCCTTTGGTCTCCCCTTAAGGACAGGGAGATCTATGCCCAACCTCTATTCATCTCTCTCCTTAAAGCACCTAAAGTAGGGGTAGGAGGAGGGAGAAGTCAAGTCACAGAAAGAGACAGCGGTTTGGCAATGAATTTACTTTCAGTTTCAAGTACCCACAGTTCCAACTCAACTAAACAAACTTCTAACTCACCCAAAATTCTACATCCTATGACACCGTTATCTCAGCTTTGGGGACTCCTTAACTCAGCGACTAGAGACACACTGCCTTTCAGCTGGGGCTTTGGAGCTGAGTGTACAACAAGCAAAGCACCATTTGGGTTCTCAGTTCAGACCCTAAATATCCATTAAGAGGTAGAACACTAGAATACGTATTCCCCATGCCACCCTTGCCCACCACTTGGGTGACAGCATTCACTACCAGATGCCAGAATCTTTTCATGTTCCCTAACCTAGCTGACATGGCTCTCATCCTTCCTCTTTCATAAAGCTATGTCTCTGCCAGCACTCCATTTTCATGGCCCAAACTGCCAAGAGCTGTGAGCAATCTGAGATTTTAAACCCTCTTTGTAAGCTAACAAAGTATCCTGTTACCATTTCACAGCTACTGGCAGACCACACAGTAGTCCTAGGTAGAGACACGGGACTTACTGCAGTACAGCAAGGAACATGAGAGCACCATGTGTATTTGAGTTCTTCCAGTTGCCCACAAGTTCCACAGGGTAGATATGGAGAGGCTCGGGTAGATGCTTAGGCAGGCAAGAGGTTTGGATCACAACTAAGAGCCCTGAGCTCAGAGAACCTGATTCATTTATAATGGGCTGAAGCACACCTGCCCTTTCGTCCACAGGAGGATATTATCTTTATTATACTGCATAATAAGCATATCTGCCCTTGGCTACAGCACAAGTCACTATTTCTATCATTCAGGGCTGTATGCTATACAAACATCCTAGAAATGATCATTTAAATGGTCAGTCACCGCCTCACGTGCAAGAGGTGCAGGAATGCAAAGAGCAATGGAAAACTATCTCCCAATAGTATTATCTCTCTACCTACTTATCTCAGTCATGTTTTATTCTTCAACAAATTGTCTTGCACATAAATTTATCCCTAAGCATTTCATGTTTTTTGATGGATTGCAAAAGGTCTTTTTCCCACTTTCCGATTGCTGCTAGTAAATAGACTTTTTTTTTTTATATTGTCCATGTATCCTACAACCCAGGTAAACTCACTTATTAATTTTAGTAGCTTTTTGATGTAGATCCCTTAGGATTTTCTACAAACATAATCCACGCTGTTTGAGAATGTCTGTATTTCTTCCTTTCCAATCACCATGTCTTTTATTTCTTTTCCTTGCCTTACTGCACTAAGACCTCCAATAAAATGTTGAATAAAAGTGGGACGAGCAGACATCTTTGCCTTGTTACCAATCTCATTTGTTAGCTGTGGGTTTTTCATAAATTCCCTTTCTCAGGTTGAGAAAGCATACTTATATTCCAGTTTGCAGAGTTTGGCAGGGTTTTTTCCCCCCAATCATAAATGAATATTTTTGTCATATGCTTTTTCTGCAAATAATGAGATAATCACACGGCTTTTCCTTTTAGCCTTTGAATTATATTGACTTTTTTATTATTAAGCCAATTTTGCATTCCTGAAATAAGCCCTACTCAGTCATGATGTATTATACTTTGCATATTTCCTTGAATTCTATTTCCTATTATTTTGTCTGCCCTCATGAGGGACACTGGTGTGTAGTTCTTTCGCCTATAGTGGCTGTCCGGGGATAACGCGAGCCTATCAAATGTGTTGGGGCATGTTACTTCCTCTTCAATTTTCAGAAAAAGTCAGCATAGAATTGTTACTATTCCTGAAATGTTTGTTAGAACTCAACAATGTGGCCATATAGACATAAATCTTTCTTATTTTTTAAAGTAGAAATTCAATTTCTTTGGTAGATGTTGAGTTATTCAGGTTATTCAGCAGCCTTAGATATCTGATAGTTTGTGTCCTTCAAGAAATTTATCTATTTCCTCTAAGTTGTCAAATTTGTTAGCATTTGGTTATACATAATATTCTTTTATCTTACTGTCTGTAGAAATGTCAACTCTTCAATCCTCATTTTGGTAATTTTTGTGTTTTTTCTTCTTTTTTTTTCATTAGTCTGACTGGAGATGTATCAATTTTATTGATCTTTTCAAAGAACCATTTTGGCTTCACTGATTATCTCAATTATTTATCCATTTTTTATTTAGTTAACTGTTACCTTTATCTCCTTCCTTCTGCTTGCTTTTCATTTAATTTGTTCTTTTAGAAGCTTAAGATGGAAGCAAAGATCAGGGTTCAGTAAACCATAGTCCACAGACCAAATCGAGCCCATTGTTTACTGCTCTCCGGCTAAGAATGGTTTTTATATTTTTAAAAAGTGGGGTGGGGGGTGGGAGGGAGTATAAATAAATTATATAAAACAATTTTAAATAGCCTCCAACTCCTAAAATAGTTCCTATCTGGCTCTTCGTAGAAAAAAAATATGTCTAAAATCTTAGTTTCACTGATTTTAAACTTTTCTTCTTTCTTAAAATAAACAATATTAAAAATCTGCCTCAAACCTCTAGCTGCATTCAGTATGTTTTTATGATTATTAACTTCAAATATTTTCTAATATTCCATGTGATTTTCTCTTTGAACCATGGAATAAAGACATGCTAATTAAATCCCAAATATTTAAGGATTTTCTATCTTATTATTGATTTCTAATTTACTAGTTATTGCCAAAGTGATACTCTACAACATTTCCATTATTTCAAATTAGAGACTCATATGGCTCAGGATATGGTCTATCTCAGTGAACACTGCATGTGCACCTGAAAAGAGCATGTATTCTACAGTTGCTGAGAGCAGTGTTCTACAAATGTCAATTATATCAAGTTGGTTGATAGTGTTGTTCATATCTTCTATATTGTGACTTTTTCTTCTATCAATTACTGAGAAAGACTGTTAAAATCCCTAAACATGATTGTGGATTTGTCTTATTTCTCCTTGTCTGTGCATTTTTGCTTCATATATTTTGAAGCTTGCTATTCAGAATGTCTTTTTATTTATCCTGTTTAAAAAGACTAGAAATTACAGGACTAGAGTCTCCCTTGAACTAGGAGTAAAGTTCAAACTTCTAACAAGAAAAGGTCTGATCGATTTGGCCAGTCTCTATGCAGTATTGGGCTGTGCAGAATTCTGGAGTCAGCACACCTCAAAGCCACTGAGCAGACTATGATAAATGCTTTACAGTTAGACATCTATATCTGTTTCAGTCAGGGTCACATGCAAGGCATGGTGGCCTGTGCTAAAAGAAACTCTGAAAAGGAGCTGCGGGCATGGCAGGAAAGGGTTTGGCCATGTAGCTACATGAATCATCACTCTAATTTTATCCCTTAGGAATGGAAGATATGTATTAGCACATGCAACCTCATCATCACTGGGTTGAGGACCACTCCAAGAAAAGAAAGGGCTTTCACAAGCCAATAGGACCAAGCTTTACTTCACCTCATCGGTACAAAGTTACACGCCAAGGTATGGTAGGGAAGAAGTCAGAACATACAATGTATTCCTCATGCCTCCAGTATTTTGTTGTTGTTGTTGTTGCTCATAAAACAAAGTTCTAAAAGCAAAGTACAATTCATGAAGCCACACTGAGTTTCCCTTCTCACAGCTGAACATGGTTAAATGGTTTAAGTCTAATAAGAGTTAAAGATTCACTGATTTCAGAAAACCTAATGATTTCTGCATTTGTCTCGACTGTATTACATTTTAAGTTCTACCTAAAATAGCACCTTCACTCTCATCTCCACTGTCCTAGGCATTCTGTCTCATTACCCTGGTATTTCCATCATAGCATTTACCACAACCAGAAAGGATCTTTGTTTATAGTCTGATTCTTCTTCCCCTGCTTCTTTAGAATGCAAGCTCCATAAGGACTGGGACTTGTCTGTCTTCATCACTGGACCCCACATCTCCAATGGCTATAACTGAGCTGCCATATAATAACTTCTCAATACAAACTTGAAGAATGAGTGATTTAATCATGGAGAAGAGGTATCATCTAAAATTCTAGCATTATTTACACTGGGCTTTGGTTTGTTTATTTAAGACAGGTTTATATAATGCTCTAAGACTTCACAACACGTCAAATAAAATAACAAATTCACAATGCACAAACTGAGAAACTCCTTTCCAAATAAGTTTTTAAATACTCAGAATTAACTTTTAATATCCTCTGCAATTATATTCATCTTAAGATAGACAAGGTTCTCTTAATTTTTAACTAATTTATGATTGTTATCAGTCATTTAATTAATAAATACTGCTTCCCAACTTTGTGGAGGGCATTATGGGTAATTAACCACAGATCTTGCCCTGACAAAGCTTAGAAATCAGTAGAAGAATGGCATGGCCACAGTTGTACCCTGGGAAGATTAACTGCATCTCAGTATTTTAGTGGACTGGGGGCAGGGAGACCAGTTAGAGGCTATTACAGTAATTACTTCAAGATAGAGGTTTATGGAAGGTCTGACTTAGGACAGTGAATGATTAAAACAAATAAATATAAAATAAAAAATAATGTAAAATAGAAATGGTAAATGCTCTATGCTTTTACACATTTTAAGAGTTTATCACGGAAGGCCGCCTGGGTGGCTCAGTTGGTTGAGCATCTGACTCGATTTCAGCTCAGGTCATGATCCCAGGGTTGTGGGATAGAGCCCCATGTCGNTCTTTAATAAAAAAGTTTTTCATGGAATATTATCAGTGCTGAAACACTGTTACTTTCTTAATTACAGGTGAAGGACAACCTGGGTGAACAAGTGTTTCCATTCTTGCATATAACATTACGAAGTAGTGATCTATCTTCATATTACAGATGAGTAATTTGTTAGATTAGACAAAAATACCTGAGTGTTTAAGACTATACTTTTGTACCTAGATCTTACCACCAGCACTAACTGGTTAACTATACCATTTGGATTTTAGCTAGGGTTTCTAAAATCAAACACTGACAGCTCAAAAAATTAAGTACATAACTTCATTTCTCAAACTGAACTGGGAGCACAAGACTATAAGCCATGAGTCCTGAGGAATATTTGAAAAGTCTGTATTTTCATCTTGATAATTTGTTTTAAACAGTGCACTCTGGATCATCTGAATAACTACCTCATACCCACAATCAACGGTACTAGATTCGTGTGGTCTAAAAAAAAGGTACAGAAGGGTCTTACAAGGTAAATGATACATTTATGCTAAGTAAAAGCCAAACCATCTGTGATTCAAGAAGGAAAGCTTTGCAGCATTCAAACAGAGAAAAGTGGTGAGAGAACTGGATTATCACAGGATATATAGTATATAGAAAACTGCACACCTTGCCAAGCCAGGCAATAGTATTTTCACTATGCAAAGAAAGAGTTTGTTTCAGCAAAACAACATCATCCATTACCCTAAATTTAATTTGTTTAACTGGCTTTACAGTTTTGTTTATATTTCATTTATAAATCTACTTGCGTTTTATACTTACATAAAAGCGATAAACATAAGGAATTTATATACATCTAAAAATTAAATATTTTAATAAAACTATTTAGGCCAATACTAAAGACCTACCTATTTTTTTCCCTTTAAAGGGAAGACTATATATATTATTCCTGCTTAAGACTAACATGGTGGACAGATCAAGGGGATTCAAATCAGGAAGATTTGTTTCCAAATGTTGGCTCTCCTCGTTTAACACATAACCCTAAGCAGTAATCTCTCTAAGCCTCCGTTTCCTTGCAGGTTTGGCGTGATTTTGATGGAGAAAGAAGAAAAGAATTTTCATTTGAGTTATAGTGTGCCACATTCAATATTCTAACAGCAGGACTTAAGTTCGGCATCTTTGATGTCTCTCCATAGAATCTGTAATATACATGCAGATTACACCTTCACTATGTCTCCCTCTTACTGCAACCAAGAATTTCCAAATCTCCGAAATTTGGAACCTGATAGTATCTCTACTCCATCTCCTTTAACCTACAACACATTCTACAGAAAAGCTACAGAATGTGTCTCTCGAGTGCATCTCTGAGGTTGTCACTCTCCTATTTTAAAATATTCTGTAACTGTCTGGGTTTCTGGCTGGCTCAGTCGGAGGAGCATGTGACTCTTGATCTCAGGGTGATGAGTTCAAGCCCCACGTGGGGTGTAGAGGTTACTTAAATAAAACTTGTAAAAAATTAAATTTTCTGTAACTCTCAAGGCCTTCTGCATTAAAGCTCTACCTAACCCATCCTTCCAACTTTACCTCCCATTGATTCCTAAACTGAAAGTTTCCTGAGACAATGATCTGAGGTATCCTCTACTCCTAGCACAGAATGTGACACATAAAAGATATCCAATAGTAACACTTGAAATAAGCAATGAAAATCTATAATGCTACTCTTCCCAAAAAAAGACCCTAGACAATCTTGGGTGGCATAACTCTTCCTTCATCTCTAACACACTTTTAATTAGTAATAGACGATTGTTCTAACTATAACGAAGTGAAAACTGGCCTTTAAAGGCAATCACAAAGAATCACAAAAAGACAGTAGTCCTCTGTGATTAAAAGAAAAGGAAAGCCAATGAAAAAGCATTTTAATCCCCGTCTTTATTTTTAACTACTTTTTAAATACTGAGTTTTGCTACTAACTTAGCAGCCAATTGACATATACCAAATAATTGCAACATAAAAGCTTTAAGAAAAAAACAGAACCAAATCCCAACTGGATAATACAAGATCAGACAAACGACTAACAAAAAAATTCATTAACTAAAGCTTCTGAGTACCTCCACAGTTCCCCTAAAATTTTTTTGGTCCCTGATTCTTTTAGTGAGTGAAAGCCAAATGTCAAAGCTACTTACACACATGCACACAAAATATTTCTCTTCTGAATGAAACACATAATGTATGATATTGTATGTCATTCTATGACATCATCTCTTTGTAGGGCACTTGGATAAGGAAAATTACTGCTAATCATAAACATTACCAGTGGGCATTTCTTAAATATTCACCTCTCTGTTCAGGCTCATAGGGTCAAATGTCACTGACCCAACCTTCCACTACAAAAGCTGGAAAAACTAGAGGGCTCAAACTAATGTATAAAAATTCTATTCAAATGTAACTTTTCAGTAACACTACTGGTGTATGGAAGCAGAAACACTCCTGAGGGATCTGTAGCACAATTTAAAACATACCTGGATCTTTAGGTAACCAAACAAATTTAAACTTCAGCCATGATAAAGTCAATCACTCCAATGCTCCAGCTCTTTAAACAAAGAGCTAACAAGTCCAGTATTCAGAATAAAGCAGAGGTCTCAATTCATCTCTACCAACTTAATGCCCAGCCATCACAACTTCCTTAACAACGAAGGTAAAACTTAGGAGTCAAAATAGAACTCCCACAAGCTGTATTTCCCTTGGATTATAAAATCTACATATTGCAAAATATTCCATAACTTTAGTCTCCAAATTCATGAAATGGAGGGGGAAGCAGGGAAAAACATGGATATAAAATGTGATTGACAGTGTCTCAATTGTTATTTGCCTAATGTCAGGGGCAAAAGGGGTTACTCTATGGATGACAGAGCCATAAACGAAAAAGACAATATTTTTAAGTCCATATGTTCAAAAAATGTGAGCATCCACACCCCAACAAGTTATAGACTACGATCTAAGACACAGAGCTTAAATGCAGAATAAAATGCCTATGCTCTGCCTCCCTAAAGAAACATAGAACCCCATAAACTGAACATCACCACACCAACACCCGCCACAGTGAATGTTTTAAATATGAAGTCAGGAAATCATGATAAGTGCTAGCGGTTCCTCTAGGCCTCAGCAGCAGCCTTGGGTAGAAGAGCAAACTCGAGCCCTCTTAACACTCAGAGAATAATGTTGATGTCATTACGAGGCTACTGATTCTTTGCACTCTGGACTAGTCATTCCTTGATCCACAACGCCAATTCCTCCCTTACCCACTATCCCCCTAAATAATAGAGATCTCAGTGCAGAGAAGCCCTCGGATACCCCCTTCCCCTCTACCTCCAGCGGCTGCCGCTTTCTCCTCCCTCTGGCTCCGAGGTGGGGGCTCCAGAAGGTCCCGGGCAATTCCGAGCCCGGGCGGTGCTTGTTTTGCCTGTGCACGGTAGCTCCGGGCAGCCGCTTCCTTTCCCAGTCTGCCCGGACTCGAGCGCTACAGGGGACCCGGGGGCCGAGGAGGGAGCCCGGGTGGCGACGCAGCCGCTGCCGCCGCCTCTGGTATGTCAGGGGCCGGGATTGTATTTCGAAAGATCCGCCATTTTCACCTCGTCATCACCATCACAGCTCAGCAGCTTCCCCGACAGCCCGAGCCCGGGCCGCCGCCGCCGCCGCCGCCGCCAGTCCCCTCCCCCTTCCTCCTCCTCCCCTCCCCGGCCCTCCCCTCCGGAGAGGCGCACACCCACATATCCGGGGAAACCTCCCGCCCGCCCCGCCAACCTTCAAATGCACAGGGAGATACAAACGCACACACAGCCCACGCCAAGACCTTTCACCCCACAGCGAAAAATGGTGCTTCTGCGGGCCCGGCAGCTACGCGAAAGGAAGTCGCTTTACCTGCTGAGTCCCAAGTCCGGCATATTTTTGTTTTGAAGAGCAAAAGCCACACGGAAGGCGGCATAAGGACAATGAAGAACCCAAACTCTTTCATTTTCGGTAAAGCAACTAGAGACAGATGATGGAATGCGTTTTATTCACTGTGCTCATTTCAGATACTAAAACCATGATCAAGACCTTTAATGTCATTAACCGACTGACGTTTTCCTCCACTTCAGCACTACTTTGACAGAACGACCCATTTCCATACGCACGTCTGATCTTTCTGTAATTACATTTGTAAATTACAGGCACTGCTGATAATGTGGTCAAGACGACTAATTTTAAAAATAAAGTTTCAACTATTTTCCTCTTCACTTAATTTCATCTGATCATTTCTGTCCGTGAACACTGACTTCCTATTTGTTTGTCATTGGTTTAAGATGTCAAAGCCCAAGTAGGTTTAAAATACACTGATCCTTTTCACGAATGAACAATTTCTAAAATACAGAAAATACACGTCTAAACAAAAATTATTTGCCAAATGTTAAGATCTAAATCACTAAATTAAAAAAAAAACTGCCGCAGATATATTTGTTCAATACAGAGAAAATAAACAGCTTGCTTTAGAACAAGACCCCAGAATTACCCATCTTTCCCAACAGCTACTCTCATTATGTAGTTTGATAACTAAAAAAGAACATAAGCATTTTTAATCATCCTGGAAACAGCACAAAACCATAAGCTGCAAGGCTTGTGACAAGACCAGAATTAAAAAACAAAAATAAAAAAACTAAACTGGTTACCTTTGTTAATTTCAGAAAGCTATGGTAATTGCCCATTCAAAAACTAAATTCTAAACCCACCACTGAACAACACTATTAACTCTGAAAGATCTACCTGAAATGAGCAAACAAGGTTGAGAATAGAGTCACACTCTACTGTCTTTTTTCAAAGTTGGTCTAAGAAGAGTAAGGTGGAAGTTGAAAAAGCCATTTCATTTCCTTACCTTTCTTGAATGACAACTCCATATAAAAACCAGTCGATTCAAGCTTTAAACAAGTGCTATCTACCACCCAGTCCAATTGCTCTTTATCTATGCAGGCTGCTTGACTAGGATGAGAGTCTCAAGTCTTCCCAGTTTCTTCATTTTTAAACTTTATTCCCACCCCCCAAACCCCCGCAANGGGTGTTTACCGTTGCTTGGCCAAGCTAAGTCCCGGCCCGATCCCTTTCCCCGTGCACCTCGGGAACATTATGACATTTAGATGGTGGGCTTCGCGAGGAAAACGGACACACACGAAGAGATCATACAAAGGGGCGTAGGAAGAATGGGGCGGCGGGCAGCAAGGAAAGGAGGGGCTGGTACAAAATGACACAGCAGCAAAACCGGTTCCCAGAAACCCAAGGCTGACACCGTCTGCTACTCCGGCCACGCAAGGTGCGTGTCAACAGCCGCCGGAACTCTTCCTCCAGACTGCCGGGAAGGGCGGGCGGCCGGCCCTGCGCCGGCCTTGCCGGGTGACAGCCGCCCTCCGGAGTGCAGGCGGGAAGAGGCCGAACCAGGAGGATTCTCCCGCCCCTTGAGGCCCGGGGATAAAGCGCGNTGGCTTCCTTCGCCCCGCCCCTTCCGCGGCGCCTTGCCCCTCCCCTTGGCAACCCGAGCCTCGCGTCATTCCGCAAGGCGCGGGAGTACGCTCCAGCTCCACGTGACTCCTAGCGGGCGTTCCGTCAAAGCTTTCGCCGGGAAAGTTCCATCTGGCAGAGCTGGGAGGGGGAAAGCCCGGTTGCGCCTGCAGTTGAGAGTCTTCCTGATCTTCTAGCTTTCCTTGTTAGGAAGTCAGTGTCGTAGGTGCGATTTCCAGCAAACTGCCGCTGTTTAATGTGCTTGTGGGTAATCAGTATTCACCAATGTCCTCTCGTTTTTAGGCATTAATTTCGCAGGGATCGCTAAAAAGTCCCAGGGGGACCACGCAGAGTTAAACTTATTTTGAAAGGGACTTTTCTGCAATGTGTAAAGACTAACACAATAAAAATTACTGCATTTAGTCATCTTTTACGTCTTTTATTTTTCCCTCTGTCCTTTATTAAAAAATAAGAGCCAAATGTGGAATCAGATAAACAATTAATAAGTAACTGTTGGGTGAGACAAGAACTACACAGACGAAACAAGCAAACAATACAAAAGAGGGTAATGTTAAATGGTGTAGGACAGTCGATAATTGCTAATGGAGTACGGAAGACGTACAAGTCAACGTGAGAGACAATGGCCAGGAAACATAATGGACAAGGTGAGATGTTCCAATTGCTTTGGAATTAAGCAGTCCTGGTTTTAAATTCTGGCACCTCATACATTAGTGTATAGGAATTTATCAAGTTCCTTTACCCTTCTACAAAATAAAAATAACAAAGCTTACCAGAATTTTGAGGGTTAAGGCAGTGAGAGGTGTCAAGCAGCCACACAGTTCCCACCTCAAATGCTAGTAGTATTATGCAAAAATCAACACCATCCCTTAATTACGATGGCAAACTCAATGGCAAGGCAAGTGGCATGAAAGTAGCAAAGGCTTGGAAGCCAGAATGTCCGTGGCCTGTGCAAGGAAAGGGAGAAAACTGAATAGTGTTTGTTGGGGAGCAGTAGTTGATGAGTCCAGTTTATGAGGAGCCTTGAGAGCTAGTGTGAGAAAACATTCTCAAACTTAAGTGACCAGTGGTACTATGTAGGGCAATTCTAGAAAGAAGAAGGGAGTTGAGACAGGATACCCAAACCCGGCTGGATTCTAGGGAAACTATACCAAAAAAAAAAGGGAGAAAATTTCTCAGATTATTTCACAAGGCTACTATAACCCTAATATCAAAACAAACAGTATCCACCCAAAGAAAGGGAGGAAATTCTGTTCTCATGACTTTGTTGCAGAGAAAGTTGAGTATTAAAATATCAGAAACGGGCGCATGGGTGGCTCAGTCGGCTAAACATCCGACTTCGGCTCAGGTCATGATCTCAGGGTTTGTGGGTTGGAGGCCCGCGTGGGGCTCTGTGCTGACAGCGAGCTCAGAGCCTGGAGCCTGTTTCCGATTCTGTATCTCCCTCTCTCTCTGATCCTCCCCTGCTCAACACTGTTGTCTCAGAAATAAATAAAACATTTAAAAAAATCAAATATAAGTAAATAAAATATCAGAAACTGGTGTGATAATAAAAGGAACTCATAACATGGCAAAGCACAGTTTATGGTGGTTTAACACGAAATTTACTCAGGTAATTTATTAAATTAAAGGAGAAAAGCCAAATGATACTCTCTAGGGATGCATTGTATAACATTTGGCAGCCATTTCTTAATTTTAACAATTCATAGTAAACTAGAAATAAAAGATCATTTCTTTAAATGGATCAAGATAATCATCAGGAAATAGTAACATCATACCGTAGCATGAAATGGAAGAAGCATTCACATTAAAGTCAGGGACCAGACAGGGATGCAGGGCTACGGCAGCTATTATTTAATGTTTTCTAGGATGTCCTAGCTAAATGCAATTAAGTAAGAAAAAAGAAAATAGAGGTTTGAATGCTGGAAAGAAGAGACTAAGAGGTCCTTACTAAAAACAATCATGGGGCACCTGGGTGGTTCAGTTGACTAAGCATCTGACTCTTGATTTTGGCTCAGGTCATGATTTCATGATTCATGAGATCCAGTCCCTCATCAGGCTCTGTGCTGACAGTGCGCAGCCTGCTTGGGATTCTCTCTCTTCCTCTCTTAGCCTGTCCCCCACTCTCTTCCTCTCTCTCACTCTCTCTCTCTCAAAATAAATACATAAACTTTTTTTTTTTTTTAATCACAAAGAGCTCAATGTTGGGGTTAATTGCTTAGCCTCTGGAGCCAGACTGCCTGGGCCCAAATTCTGACCCTGCTATTTAGTAGCTGCAAGATCTCTAGCAGGTTACTTTCCACTCCTGTCTCAGTTTCTTTATCTGTAAATTGGAAATAACATAGACATCTTATGGTTGTTGTAAAGAATACTGAGGGGGCGCCTGGGTGGCTTAGTCGGTTAAGCATCCGACTTTCGTTTAGGTCATGATCTCGCGGTTCATGCGTTCGAGCCCCACATCGGGCTCTGTGCTGACTGCCAGCTCAGAGCCTGGAGCCTGTTTCAGAGTCTGTCACTCCCTCTCTCTCTGACCCTCCCCTGCTCACGCAGTCTCTCTCTCTCCTAGAAATAAATTAAAAAAAAAAAAAAAAAAGAATACTGAGGAACTATGCATGAAATACTTCGAATAGTGCCTGGCATGTAGTAAATATTCAATGACTGAAAACTATTAATAATCAAAGCTATAATACAACCTAATATATAATCTAATCTTTTACCTTTTCAGAGAAAGCATTTTAGCTCTGGAGAGTCACTGCTATTCAAACATTTCTATTTCAAAAAATAATTTTTGCTTTATATTTGCCTGATGGCTTTTACAGATGAACTAAAAACATCTACTCAGAAAAAATTTCTTGATCATCTACTGGATCCCAAGCACTGTGAAAGGCACCAGGAACAAAGTGGCAAACAAGATGGATGGAGCTCTGTCCAATGAAACTTTACCCAATGGTGGAACTGTTCTATACCCACACTATCTAATACAGTACACACTCGCCACATGTGGCTATCAGACCACTGAAGTCTGGCTCTAATGCAGCTAATTATTTAATTATTTCATTATCCTTAATTTAAATATAAATAGCTATGTGTGGCTGATAACTATATATTGGACAGCACAGTTCTAGAGGAAATGACAGACAATAAACAGGTAGAAAACTTAAGAGAGTTTTAAATGAATAAGAGAGGGTTTAGGATTTTTTTTTCCCCCTCAGATACCTTCTGAGGAAAATATCAATACAGGGAATGAAAAGAGTGATATAGGGGTGCCTGGTTGACTCAATCAGTAGAGCATGTTACTCTTAATCTCAGGGTCATGAGTTCAAGCCCCATGTTGGACATGGAGCCTACTAAAAATTTAAAAAAAATTTTTTTAATTAAAAATAAAGAGAAGACACTGGCACAGAAGAAGTATGAGTTGGGTAGAATTATCAAGACAAAATGAAATGTATTACTGAGTACTTATTATGTGCCTGATATACTAGGTACAAAGTATATATACTAGTTAATAAAATTTTCTGAAAATAGCTTAGTTTCCAAAAGATTCTTCAGAGGCTATTATGTGTCAGGTATACTGCTAGGTACAAACTATACACTAGCTAATAAAATTTTCTTGGGGCACCTGGGTGGCTCAGTTGGTTGAGTGTCCAACTTCAGCTCAGGTCATGATCTCGTGGTCAGTGAGTTCGAGCCCCACGTCGGGTTCTGTGCTGACAGCTCAGAGCCTGGAGCCTCCTTCAGATTCTGTGTCTCCCCCTCTCTCTGCCCCTCCCATGCTCATGCTCTGTCACTCAATAGTAAATAAAAAGGTTAAAAAATTAAAAAAAAAAAGATTCTGTGTCTCCCTCTCACTCTGCCTCTTCCCTGCTTGTGCTCTGTCTCTGTCAAAAATAAACATAACAAAATTTTTAATTAAAATAAAATTTTCTTAAAATAGCTTAGTTTCCAAAAGATTACCCAGAGGTTGATGAGTCCATTCATCATAAATCCAGATGTTTCTATATAAGCAACCAATCTATATATCTATATAAGTGTAATTATCACTTTATTTCTTTTCATTATCATATAACTCTTTTATAACAGATCTATAATCCCTTATTGACAGTTTGAAAATCAAAAAATTTTTTTAAATTTTTAAGTTTATTTTTGATAGAGAAAGAGAGAGGGAGAGAGAAGGAGCTGGAGAGAGAGCCAGAGAGAGGGAGAGAAAGAGAGAATCCCAAGCAGGCGCCACACTGTCAACATGGAGCCCAATGCAGGGCTCAAACTCATGAATCGTGAGATTATGACCTGAACCAAATCCAAGATCGGGACGCTTAACCAACTGAGCCATCCAGGCACCCCTTAAAATCCAAAATTTTTGAAAACTAAAGGGTTTTATAAAGCTTATGACAAACTCAGGAGAAACACCTGGCCCAATATGACATAAAGTATTAGTATTCTATACCATTTAGTATCAGTATACATATATGCCAGTGCAGAAATATGATTATGGGGCTTGATTATGGCCAAAGGGGTTGAAAGGAACTTTTCTGGAATGATGGAATGTTTTTTACCTTAACTGTGGTAGTTGCATGAGGGTATACAACTGCCTAAACTCACCGAGTATTCTTAAAATGGATGCAATTCAGGGCGCCTGGGTGGCTTAGTCAGTTAAGCATCCGACTTTCGCTTAGGTCATGATCTCACGGTTCGTGGGTTTGGGCCCCGCGTCGGGCTCTGTGCTGACTGCCAGCTCAGAGCCTGGAGCCTGTTTCAGTCTGTGACTCTCTCTCTCTGACCCTCCCGTGTTCACGCTGTCTCTCTCTCTCTCCTAGAAATAAATAAAACATTTAAAAAAATAAAAAATAAAAAAATAAAATAAAATGGATGCAATTTATTATGTCAATTATACCCGTTAAAGTTGGTTTTAAAAGAAAAAACTTTTTAAAATTACGCATACATATTCTTTCCTCAAATCCAAAATGTCCTCAGTCCTAAAATTCATCGATACTCAGTGGTTTCTAATAAGATAATGTAGATTGGGGCGCCTGGGTGGCTCAGTCGGTTAAGCGTCCGACTTCAGCTCAGGTCATGATCACACGGTTCATGGGTTCGAGCCCCGCATTAGGCTCTGTGCTGACGGCTAGCTCAGAGCCTGGAGCCTGCTTTGGATTCTGTGTCTCCCTCTCTCTCTGACCCTCCCCTGCTCACGTGGTCTCTGTCTCTCTCAGAAATAAATAAAACATTAAAAAAAATTTTTTTTAAAGATAATGTAGATCAGTATCACTTTAAACACACCCTAAGTTTTTTCACATATGGTACCTGATGTGATAAATAATGTCAAACCACCTAAAAGTTAAAATCAACCAATAAAATCATCTGTTGGTGCTAAGTAGAATTCAATTACTTTTCCTCCAGCAATAAGATTTATTTACCTTTATAATAGTTATTTTTGTTTTTGTAATTAAAAGGATAGAAGTAGGGGATTCTCTGTAATGCTCTGATCTACAATGTCCCCCCAGTCATCTGTGGTTCCACTTTCCTAGGTTTCAGTTACCTGCAGTCAACCTTGGTCCAGAAGTAGATGATCCTCCTTCCAACATGTCATCAGAAGGTCAGCAGCAGCCTTGGGGTGCCTGGGTGACTTAATCGGTTAAGCGTCCGACTTTGGCTGAGGTCATGATCTGTGGCTCACGGGTTCAGGCCCCATGTTGGGCTTGGTGTCAGTTCAGAGTCTGGAGCCTGCTTTGTGGATTCTGTGTCTCCCTTTCTCTCTGCCCCTCCCCAGCTTGTACTCTGTCTCCTTCTGAAAAAGAAAGAAAACATTAAAAAAAATTTTAAGGTTAGTAGCAGCCTAACCCTAACACTAAATCACAATGCCTACACCACTCACCTCACTTTATCTTACTATGTAAGCATTTTATCATCTCACATTGTCACAAATAGGTGAGTACAATACAATATTTTGAGAGACTATATTCATATACCTATATATATATACACATACACAGTATATTGCTGTAATTATTCTATTTTATTACCTATTGTTAGTTTCTTACTGTGCCTATAAACTAAACTTTATCATAGGTATGTATGTACAGGAAAAAGCATAGTATATATAGGGTGTAGAACTATCTGCAGTTTCAGGCATCTACTAGGAGATTTAGAACATATCCCCTGTGGATACGCCAGCACTTGTCTTGCTAAGAATGTAACCATCCCTAGTGTTAGGAGTGGGCTTTACCCTTGAAGGAAGTGAGTATTTCCAATGTCAGGCAACCTGAGAAAAGGCACATCTCGAAATAGGATATAAGAACTTGAAAGAAGGGTTCACACAGACAGGCAAGTGCTATCAACGAGTCTCTTGATCTTGCTCACTTGTACCTGGACCCAGAGTTTAATGTGTTTGAAGGAATGTGCTCATCTTCTACCTAACAGAGGAAGAAGACTTTTGCCTCTAGAGAGACTAGAAACTTTTTCTTTCTCTTTTTTTTAACATTTTATTTTTTTTATGTTTATTTTTGAGGGAAAGAGCATCAGCAGGGAAGGGACAGAGCGAGAGGGAGACACAGAATCCGAAGCAGCTCTAGGCTCTGAGCTGTCAGCACAGAGCCCAACACGGGGCCCGTACTCATGAGCCATGAGATCATGACCTGAGCCAAGGTTGGATGCTTAACCGACTGAACTACCCAGGCGCCCCCTTTTTTTCTCTTTTAATCACAAAACATCTTCCCTGGAGAAGAGCCAGTTAACAGATGTGGACTCCCCTTACTGTGTGGCGGCTGGTTTCCCTGGGGTTCTAGGAGCATGCAAGCCCATACACAGTCTTTAGCAATTTATTTACATATTTAGCACAATTCTTTGCTAT
Source organism: Crocuta crocuta (assembly GCF_008692635.1). Lineage (NCBI taxonomy): Eukaryota > Metazoa > Chordata > Mammalia > Carnivora > Hyaenidae > Crocuta > Crocuta crocuta. The sequence goes on from NW_027531914.1 coordinate 1,758,766, forward strand.
TTGACTGGCTGCTCCATCTTCCTTCACATGCTGTGCCACAGATGACTCATCTCATCTGTGTTCACAAGCACTTGTCTTTCCTTAGATTCAGGCTAGGAAGTTGCCCTCAGCTCTCTGATGGCTCAATAAAAGTTAGGACTTTATAGCTTGCCTAGCTTACTGTTATGGGAGCAACGCCCTTTCCAGCCTTCTGCACGTAGGCAGAAGCTGGAAGTCCTCCAGGTATTAAGTTTTTAAGAGGGTCTGAGGGTTATCTATTGTTAGACTGCAGTGCTCATCACAGATTTTACTTCTACTTACTCTCTTAACCCACCCCTTCGTACTTGTCTTTCTAGCTCTCAGAGCTCTTGCTTTACAACCCAGATTTCACTAGTTGCTTCTGGTTGTTCCCGCACTTGGTGGCAGATTTGGACCATCTTCTCTACCTCACTAACACTAGTTCCTACTTATCCTTTGGATTTTTTTTTTCTTTCATAGTTTATTGTCAAGTTGGTTTCCATATAACACTCAGTGCTCGTCCCAACTCAACCTTTGGATTTCTATGTTCCTTGACTTTAGTGCCACCTCCAGAGAAGGGAGATTGAAATGGAAACATCACATTCAATAATGCTTGGATTTTCTAGGTCTCTTTATTTGCCCAACTATGTTCTTTGCTCAATTTAACAACTATTTCTTGATTGTTTACTAAATACATGGCACACAATTCTGGATACCAGCTAGTTTATAAAAATGAATCATACTGTCACATATCTTTCACCCTTCTTTCCCACTCCCAATTCAACTATATGACCCCAACGGAAACATGAATACATGGGAATCAGCAGACAGACTCACTGGGCACTAGATGGCATCAATGAAGGCTCACGTTATAGTGAGTCTAGAGATAGAAAGGGAAGAGCATCAGAACATAGTGGATAATGAAGAGTAGAGCCCGTGAAGATCCATGGTCCTCCAAGTGGGAGGATGGTACCTGGTACTGTTCTTAGGAGAACCTGCTGAGACACGCAAATGGCCAAAAGATACTTGAAAAGATGCTCAACATCACTAATCATCAGGGAAATGCAAATCAAAACCACAGTGAGATACCACCTTCTGCCTGTCAAGACAGCTAGAATCAAAAAGACAAGAGATACCAAGTGTTGGTGAGGATGTGGAGAAAAAAGGAACCCTCATGTGTTGATGGGAATACAAATTGGTACCGCCATTGTGGAAAACAGTACAGGGATTCTTTAAAAAAAAATTAAAAATAGAATTACCATATGATCTAGTAATTCCACTACTGGGTATTTTTCCAAAAAAAAAAAAAAAACAAAACACTCATTCAAAAAGATAAATGTACCTCTATGTTTGTTGCAGCATTACTTACAATAGTCAACATATGGAAGCAGCCCAAGTGTTCACTGATAGAAGAATGTATAAAGAAGATGTGGGATATATATATATATATATATGTATATGTATATGTATAAATGTATAAAAAAGAATGAGATCTTGCCATTTGCAACAACATGGATGGACCTAGAGGGTATAATGCTAAGTGAAAGAAGTCAGAGAAAAATAAACAGTATATGACTTCACTCACATGTGGACTTTAATAAACAAAACAAATAAAGAAAAAATAGACAAATAAAACAGGCTCTTAAACATGGAAAACAACCTAGTGGTTGCTAGAGCGGAGACCGGGGGAGGGGGATGAGTAAAACAGATAAAAGGGATTAAGAGTACTCTCACTGTGATAAGTGCTGAGTAGTATGTAGAGCTGGTGAATCACTGTATTGTATACCTGAAAGTAATATAATGCCATGTTAATTATACGTCAATTAAAAATATAATAAAATGAGATAAATTAAAAAAAAAAGAAAAAGGACTTGCTGGTCATTCTGACAAAGGGAAGGTTTGAGGAAGCAGAATAGTTGCACTGAAACTTCTCTTCCTTTGAAGCTGATAGAGCACTAGCTTTTGAAACTGCTAAAAAAGACCAAAGACATCTTAAACAATAAATATATAAATACATAAATAAAAGCCCTCATGAAGACTACATTCAACACACACACAAGACTATTGAACAGAAACCATTTATTCCCTTTTTAAATTGAGGTTTCACCTTCAATAAAATGCACAGATCTTAAGTGTACAGTGCAATGAACTTTGATACATCCATACCATACCATCCACACAACCCACACCTCTGTAAACACATAGAATATTTCCATCACCTCCTGCTACTTCCCCAGTAAATTACCATTGTTCCCCATTTCCCCCTTCCTAGGCAATTTCTGATGTTCTATCACCACAGATTAGTTTTGTTTCACTTAGAATTTCAGGGGCACCTGGGTGGTTCAGTCGGGTAAGTGTCCGACTTTGGCTCAGGTCATAATCACACAGTTCATGACTTTGAGCCCTGTGTTGGGCCCTTTGCCGACAGCTGGGATCCTGGAGCTTGCTTTGGACTTAAAAACAAAAAACAAAAAAACTTCATGCAGAAGGACTTTTATACTTACTTTTTAAGGTCTGATTTCTTTTTTTTTCTTTTTTTTATAGTTTATTTATTTTTGAGACAGAGAAAGACAGAGCATGAGTGGGGGAGGGGCAGAGAGAGAGAGGACACAGATCAGGCTCCAGGCTCTTAGCTGTCTGCACAGAACCTGATGTGGGGCTTGAACCCACAAACCGCGAGATCATGACCTGAGCCGAAGTTGGATGCTTAACCGACTGAGCCACCCAGGCGCCCCCAGGTCTGATTTCTTTCACTCGGTATAATGTTTTGAGATTCATCCATGTTCTTGCATATATCTGTAGTTTTTTCCCTCCTAATGCTACTCTACAATAGAGTAGTATTCTATTGAATGCATATGCCACAGTTTCTCCATCCACTTTCCTTATGATGGACATTTGGGTTGTTTTCACTTGAGGCTATTATAAATAAAGCAGCTATAACATTTTTACACAAGTAAACAAATGGAATCATGATTTTAAAAAACACGAAATTGATGATACATTGAAGAATGATTGAATTTTGCTAAGTGGCCTGAAAAGTGGAAAAGATATCTCAAAACACAGAGCAAAAAAAACAGAGAGAATTATGATGGAAAAGGCACATTACTTTGAAGATACATCCAAAAGACCTGAAATATGACTGTTTGAATTGCAGAAGGAGAGAAAGGAACAGATAAAAGAGAGGTAATAATTAAACAAATAATAATAAAAAATTTCCCTGACGTAAAGATAGATGTATGTCTGCAAATGAAAGGGGTCACTGAGTTCCAGGTAACATCAATGAGATAAGACACATCTAGGCATATCTGAGGAAAATTCAGATAAAGAGCAGATCTTTTAAAACTTATAGGTGGAAAGAACAAGTTACTTACAAAAAGAAGAAGAAAAACAAGAACAAAGGAGACTGGGGCTGGGGGAGGAGGAGTGGAGAAAAAGAGGAGGAGGAAAAAGAGGGAGAAAGAGAAGAATAAAGGTGCAGAAAAAAACAAAGCCAAATAAGAACAATCGAAGGCTATTAACTCAGAGCTTCTACAGCAAGGGATTTGGGACACCATCACTTGTGTTTGACAGAGACTCAAAGGCAGGCAGAAGAATGGAAAGCTTTATAGGGGAAAAGGGAATTCAGGTGTGCCCTGGTTGGAGGTTGTTGGCATGGGGGAGCTGTTGAAAGCTACCTAGAAGTTGGGTATCCTATGTAATTGGTTAGGTGAGTATTTGGCTTACCTTACTGGTTGGGGCAAAAATTCAGGAAGCTGTCAGTGATTAATCAAGCGCTGGTCATTTGGGGCTGATAACTACAGCTGCTGTTTGGCTTCCTGGGATGGCTGCTGCAGATGGTGAGCTGCTTTCCTGGACTGGTTGCTGTAGACTATTTTGTCAGTTTTATTTATGTTTTTAAGTTTATTTATTTATTTTGAGAGAGAGATGGACAGACAGACAGCATGAGCGGGGCAAGTGCAGAGAGAGAGAGGGGGGGAGAGAGAATCCCAAGCAGGCTCCACACTGTCAGCACAGAGCCTGATGTGGGGCTTGAACTCACAAGCTGTGATATCATGACCTGAGCCAAGATCAAGAGTCAGATGCTTAACCAACTGAGTCACCCAGGAGCCCTGGGTCAGTTTTATTTTTACATACGGTCTTGCCATTGTCTGTTTGCATACTCAGTCTCTCAAAGAGAAGAAAGAGAGAGAGAATGGAAAAAAGAAGAAAGGTGGGAGAGGAAGAGAGGGAGATAAATCATTAGCATTGGATTTCTCATCTGAAATCCTGGAAACTGAAAAACTATGTAGTAATATTTCAAAGGTCACCGAAGGAAAAGAACAGGAGCTCAGTCAAAACCCATTAAACCATCAATATGCACAGATTCACAAATACGTTACCCTCGCACAGCCTCTGAGGGATCAGTTAAGAGTGAGCACTATCAGGGGAGCCTGAGTAGCTCAGTCGGTCAAGTGTCTGACTTCAGCTCACATCATGATCTCATGGTGCATGGGTTCGAGCCCTGTGTCAGGCTCTGTGCTGACAGCTCAGAGCCTGGAGCCTGCTTCAGCTTCTGTATCACCCTCTCTCTGCCTCCTCCCCTGCTCTCATTCTGTTTCTCAAAAACAAATAAATATTTTTAAAAAACTTTAAATAGTGAGCACTATCAAACAACAAAACAATCAGAGCAAAAACTTCGTATCAAGACAGTGCAGATGAAGAAAAGGGGAATCTGTGACGATTAATTTAGTTTGAATTTATATAGTAATGTAAGAGAATAATGACAATGAAGCTGGGAATTATAGCGCAAGTGTTAAATTAGTGATTCCTAAAATAGAGGAGACATACTGCAAAAGAAAAGCAAGTGCTTGCTGAAATGGAACAAAGTGCCAACCTAGCTCAAGGAAACTGAGGAATTAGGTAAGGGTGGAGGGGCCCAAAGTCAGTATATTCTCAAAGTCTCAACTAGAAGCAAAGGATGTGGAAGTAAAATATTCTATGCATCTCATTTACTGAGGTAAATGCCTTGACACAGGCCATGGGAGACAAAGGCGTCCAGAAGTGAGGATACGACTGAAAACCTGTCCTCATATATTGTTAAAGAAAAAGTGATAGTGAATATCAGAAAAGGGAAGATAATCACCAGTTAAGTTGAAAAGAAGATGAGCCTTAATACACTTTTCATACTAGTTAAATTGGAAAGAAATGATGCAGGACATGACAGAACAGCATAATAAGAAATGAAACACCCAGAATGAGTGGCAGAACTCAGGTAAGAATTAGAAATAAAAAAATCATTTTAGAAATGAAGACTCAACTAGTAGGCAACCAGGAGTAAATAAAAGTGACAGATAATGCCGTAAGAGAAATAGAGTGAAAAGAAACAAAAATCGTAATAAAAAAATGTGAAAAAATAAAAAGATTTTGAGGAAAGGTGACTAATATTAAGAGAGATAAAGATGATGTAACAGAAAGACAACAGTAGTTTACAAGAAAAGAAACCAAAGGACTAGAACAAGTACAAAAATTATAATTATAATGTTAATGAAAAATTGAATAGATATTGAAACTCTCTACTGAAAGAGCACACTGTATACCAAAGAATATTGACCCAGAATGACCAACACTTGGTCTGGTAAAATTACTTGATGTTAAAGGGGGGAAAAGTGGAGGGCATCTAGGCAAAAAGACTAGGTGACTTAAAAGGGAAAGAAAATTAAACTCACATGAGATATCTTTCAGCAAGGCTTTAGGTCATGAGAAAATGGAGCACCACATTGCAGATTCTCAAGAAAAGTGAGTCAAGGATTATTATATCTAACAAAACTGGTTTTTTAGTTTTAATGTTTTATTTATTTATTTATTTATTTTTTGAGAGAGAGAGACAGACAGCGCGAGCAGGAGAGGGTCAGAGAGAGAGGGAGACACAGAATCAGAAGCAGACTCCAGGCTCTGAGCTGGCTGTCAGCAAAGAGCCCGACGCAGGGCTCGAACCCACAAACCGCGAGATCATGACCTGAGCCAAAGTTGGACGCTTAAGTGATGCCCCTGGTTTTTCAAATGTAAAGGGCACAAGATGTTTCCAAATACAGGAATATTTATAATTATGTCTTCCAGGAGCCTTTCCTGAGAAACCTATTAAAGAACTAGCTTCCATCAACTAAAATGACTAGGGATGTCTCAATATAAAAGCCGACAGTGAGCATTGCATGTGTGTTACTTAAAGAACTAAGACTAAATGAGGACTAAGAGGAAGAAAGTATAGATATAATAGCTCTATGTGCTCACAATAATATAGTCCAATTATGAAAAATGAGAGTAAATGGGACAGAAATAGCAGGAAAATGTTGAATTCTTCAGCAATGATATTGGGGATAGTAGTATTAGTATTGTTATTCTGAAGTTGTTGTGTGTACAATGTAAGGTGAATGACATGAATAATTTTGGAATATCTCCTATGTACTTGTGAACCAGGATTCTGGATGTGGAAGGAGATCCAGATGTAATACAGAAGAGGTTAAGTAAAATCACCTAAATTGGAATTTGAACTATCAGTATGAACTCATGACTTAGTTTATCCTTAAAATATGTATATATTTCCTAGTTCTGTCCTATGAAAATGTCCCCAAATTATGAAGACAGTAGCAATGAGCATCCCTAGCACTCAGGTTGCTATCTGTAATTATCTTTCCTAAAAGGATCTAAAGGAATAAGGGCTTCTTGGTGAAACAATTGATTCTGGGTCTAGGCTAGAAAACACACGAGATGACTCTAGAATAATTTTGTCAAACAGCATCAGCAACATGTGGAATAAATGTAGAGTAAGGATGGATGCTCAGAAAAGAGCAGAACATATGCAATCACCTATGCTCTTTGAGCATAGGCATATTTGAGCTGGGCAAATGGGACACAGAGTGGAAAATGCACCAGGAAAAGGACCCCAGGATGACTTCCTCTGCATATCTGTAGGGAAATTGTGAGGGGGTAGAGATCAACTAGTTGGTTGTATAAAAATGGGAGTTTCCTGGCCAGGAAAATGGCTTTATTTTTTTTTTAATTTTTTAAATGTTTTATTTATTTTTGAGAGAGAGAGATAGACAGCATGAGCAGGGGAGGGTCAGAGAGAGAGGGAGACACAGAATCTGAAACAGGCTCCAGGCTCTGAGCTAGCCATCAGCACAGAGCCCGATGCGGGGCTTGAACCCACGAATCATGAGATCATGACCTGAGCCGAAGTCAGATGCTTAACTGACTGAGCCTCCCAGGTGCCCCGTAAAATGGCTTTAATAGCCATTAATAGGCAAGAGTTTAGTGAAAGAACTCATCTAGTGGGGTGGACATCTAAGCTAGAGCAGTGCTACCCAAACTTTTATGTGCAAGCGTTACTAGATGATTTTGTTAATATTGGCAGTTCTGATTCAGTAGGTGTGGGCCGAGACCTAAGGTTTTGCATGGTAATATAGAACTAGGATTTGCTAATTCACATGTGCCAATTCACATGTGCCTTGCTAACTTCTTGCTAAGCAACTAAAAAGAGAGAATAAGTTCCCAGTGCCATGCTTGTTTGTTTTTTCTCCCTGGTGTAAATAAAACCCAAAACCATGTAGATTCTCTTAGAGGTTGGGCAGGGGTACTGAGCAGTCTAGAAAAGGGAGGCCTTGTCATATCAAACGGTGTGGTCAAACTGCTGCCTACAATAACCAGGAAGGCAGACAACTTTTCTGCCTAGCTTGTAGCTCTAGTGGAGGTACATGGAAAGAACCAGCTTGTATGTTTGGCTGCTTCTTTTTGCTTTCATTAAGGTATTACAAACAAAGTTCGAAGTCAGGGTAAAAAGCAAATAGAACGTCTGGAAATTCTTGGGCTTCGCTAAGTAGAAAAAAACCAACTGCTTATGTACCCCTAAATACCAAAAGAGAAGACTTGGCTTAGAGATTTCTCGTAGCCCATTAAGACTTCTTGGCAAACAAATGAACAAGAAAACAACAGAAAACAAAGATAAACTGAAGCAAAAATCAAATTAATAGAGTTCTCTTCTCACTTAAGCCTATTGTTTCAGATAACCTTAAGATTGTCATCATTAAAAAGATGTTAAGAATGCTTTGAGTGTAGAAGCCAGGAAATACACCACGTTTAACAACTATTTCTAGAAACAACTGTGGGTGTGGTTACTGGAACCTGAAACTGTCTGGAAGCAGTCAGAGTTTACTGAATATTCAACAAAATTACGTTAAAAAAATACTGAAAAGCCTGACCTACAAAAGCTCTCCATCCAAGTCCAAACGCATTCCACCAAAGAGGGAATATTCTCCAATATCCAGTTAACTTGTATTCCTAGGGCAGAGCTGGGGCCCACAGAGTATAATGGACAATGGAGCTCCTCTCAAGGACCAGAACCAGGGTCTAATCAAGTAACTTGCTCCACTACTAGGGTATTCATAATTCCTGCCTGGGATTCCACCATTGCTATGGACAAGTAACGGCTATGAGTTTCACATTCTTGCTTTTTTTGAGTTTTAACTGTGGTTATCCTGTTCCTGTTCCACTGTTATTTTGTATTACATGTATGGATATGAGGCAGATAATTTGTTTTATAGTGCATATGACACTGGGCCATGGAAAGACCTATCCCAATCTGATGGAGAGGGTTTTGCATCATCAGACATCCTGCTTTTTGAGTTGGCATAGAAACTGAACAAGGAATTGATCTCTCTTCTTCAGGGGTAAGAGTGTTTTACTGCAAGAAGGATACACACAGATATGTAGGTTATCAGAGAGACAGATTGTAGTAGACACCACTCATCGTCCCTTTAAATTCATCTTTTTCTTTTTCTTAGGCAAAGAGCTGCCCAAAGGGAAATCAAATTTCCAGCCTCACTGTTGCTATGCATGGTTATGTGACTAAATTCTTGCCAACAGCCTGAGATCTGAATTGAGGTGGGCAATATATACTTTACTTTTTTAAAGGATTTCCATGTTCAGGTCTTCTTTTCTTTCTCCTTCCCAATGGAGGGGACATGCTATTTATCACATACCAGAACGGCAAAAAATGTGTAGGCATTCCTACACATTGTTGGTAGGAAGTTACTTATTGCAGCACTGGTTGATTGATTAAGAACAACTTATGTGTCTAGCTATAAAAATTAAATAAACTATGACATTCACTCATTATATGTAATACTCTTCTGTGCCAAAAAGTATAAGAAGTTCTCTGGACATACATGGGAAGTTCTCGAAAAAAAGTGAAAAAAATCAAGGGAAATAATGATATGGTGTGTTACCTTTAGTGAACACAGGAAAGGATAAACACATATTTATCTGAAGAAAGAAATTCTTTAAGAATATATGAGTAATTAATACAATTACATATGAAGGCAGGTAACCATATAATCTGTCATCCAAATGGTACAAGTTTCTACAGTGGAGGGCTTGTTATTAATACTCCAGGATAACAGGGGTGCCTGGGTGGCTCAGTAGGTTGGGCAGCCGACTTCGGCTCAGGTCATGATCTCGCAGTCTGTGAGTTGGAGCCCCACATCAGGCTCTGTGCTGGCAGCTCGGAGCCCGGAGCTGCTTTGGATTCTATGTCTCCATCTCTCTCTGCCCCTCCACTGCTCACTCTCTGTCTCTCTCAAAAATAAATAAACATTAAAAATTAAAAAAAAAAAATACTCCAGGATAACAGATGAAAATGGCACCGTCCTGGACAAACTGGGATGCATCATCAACCTATATAAAAGGTACAAAATAAGAAAAGAAACATTTACGTTTTTATTGTATTTTACAACAGTACCAGTCTGTGGTGAACTGGAAATAACAACAACGCGGTCTTCGGCACAAGTTAAGGGCTGTCTTAAAGAACGAAGGACAACAGTAAACTACAAGTGAGACGCGGAACTTAATGACAACGCGGTAATTTTGGCTACCCGGCACTTACTGGAGTTGCACAAGCAACATACGCTTTTGAACTTCATCCGCCAATCCAAAGTGGGAGCGTGCGAGCCTGGGCCCGTGGGAGAATCCTGGGCGGGCCTCGGACTTGAGTGGATCCCCGCGTCATTCAACTCTGGGGACGGACCTCGAGCCGGCTCTCACACCAGACGCTCTGGCCCACACAGTAGCTACTCTGTGGCACTTCGGGTTCCCTCTAGCTGCACTCTGGAGGACTACACTCGTTTTCTTTTGGAGGTGGGGGGTGAGAGGCCCGACAGCCTCTGCTGAGCTGGAAGAAAGATGGCGGCAGCCGTGCGGCAGGATTTGGCCCAGCTCATGAATTCGAGCGGTTCTCATAAAGATCTGGCGGGCAAGTGAGTATTTCCCAGGGGCCTGGGAGGTGGGGAGGGAACCCACAGACCTGTTCTTGGGTTGATGGCGGCTTTGGGATGTGAGGCTAGGGGCCGGCCTGACGACCAAGGGGGCGGGCCTGAGGTGGTTTGTGGACGCAAATATCGGGAGCCGCAGAAAGCTGGTGCCGGCAGCCCTTGGGGCAACAGACCTGGGATGACTGTCAACATGTTCTATCTTTGATAGCTTCCTTACCGGTTTCTTAAGAAGCACGGTATGAGAGACGGCTGTTCCCATGGCCTTCTCAGCCTTCCCTGGTGCCTGTTCCCATTGCCGCTGGCCTATCACACCAAATTCTGGTCTCTCTTTGGTCGCTTTTTTTTTTCTTTCTTTTTTGATTGAGGGAAAATTATAATCTGGAATCTTGATGCAGAGTTTTCTGAGAGATGGTTTCTTGAGGCTGACGGGGGCTGAGGAGGTATGGCCGCTGTCTTGTTAAGAACCACCCAGACCGTCTTCTGTGAGTCCTTGTGTTTTAGGTTCTCTGTACCACCACCTCTGAAGAGGGGCACATAGGAATGCCCTCACAACGTCGGTCAGGAGGTCTAAATTAGTGATGTTACAGGAATCTGAATTGTTGAGGAATTTCGCGGAATTGTAGGTAGATAGGTAGGTAGATATTGCCCCTTTTCTCGATAGATATATAGATAAATGGAAAGAAAGAAAGAATTTGCCCCTTTTCTCTTTGTAGATTATAGAGCACCGTTCTTCTGTAGTGAACTTGCATTCTGTTCAAAGTTCGAATCTCAAGTTGATGGTAATATTTATATTCTGGCAGCTGAGATTATTTTGATCTATATTAATGGGATACACCTGCTGTCACCTGGCTGTTGAAACCTTGACTGTCAGGCTTTATGTAGGCTCTGCTGTCTTTTCTCTGGTGTTATATATAATCTAGTTTTATCAATGGGATATTTAGCTGTGTATCCTGGGTGTAGCTACTATGTATTGCAGTTTTCTCCTCATGAATATGAGGATACTAGGACTTATTCTTGTCTGAGGACAAAATGAGCATGTGTATGTATATATGCTTATACATACACTTAGAACAGTGTCTGACCTAGTGCCACGAGATTGTCATTGTTACAATTATTATTATATATAAAGCTGTTAGTCAATACATATATTGACTTATTCCACGGGTTGTAAATAAGTTGAATGTGTCTTCGTGGCTTAATCCTTTTCGCATGTAATTTTCACAGATTGTAGTGAAAGTAAAATAAAATAAGCATATATTTTTCACCATGTTCAGCTTATATTTCCCCCATGCTTGCTCTATTTTTTGATTTGTTGAAGAACACAAAGTATGTTACTTATCGGAAGACATAACGTTTTTCAAGTGCTCACAGGATTCTGAAACTTAAGCTAAGAATCTACTTCCTCAGCTCTGAATTAGGGATAAACAATAGTACCTATCATATAGGGTACTTTAGTTGTTTATTACTGTATAACAAAGAAAAACTTAGTGGTGTAAAACAACTCTTTATTTTTCAGGATTCTTTGGGCTAACTGGACTGTTTTGCTGGTGCAATTCTGGGCTTACTTATGCAGGCGCAGAGTCAGCGGGCAGCTCAGTTGAGGCTGGTGGAATTAAAATGGACTCACATAGGGGCACCTGGGTGGCTCAGTTGGTTAAGTGTCCAACTTCAGCTCAGGTCATCATCTTACAGCTCATGAGTTCGAGCCCCACGTTGGGCTCTTGTGCTGACATCTCAGAGCCTGGAGACTGCTTCGGATTCTGTGTCTCCCTCTTTCTCTGCCCCTCCCCCACTCACATTCTGGCTCTCTCTCCCTAAAGAATAAATAAACATTAAAAAATAAATAAATAAATAAAATGGACTCACATGTATATCAGGCTGTTGGCTGAGTCTGTCACTCCACTTCAGTAGTTCTTTACAGGCTGAGTCTGTCACTCCACCTCAGTAGTTCCTTACAGGGCCATGGGTGGTAGCTGTTAAACGTCTTAAGACTAGCCATGGAAATCTCATAATAATCAAGTTTCTGAAACAAACTAAGTCACATGACCAGTCCAGATTCAAGGAAAGGAAAAATGGAGTCTACCGCTTTATGGGAAGAGTGGTCAAGTTACATTGCAAAGAGGCATGGGCATATGGGAGTATGATTCATTGGAAGCCATTACTCTAACAGTCTACCAGATGAGGTTACTGTGAAGATTAAATGAAATAATGTGTCTGATAACTGATAGCCAGTGCTTTCTGAAGAAAGTCTTGGCCTTGCCTGCAGGTACATACCTGGTCCTATATGGACAAGAACATGTCAGGATATTTATTTTCATAACCAAACATTTCTGCCAGCTACACATCTGTGAGAAAAACACTCTTGGAATGTGTTAGTAGTTTTGGGATTTGTGTTAGGAGTTGAATGACAAAGGAGTGTGTGTTAAGGAATGGCAGAGTAAATTCACTTCTAAAATATTGAAAATGTGTATTTCCAGCAATTAGCAGAATATCTGGAACAGAGTAGTCCTTTAATAAGTATTGGTTGAATAAATGAATAGCTAGAAAGGTGTAGAGCTTATATTTGAACCCAGATTTGTCTACCATAAAAAGCTTATTTTTAACCTACTTGGTCTAATCTACTTTTCTAGCCCAATCTTCAATAAGAAATGCTTTCTCAAGGGGCACCTGGGTGGCTCAGTCAGTTGAGCATCCAACTTTGGCTCAGGTCATGATCTTGCCATTTGTGGGTTCTATGTCTTCCTCTCACTCTCTGCCCCTCCTCCACATATTTCTGTCTGTTTCTCTTGCTCTCTCAAAAATAAACAAAAAAAAAAATAACAAAGAAATGCCTTCTCATAACTATGAATTAACATTTAAAGTCGATATAAGAAACTGGCCATAAAAGATTCAATTTTGCAGATTTTATAAACTGCTTTTCTACATATTATGCATTGTGTTCATTATCCTCATACAAAGCTTTAGAGGAGAGGAAAGCCTTGAAGAGGAGCATTTGAATAGGTAGCTATTGTGATAGCCTGTCTTCTTTACCTGACTGACATCTACCAGTTCTTTGAAACTCATTTGCAATGTTATTTCTTCCAAAAAGCCTTCTCTAAACACCCAACAACACACATTCATAACTACCCTAGCAGAGTACCTGATTAGTTGCTCTTAGCCCAGTAGTAGACAATGTTTACTTCTACCATAGCACTTAATTGTTTACTTGTCTGCCTTTTCAGTTAGAATGTGATCTCTTTGAAGACAAGTATGATGTTATGGATTATAGGTCTTTGTTTAGTTAATTCTGTAAAATAGGACCTTTTTTCTCCTTCCCAGCTCTCTATATGGAAAGTACCCAGAAGATGATAGCAGGTCTTTGGAGTCTAAACATTTCGTTTTACAAGAAACTGTTAGCCTAGAGAAAAGAATAATGGGAGACCTTTTAGCTTTCTTTGACTATTAGAAAGGCTATTTTGCAGAAAAGAAAATAGACTCCTCTATCTTATAGAGGTAGACTTTGGATGAGAACTTTCTAATAATAGAGTGAAATAGAAATGTCAAAAAATGGATCACCTGGGTGGCCCAGTCAGTTAAGCATTTAACTTCAGCTCAGGTTATGATCTCACCTTTCATGAGCTCCAGCCCACATCAGGCTCTCTGCTGACAGTGCAAAGCCCTTCTCTCTGTCCCCCTCTCTCTGCCCTCTCCCTTTCGTTCTCTCTCTCTCTCAAAAATAAACATAAAAAAAAAACCTGTCAAAAGATGGAGGACACACACATACTAGAGAATAGATTATATAATCTTCAGGGCCCGTTGTAACTCAGATTCTCTGGTTCTCTGTTATTCCCACATATAAGTTTCAGTGGTTCCCATCTCAAGACTGAAATTCTCTAACATATAGTGTTATGTTTGTTTACATCTTTGTTTACATTAATTTCAATCTTTAACAGGTAATACGTACATTACATATGAGAAAGCTCAAGTACAGAGGTGAAATATCATGCTCAAGGCCACATAGCTAGTGGCAAGGCTGTAATACATCCTGTCTGTTTGGCTTATAGCCCTTAATTCTAAACACATCTACCTTTTGACCTTATATTATTTTCCCCAGACTGGACTACATTTCAGGTAGTAATTTATTTATTTATTTTTTTTGCCTAGAATACCTGTTTACTCTTTCCCACTTAATACTACATTGAAATATTTGGAATGTTTGAAGATCAACCTCATTTAGGAGATAATTCCTTCTAAATAGATTAGCACTTACCTGTTTTTGAGATTTTGTGTTTAATTTTCTGAAACTTCTTTATGATGTGTCCGTGTGGATTTGTTTTAATATTTATCTGTCATTTGGCTTTTGCTGTGAAACAAACCACTCTAAAACTTAGTGGATTAAAACAACAGTCATTTACTTTCCTTATAATTCTTTTGGTTGGCAGTTTGGGCTGGGCCCAGCTGAACGGTTCTCTGCTCCACATGATCTGGGTTCCACATGAGGTCCTACATGTGTCTGTAGTCAGCTGTAGGCAGTGCGGTTTCAGTGCAGTGCATTGGCTGGAGCAGTGGAGGTGACTGGGCTACATGTTTTATCCAGTAGGTTAGCCTGAACTTGTTCATGTGGCCATAACAGGGTTCCAAGAGAAGAGGACACAAGACCTCTTGAAGTCTGTCTAGGTTTAGAATAGGCACTTCTATCAAATTCTGTTAATCAAAAAAGCCCAGATCAAAGGGTAGGGGAAAAACTCTACCTGTTAATATGAAGAGCTACAAATTCACATTGCTCTGTAGATACAGAAGGTGAAAGAATTGTGTTTTGGGGCACCTGGGTGGCTCAGTTGGTTAAGTGTCTGACTTCAGCTCGGGTCATGGTCTCGTGGTTCATGAGATGGAGCCCTGTGTCAAGCCCTGTGCTGACGGCTTAGCCCTTGGAGCCAGCTTCAGATTCTGTATGTCCCTGTGTCTCTGACCCTCCCCCGCTCATGCTGTCTCTCTCTATTTCAAAAATAAACTTTAAAACATTCTTTAAAGAATTGTGGTCTTTTGTTTTGTTTTTGTGTGTAAATAGTGCATTAGCGTGGCTGTGCTTCATTGCAGTTGTTGAATCAGATAGATTCGATCCTTTCATGGTCCTGAGATGTTTCGGCTATATTTATCTTCAAATGTTGCCTGTGTCCATTCTGTTTACTTCTCTAGGACTTCAGTGAAACCCTTGTTCATTAGGTCCTCTTACTAGGACCTTTATGTCTCTTATTTTGTCTTCTGTACTTACCACTTGAACACTTTATTCTGGGTAGATTTTTCTGACTTGACTCTTAGTTTATCAGTTCTTCAGAAGTGTCACCTGCTGTTCAGAACATCACTGAGTATTTAGGCGTGGTTATAGTAGTTTTTAGTTCTATAGTTTTTGGTGGTTCCTTTTTCTTTTAAATATTTTTTTTTTTAATTTAACGTTTATTTATTTATTTTTGAGAGAGAGAAAGAAAGAGTTCAAGCAGGGGAGAGGCAGAGAGAGGGAGATAGTGTCTGAAGCCGGCCCTGCACGCACAGCTGAGAACCCAACGTGGGGCTCGAACTCACAAATCTCAAGATCATGACCTGAACTGAAATTGGACACTTAACTGATTTAGTCACCCAGGCGCTCAATTTTTAAAAGTTTTTGTTCTAAGTAGGCTCCATGCCCAACACAGTGCTTGAACTCGCGACCCTGAGATTGAGAGTCTGAGCCAGCCAGGCATTCCAATCGTTCTTTTTTCAAATGACACTTTTTATGGTTTTCAGTTTTTTGCTGAAACTTTTTGTTTTTAATAGTTTATTGTCAAGTTAGCTAACATACAGTGTATACAGTGTGCTCTTGGCTTTGGGAGTAGATTCCTATGATTCATAACTTACATGCAACACCCAGCGCTTTTCCAACAATTGCCGACCTCAATGCCTGTCACCCATTTTCCCCGCCTCCCCCACCCCCATCAACCCTCAGTTCTATGTATTTAAGAGTCTCTGTGGTTTGCCCCCCTCTCTGTAACTATTTTTTTTCTTTCCCTTTCCCCATGGTCTTCTGTTAAGTTTCTCAACTTCCATATTTGCTGAAACTTTAAAGCTTGAGTTTATCTTTGTAAACATTATAAAATAATTGTACTGCAGTTTTTCTGATAGTTCCAGTACCTGGAGTCCCTGCTTGTTGCTATGTCTATTGCTTTTGTTAATTCTCCTTCATATTGTCCTGTACCTTCTAATCTTTGTTGGGCAGGTTATTTAAAAATATACTTTCAGAAAACATTTGGAGGCTTAGAATGTAACGTTTCAGAGAGGGTTTTCATTTCCTTCTGCCAGTCGCCTGAGGGTTACCTAGTTGTCTATGACAAAGTCTTTAGAATTTTTTGGTTTCCCTAGATGATCCTTAGAATAGAAATTGTAATCTTATTTTCAAAGTGCTAGTGTTTCCTGTTTTGACAGGCATGGGATTCTCTCTCTCCTCTTCCTCTGCCCCTTTCCCCCCCACATGTACTCTCTCAAAATAAACTTAAAAATATATATATAAGTTAATATATATCTTGATATTCAAAAATACATTGCATTAAGTACATTACTCTTTAGAGTAGAGACCAATACATTTTCTCACATACATACACATATAACAACGTAATCCAGAATAAGCTTGGGGAATATCTTCAGCATGCCCAGAGGTTCCCTCATGTCCTTTCCCAGTCACTACACCCAAATATAACCACTACTCTGACCTCTGTCCCCATGAGTTGAGTTGAGTGTTCTTGAAATGCACATAAACTGAACCATTCAGTGTATACACCCTTTTGTGTTTGTCCTTTTTCACTCAACATCGTATCTGTGAGATTCATTCATGAATGAAGCATTCCTTATTGATTTGTAGAATTCCATTTTATTAGTGGGCCTCACTATCTTATTGATGGACATTAGATTTTTTCTAGTTTAGCGCTATTATGGATATTTATATATATACCTTTTTGTGGGTGTAGACATTCGTTCCTCTTGGATATATACCCAGGAGTAGAATATTTGGGTTACAGAGTAGACATATATTTAGTTTTAGTAGATACTGCCGATGGTTTTCCAGAGTGTAGATCACTTTACACTCCCATCAGGAATAGATGAGATTAGTTCAACTATATCCCCACCAAAACTCAGGTTCGTTAGTGTTTTTAATATTACTCATTCTAGTGGAAGTATAATGGTATTTCCCTTGCTTATAATTTGCATTAACCTAATGAGTATTGAGGTTGAGGACCTTTAATATGCTTATTGGGCATTTGGATATTATCTCTAGTGAAGTGCCTATGTAAGCATTTTGTCTGTTTTTTAATAGGATTGTTTGTTTTTTACTGATTTACAGGTGTTTTAAATATATTCTGGATAGGAGGGTTTTAGTTTCTTTTTTTGACAAATACATGGATTACAAATATCTTTTCTGGCTTGCATGTTTTACCTTTTTTTTTTTTTTTAGGGAGTTTAGCTTTTTATTGAACAGATTACAGAAGAAGCATAGTGAAAGAGACCAAAGCCCACGTTATCATCAGACTCCTCTGATTCTCCTTTCTTGGCTTCCACTTTCTTGACAGCAAGGGGCAACAATGGTGGAAAAAGCAGGACCTCCTGTGGTGCAGCATTAGCTGCTAGGGCGGGTCCTCCAGCCCCTACCTTGCAAATGAGGCTCCTGATGTTGACATTGCGGAGGGTCTTTGCAAACAAGCCCTGACAGAAAGGTTCAACATTCGCACCTGCTACTTTAACAAGGGCATTGATCTTTATCCATCACTATCACCTCCTCTATCACCTCCTCGACCTGCAGGATGAGGATGGAATTGATGCAGTCGAGCTCCAAGACGGAGGCCGGGGTGCTGAGCCAGGGCTGAGCCGGGGGGTGCTAGAGCTGCGGGGGTGCTAGAGCTAGTCGGGGGTGCTAGTGCTAGTCAGGGCTGCTAGTGCTAGTCGCAAGATGAAATGACAGCCTCACCCCAGCACCACCTTAGCTTCCTCAGGACTGAGCATCTTAGCAGGAATGGAGGAAACCATGCTTCACATTTTAATGGCATTAAAATGGTATTTAATGGCTATTGATAGATATCTTAATTTCAAAGAAACATCTATTTTTTTATTCTTATAAAAAATCTTTTCTTGTCGTGAGAACTTTTAAGAACTACTCTTTTAGCACCTTTCAAGTATGCCATACACAGTATTATTAACTATCACCAGGCTGCATATTATATCCCCATGCCTTATTTATTTTATAATTGGAAGCTTGTACCTTTTGCCCTCTTTCACCCATTTTGCCCATCCCCCATTCCATGCCTTAGGCAACTACCAGTCTGATCCCTGTATCTGAGCTTGGTTTTGTTTTGTTTTAGATTCCACTGTAAGAGACATCATTTGGTATTGTCTTTCTCTGTCTGACTTATTTCCCTTAGCATAATGCCCTCAAGATCCATCCATCTTGTTGTGCTCTGCAAGATTTTCTTTTTTTATGGCTGAATAATATTCAGTTGTGTTTACATACCACATTTTCTTTATCCATCCATTCATTGATGGACACTTAGGTTGTTTCCATATCTTGGCTACTATAAATAATGCTGCAGTGAACATAATTTACATGTCTTTTCAAACTAATGTTTTCATTTTCTTTGGATAAATACTAATTGCTGGATTGCAGGGTGAACTTTTATTTTATTTTATTTTTGAGAGAGAGAGAGAAAACAAGTAGGAGGGGCAGAGGGAGAGAGAGAGAGAAAGAGAGAATCTCAAGCAGGCTTCACATTCAGCTTAGAGCCTGTCATGGGGCTTGATCCCACAATCCTGGGATCATGACCTGAGCTGAAATCAAGGAGCCATATGCTTAACCAATTAAGTCACCCAGGTACCCCCCTTTTTTTTTTTTTAATTGTTTTAATGTTTTACTTATTTCTAGGAGAGAGAGAGAGAAAGAGAGAATCTCAAGCAGGCTTCACATTCAGCTTAGAGCCTGTCATGGGGCTTCATCCCACAATCCTGGGATCATGACCTGAGCTGAAATCAAGGAGCCACATGCTTAACCAATTAAGTCCCCCAGGTACCCCCCTTTTTTTTTTTTTTTTTTTTTAAGAAAACTTCATATTGTGGACGTTTTTTTGTTTTTGTTTCTGAGGAACCTTCATACTGTTTTCCATAGTAGTTGCACTAATTTACATTGCCACCAACAGTGCATGAAAGTTCTCTTTTCTGCACCTCTTCACCAACACTTGTTAGTTCTTCTCTTTTTAATAAAAGCCATTCTAACAGGTGTGAGGTGATATGTTATTGTGGATTCGATTTGCATTTCTCTGATTATTAGTGAGTTGAACATTTTTTTTCATGTGCCTTTTGGCCATCTGTATATCTTCTTTGGAAAAATAAATGTCTGTTAAGTCCCTCTGCCCATTTTTTGATCACTTTTTTTTTTTTTTGCTATTGTGTTGTATGAGTTTTTAAATTTTTTTGATGTTTATTTTTTGAGAGAGAGAGAGAGAGCATGCGCATGCAAGCACAAGCAGGGCAGGAGCAGGGAGAGAGGAAGACACAGAACTCAAAGTAGGCTCTAGGCTCCAAGCTGTTGGCACAGAGCCCGACTCAGGGTTCAGACTCACGGATCTGAGTGAGCCAAAGTTGGCCACTCAACCAACGAAGTCACCCAGGTACCCCTAGTTGTATGAGTTTTTAAAATATATTTTGGATATTATCCCCTTACCAGATACATGATTTACAAGTGTTTTCTCCCATTCTATAAATTGCCTTTTTATTTTGTAGATGGTTTCCTCCACTTGAAGCTTTTTAGATTGATGTAATTCCATTTATTTATTTTTGCTTTTGTAGTCACTGCTTCTGGAGTCAGATCCAGAAAGATTCTAATAAGACCAATGTCAAGGAGCTTACAAACTATGTTTTATTGTAGGAGTTTTATGGTTTCAGGTCTTACATTCAAGTCTTTAGTCCATTTTGAGTTTATTATTGTGTATGGAGTAGGATAGCTGTCCTGGCTCATTTTTTTTGCATGTGGCTGTCCACTTTTCCCAGCACCATTTATTGAAGACACTGTCCTTTCCCCATTGTATATTCTTGCCTCTTTTGTTGTAAATTAATTAACCATTGTGTGTGGGTTTATTTCTGGGCTCTCTATTCTGTTCCATTGAGCTATATGTGTGTTTTTATGTTGATACCATACCATTTGATTACTGTAGCTTTGTAGTAACTTGAAATCAGCACTGTGATGCCTCCAACTTCGCTTTTTTTCCCCTCAGGATTGCTTAGTTATTAAGAGTCTTTTACAAGTTTTAGGATTATTTATTCTATTTCTGTGAAAAATGCCTTTGGAATTTTTTGAAATGTTTATTTTTCAGAGAGAGAGAGAGACCGAGTGAGCACACACGAGTATACACACGAGCTGGAGAGGGACAGATAGAGAGGAAGGAAGACGGACAGTCCTAGGCAGGTTCTCTCTCTACTATCAGGCTGACACGGGCTCATATCTCACAAACCATGAGATCATGACCTAAGCTGAAGCCAGAATTGGGCATTTAACTAACTGAGCCACCTAGGTGCCCAGGAATTTTGATAGGGATTTCATTAAATCTGTAGATTGCTTTGGGTAGTATGGGCATTTTAACAATAGTAATACTTTCAATCCATGACTATGGAATAGTTTTCCTTTTATTTATATCTTCAATTTCTTTAATCTGTGTCTTAGACTTTTCAGTGTACAGATCTTTCATCTTAGTTAAATTTATTCCTAGTTATTTTATTCCTTTTGATGCAATTGTAAATAGGATGTTTTTTCTTTATGTTAATTTGTTATTAGCATATAGAAACAGAGCAGATTTTTCAGTATTGATTTTGTACCCTACAACTTTACCGAATTCATTTATTAGTTCTAACAGTCATATTTCTTATATTCAGTTTTATTCCAACGTTAGTTTTTAGTGTAATTTAATACGTGATAATATTACTTGATATTTACATTTTTATTTGCCTAATTATAATATCTTCAAAGACCAAGGTTATTTAAAATTTCTTTAGTGTCATGCACAGAATTTTATATAGCATTTTAAAAACCTTAGGTGCCCAATTTTGGATGATTCTATATGGCAGTATTAAATAATTATTTCCATCCCTGGTTTAAATTAAGTTTATTAGTCATTCCATATTATTATTGTGAAAAAGTAATTTCTTATTCTTAGATATTAGAATTTTTAAAAAGTTATTTTTAGTACTTATTTATTTTTGAGAGAGACAGACATACAGACAGACAGATGGAGTGCGAGCAGGGAAGGGGCCGAGAGAGAGAGGGAGACACAGAATCCGAAGCAGGCTCCAAGCTATCAGGGCTCAAGCTTACGGACTGCGTGATCATGACCTGAGCCAAAGTTGGGTGTTCAACCGACTGAGCCACCCAGGTGCCCCTTAGATACTAGAATTTATATATTAGAGAAGGAGAAAGATAATGTCTAGCCCGAACTCTGCACCTCACTTTCTTAATCCATAAAAATTGAGAGTTTGAGTAGGCAGTTTGTAATGCTCTGGCAAGTTGTATGATGCGGTTAATATAAAACTTTTATCACTTTTTAGGGTTTTTTGGGGGTGGTGTTTTCAATACAGATTAGTTGATAATTATGAAAGAATAATTTAAAACTTAGGTTAATCAGAAAATTTCTGTGAGACATTGTCATCTTTGAACATAATAATGTAAGTATAAAATAATTATGGGGATGTAAAATTAAGAAGGCTTAGCCATGAATATGAAGAATATGAGTATGAAGAATAATCAAAAAAGAATAAACCATTGAATGTATTAAATTAAAACATACCTAGAGCAATAAAGTTGATGTGTAAATATACATGTATATTTATAATGTGTAAATATAAATATGGGAAATAATACTTGTACACATCTGTGTATGTGTATGTATAGAGAGAATAGGATATTCTGTGTTAATGAATTTTCAGATAGATGAATGTTATCTCTCAAATTTTAAAAACAATTTAAAAAATAACAATTTTTAGTTTAAAGCTTAGTAGTACTTTTGCTTTATTAGAGTAGTTTCTCTCTTCTTTTGGAGTTTGCTTTTTTCTTCAGTATACCTTTCTTTCAAAGTCAGTTTGATTCATTGTGTTTTTGAGAAATCATATAACCAAGGTTGTGAGACTTCTATGGGTTGAAAATCACTAAATGTTGAATGGTAGCTTGAGGGTGTGCCTTAAAAATACAAACCATAAACTCAAATGAGTTTGGACTCTATTCTTATATATTTTTCCCCCTATTTGTATATTATTTTCTTGACTATATACTGGATGACTTTCTGAATAGTTCCAGTGCTGTTAGGTTTGTAAAATGCATTAGCTAATGCTTTTATTTATTTATTTTTTTAATGTTAATTTTTGAGACAGAAGGAGAGCGTGTGCGAATGCAAGTCCACGTGTGAGTGCATGTGTGAGCAGGGAGGGGCATAGAGAGAGGGAGACAGAGAATTCTAAACAGGCTCCATGCTGTTAGCACACATGGAGCCCATGAACCGTGAGATCATGACCTGGACTGAAGTGAGACACTCAACCAGCTAAGCCACCCAGGTTCCCCTAATACTTTTAATAAATATTACTATGAAGACAAAAGGAGTAAAGTATAGAATAATACTTGTGAACCCACCACTCAGTTTAAGAAATAAAATACAGTTTTATTATTTACCAATACTGTTGAATATTTGAGTGCTTGTGATATTCTGATATAGGCATTGTGTATATAGCAGTCAACAAAACAAACAAAAATTCTTGTCCTCATTGAGTTTACATTTTAGGAAGGAATTTGACACTGCCTGATAATTGTCATTGTTCCTATTTTTAGCATTTCTCCCAGCCTTTTTAGAGTACTGATTTGAATCTTATGTGGTCATGAATATTAGAACAGTTATTAGAAATTTATTATTTAAAATTTAAAGTTACTGCAAATAAAGAATATATAGGCACCATTTGGTAACATAAAAAGTATTCTATCAGTACATTTGGCTTGGTGGAGTTTATTTTGTACATACTAAGACATTCAATCTCTAATATTTGGTTTCACTGCCTAGTCAACACTATCCTATTGTTGGTGACCCTAGTTTCATTAGGTCTACCAGAGGGAAGCGTTCTGGGTCACCTCAAATAACATTCTTGTGTGTCTGTGTGATACACAATTGAAGATAAGTATAGCTTATCCTGTCAGGCATTTGAAAAGAAGTTGACTCTTTTCGTTTAAATTCAAAACTAAAACTTTTTCCCCCAAAAGTGGCACCTTAGATCCAATAACTAAGAGTTACAGATTCACTCTTTCTTAGAGTGGGCTTGAAAACTTTGGGTTTTTTTTTTAAAGTAGGCTCTCTCCTCAATGTGGGGCTTGAACTCACAATCCCTGAGGTCAGGAGTTGCATGCCTAACCAACTGAGGTAGCCAGGTGCCCCCAGGTTTGAAAACTTTTAAAAAATTGTGGTATACTGTAGAGAAAACTAGAAGTGGCACCTTAGAATTTATAGACTGGGAAGTTAAAGCAACAACAAAAATGGTGTACTATAAATAAAAGCACAAACTAGAGCTTACGAAGGAAACCAGCATAAATAAAAATGAAGAGAACTAGAGCTTATGAAAGAAACCAGCAAAAATAGAAATGAATAAACATCAGAGTTAGCATTCGAATGTATAGTGTCCTTTGAACATGATTTTTATTTGGTATTGTTTCAGGTATCGTCAGATCCTAGAAAAAGCCATTCAGTTATCTGGGGCAGAACAACTAGAAGCTTTGAAAGCTTTTGTGGAAGCAAGTAAGTAGAGTGAAAATTCCGTGTCTGCCTTGTATTATTGAGTTAGGACTTCAAACTTTGCTCAAACTTGTTTTATATCAAATTATCAATATTATTTGCATTGAGATTAAATTAAATATGCATTGAAATTGATTTTAGAATTTAAACTATTTACAACTTGATTACTTTTCAATAAGTTGTCTTCAGAGTTACATTACCAATTAAAGTTTTGTGTAGTTATTCATACAGTAACTGATGGAAGACAGTATAGCATAATGATAAAGAGAATAGTCTGAATTCAACCTGGTCTGCTGTGCTATTGAGTAAGTTAGTTCCTTTGTGACTCCTTTTCCTTGTCTATAAAATGGGGATTTGATAGCTACCCTGTAGAAATGTTGACAGGTTAAATGAGTTAATATACATAGTAAAGTGCTTGGAATAGTACCTCACATTTAATAAGTGCCATGTAAGTGTTAACTGTTATTACATGTAGAAACATTCCTTTTGAATGGGAACTAGAAATTTCCACTCTTCATATCTTCAAATCTTCCATTCTGACATATCCAGTTATCTTGAAAATGACTCCAAATTCAGGCTGGAATTTATCAGTTAACAACATTAATGATACTTGAGAGTGCTTTACATGGTACAGTGTGCAAGTGGTTAATGACACTTTTATTGAAACTGTTTTCTCAGTTTCATCCAGTATTATCCAATAATGAATTCTAATTAATACATCATAAACTGATGACAACCTTTGTGACAGGTTACTGTAAGTTACTGCCTCAAAAACGTGGCCTGCAGTATGTGATGAACTGATAGTGGCTTCAGAAAAGCTGTTAGGAGTGGGTTTAGTGAGAACATTGCAATATAGTAGCAAAAGAATAATGATTTTTTGTAAACTGTGCTCTTTATATAAACTTTGAATCCAGTGAACCACCAGGAAAAGCAGTCTACTATTAAAATCCTTTACATCAACTGAACAGTTTCTTCCCCCAGTAACTGCTGATTTAAGACTTAATTTATCTGAGCAGTAGTCACATCTTTTAAAATATAATAATGATAATAATCATGAACATTTGTTACATGCTTTGTGCCACATGTTGTTTATAGTGCTCTATATATATTGCATTTGAGCTTCACATCCTTATCCACACTTTACAGATGAGAAAACAGAAGCACGGAGAAGTTAAGTTTCTTATGTGAGGGCATCTGATCATGAGTGGTGGAAGCAATGTGGCTTCAAAGCCTCATCTTTAGTCACGTATAGTAATAAGATCTCATACGTGTTTATAAATAATGTCATTAATATATCTGTACATCTAGTGCTGACCTCGGTTATATGGTTTTTTTTTGTTTTAAAGTACAAGTGGCAGTAACTGTCACTGCTTGCTTTATTTAAATTTCATGAAAACTATTTCACTGTTTCTTCTTTAACTCCTTTTTATAACTAGGTAAGATGAAAATATAGGTGTTTCTGTACCTTCCCTTTGTAGAAAAATAAAGGAAGAGAAAGGAAAATATACAATTCTTAAATGTAAAACAACTTTTCCCTAGCCACTTCTGTTTCTTAGAAAAATTATGGGATTTTACTGTTTTGGTATAGTCATTATAATCAAATTTGGTATAATCAAATACTTCTGCATAAGGAAAACTAATTCTGTGATATCAGATGATATGGGTGTAGAAATCTCTGAATAATGCATTTATTCTCTTTTTAATAATAGTTTTAGGTAAAAATTGATTGCTTAATGAAAATTTGTAAATTACTAATGTTTTCTTATCTCTTATTTTTTTGTGACAAGTGGTGAATGAGAATGTCAGTCTCGTGATCTCTCGACAATTGCTGACTGATTTCTGTACACATCTCCCTAACCTGCCTGATAGCACAGCCAAAGAAATCTATCATTTCACCTTGGAAAAGATCCAGCCTAGAGTCATTTCCTTTGAGGAGCAGGTAAAAATCTGTAACAGCGAGTTTTGAACATGGGACAGCAGTAATTATTTTGAGAGATACTATTATCTTTTTAAAGGAGGTGATCATCCATTTTTATTTTTGACACAACAGTGTGCCAAACAGCATGCCACAATGTAAAAACTACAGGATATTGTAACTCCAGCTGACATTTGCACAGATATTATCATTTGATTCATGAACCAAATAATATTACTCTTTAGATAGTTTTTAAGAATCGGTAAATTGCAGACTCTGAGTGGCAGAGCCAGGATTCATATCCAGGCCTTTGGATCTTTGGAACTTTAGGCTTAGTCACTAAGTGCCTTCCAAGTTTAGAAATGAGCATGTTAATTCCACAGTGAGGAGAGTAGCTTGCACAGTGTGCACGGTTCTTTGTTTTTAAAGAGGAGGGATAGGGCGATAGGGTAGTCTAGTGGCCAGGCTGAGTCTGAATGTCTTAACTATATTCTTTGGTGAATACGGTCTCAGGGGTCAATGACCTTAAACAGGTTGTTTAAACTGGGACCACAGTTCAGAGAAGATAAGTTATTCTATCCTCATTTCTGTTGAAATGAAAACAGATTATAAAAGTAAAAGCTAATAAAAGTTAAAAAAAAAAAGAATCAGTAAAATTGTTGATAAGGCTGAAAACTTAGGAAAACACCAGCGTTATATGTGCAGTTAACATAAAAACAAAACTTAATATTTAAATTAAATTATTGCCATAATCCACATTGCAGAAATGAGTTAATTTCAGTTCAGTATTTGGATACTCTGTGAATGCAGAATTCATTAAAAATTTTTGGGTGGTCTAGATAAACTTGTGCTGAATGAAAACATTGTCACAATAGATAAACTTACCATCCATTTATTTTAATTAGTTACTAATGTCAGTTGAAGTAATTTAAAATGTCTACCTACTATTCCAGGTTGCTTCCATAAGACAGCATCTTGCATCCATATATGAAAAAGAAGAAGATTGGAGAAATGCAGCCCAAGTGTTGGTGGGAATTCCTTTGGAAACAGGACAAAAGTATAGTAAATAGTGGATATTGGATGGAGAGATATATAGGATATGTATCATTGTTCATTTATGGGTTTTTTTTTTTACATTCTAGTGCCAAGAAACATAAACAAATTAATAAGTAAATAAATTCTGTAGTATGTTAGATAAGGTGTTAATGCCATCAAGAAAAGTAAAGGGAAAGTAGGGAACAGGTTGTATCATTAAATAGGATGATTGGAATGTAGGGTGGTCCAGATATACCTTCTCAGACATTTAAAGGAAGTAGTTATGAGCTTAGGGAAGATTGTCAGTAGATCTTCTTAGAGAGGATGGCTAGTGTAAAGGCCCTAAGATGGGAGCATACCTGAAATGTTTTCAGAAGATCAAGGAAACCAGTGTGGGTGGAGTGGAGTAGCCAAGAGAAGGTGGGGGGCTGAGATTAGAGAGTACTGGGGACCAGATTATGTAGGTTCTTGTATGAAAGAGTGACATGATCTGACTTCTACTTTTAAAAATCATTCTGGGGCACCTGGGTGGCTCAGTTGTTTGGTTAAGCATCTGACTCATGATCTTAGCTCAGTCTTAATCTCAGGGTTCAAGCCCTGCATTGAACTCTGTGCTGGGCATGAAGCCTACTTAAAAAAAAAAATCTGAGTACTTGGTTGAGAATAGCTGTACACAAGTGATGATAGAGGTAACGACATGAGTTAAGAGGCTTATGTACTACTGCAGATAAGATGGAGACTGTGAGAAATGTTGGATCTTGGATATGTTTTTAAGGTAGAGCTAAGGATTTTCTGGTAGCTTAGATATTGAGTATGAGAAAAAGAGCCAAGATAAATCCTGGTTTTGGTCTGAACAACTAGAAAGATGGAGTTGCTGTGTCCTGTGTAATAAAGAATAGGTTTTGAGGGAAGAGCAGATATTCCATTTTGGACATGTGATAACTAGGTGGAAATATCTAGTAGGGAGTTGAATATGTTAGAAGAGGGATATGGGCTAGAGATATATATATTTGGGAGTCACTGATATATAGATGGAATTTAAAGGCATTAGATTGGCTGAGATCCCCAAGGGAGGGAATATAGATAGAGGAAAGGAGTGAGTATTGAGGCCTGGAACACTCCAACATTAAGAGGTGAGGGGCAAGAGGAAGATAGATGAAATGAAGATTGCGATAGAATGTGGAATGTGGTAGCCTAAGAGCCAAATAAGGAGAATGTATCAAGAAGGAGCAGGTGATCTGCTGTGGTGTTGATAGGCCAGTTAGGCTGAGGAGTGAGGGTTTACCATTGGAGTTAGTAAAGCGGAGGTCACAGGGGCCCTTGACAAGAGCTGTTTTGGTGAAATGGTAAGAGTGGAAAAGCCTGATTGGAATGGCTTAAGAGAGAATGGGAAGAGAAGAATTGGAAATGGTATGTATGGCCAGCTCTTTGCAGGAGTTTTCACAAAAAGAAACAGAAATATGGTAGAAACAACAGAGGTTAGGTTAAGAGATTTTTTTTTCCTTAATGATTTTTCATTTTATTTTTTTAGAAAGCAAAAATTTGATACAGAAGAGTCGAGAAGAGGATTCTTGCAGAAATGGACAGAAGGGGAAGGAATCCAGTGGAAGGCTAATCTTTAGATCGGGGCATAGATAGTTCATCTACGGCTCAGTTTCTCAGCCCTGGCACCGTTGGCATTTTAGATGGACTAATTCTTTGACATGGGGGTTGTCCTGTGTATTGCAAGATGCTTAACAGCATCCCAGGCCTCTACTTACTGGATGCCAATAGCATCACCGCCCCTAGTGTGACAGTCAAAAATGTCTGTAGACATTGAGACATGTCCCCTGATGGGCAGAACAGTGCCCAGTGATCTACAGTAACAGCCAGGGATACAGAGTGTGTGGTGTTGATATTAGCAATGTAGTGGTGGCATTTGTGCAAGTACTCTTTGATTGCTCCAGTGTTCTTAGTGAAGTCAGAATCTGTCATCAGTGGGAAGTGTAGATGGGGTTGGGAGCGTTGAAGTTGAGGGAGGACAGGAATATGAGAAAAAATTTTCTAGGGGAGTAAGACAGTGAATGGACGAGGAATATTAATATACTTGGCAGCATAAAGGGCTCTTCTGAAGGTTGTAGTGATTGAACTGAGATCATTCAGATTGGTTAGGTGTTTTTCTTCATCAGAGTTCAGCTAGTTGGATGCAGGAAAGGAGTAGGCAACTTAGGGTTAACCAGAGTTATGATTTTGCCCAACAAGTGTGACAGCAAAAGTAAGACAAAGGAGATGAGTGCGTATTCAAATCTATAATTACAACGGATTGACCATAGGGTTTAAGCGAGGCTAGGTGTTGAGTGAGGCCTTCAAGGGGGAAAAGACAGTTACAGTGAAATAAAGATCAGTGGTTCTGACATCACAGTGAGTTCAGTGGGTTGTCAGGGTTTGAGATGCTAGAGGAAATGGAGAAACAATTAGAAAAAAATTAAGATGACAGTTTGTAATTTTTATTTAATTAATCTTACCTTTTGATAAGTATTTTTTAAAACATCCATAGTGCTTTATGAAGCATTCCTCCGAAGTATATTTGTACAAGGAGGAGGACAGATGTGAGATTCTTGGTTATATTTTTTAAACACACTTCCCCTTTCTGTACCAACTGTGAATGACTTAAAAATATTTCAGCTGCTTCTCTACTTTTTTACCAGGTAAACGAGGGATCCTTTTTTGGTCTTCATTAATATTTATGATGCGTGATAAGGCAGACACTACTTCAAGGATCTTGCCTTTTGTGCATTACTTATGAAATTATTAGGCAGTGATGCTCCTTGAAAAAGCAGCCAGTTTATGAAAATGATTTTGTTATATTGAATTTTGCTTTCCAAAGCTTCTTGTTAATTTGGGGTGTTTTCTTTGACAGTTTGAAAAGGCTGGGCTTTCTTATTTGCTTTGGTCTTATTCTGTCTGGAGCATTTTCTTCCTAGTACAGGGCAATTGATTTGTTTTCACTGATAGTTGAAATAAATATAAAATTAGATTCTGTCCTTTGCAGTGATGGCATATACATTTTGGTACTCATATAGCATTATCTTTGTGAGGATATCAGAGAACTGAACATTTAGCCTTTTGTTTTTTAGTTTAGTAGTTTTCTAAACAGATGAACCTAAAAGTGATTAAAAGTAAAATCTCAATAAACAATTGGGAATTTTTTTTTTAAACTTTTCTAAACAGATGAACCTAAAAGTGATTAAAAGTAAAATCTCAATAAACAATTGGGAATTTGTTTTTTTAAAAGATAATTCATTCTGATTAAAGTAATACATTTAATAGATACAGTTGGCATAAAATTGGAAAATTCAAAAAAGTATAGTGCTATTTATAGCAGTTTGTGTAAATTTGAGTTGTGAAAGTAAACAGTGTAGTACAAAATGTTAGTAATATATGACTTGTGGAAAAAATTTGAATTAGTATAAAAAATTTTAAAAAGTGAAGAATTAATTTCAGAGCTGTGGCCATGTAAATTGTAAACTCAGTTCTTACCACATGGTGGCATCACTTTTGTTGGCAATAAAAAAGGTTAATTTTTCTCTAAGCATTAATCGTGAATTATGTGAGTTTTCAATTAGGTGAGGTGTTCAGTTGTGCATTTCTTGCATAAAATGTGACCACGGGGATAAAGAAGAAAATGAAAACCACCTGTAATCTCAGTGCCTAGAGATAATTGCTCTTACCATCTTCAGACATAAGTATAGAAATACTTTTCACTTAGCAAAAACACATGATGACTCTTTTCACATAGTAGTGATTATAATTATATATTATTGTACCATCTTTATGCACCACAATTTAATTGATTATTAAAAATATCATTATAGGTGATTTCCAATTTCTGTTACAGATATTTATGAATAGTTTTACAGATTAGTATTCCTTGTACATATGTGTGCATATTCTGGCTATTTTCTTGCAATTTATTTTCTAGAGATAAAATATAGTAGCTAATGAATATATGCATTTTAAAACATTCAAAGAGTGGTTGGAGAATATATTGCCACATTGTTTTCCAGGATGGTGGTACTCATTTATAGCCCCAGCATCAGTTTATGGTATACCCCTAAACTGGGCATTTTTTCTTTTAAGTTCTTTGACTTTGAGATTATTTGAAGATTAAAGGAAACTAAAATACAATGGAGCAATCATGATAAAAATAATACAAATTCAGTAAAATTTATTTTGGAAATATGTTTTAGATTTTTCTCTAATGTAAAAATTCGATTTGCTTATGTTAACAGCGTATACCTAAGGGAAAAATATATTTCCCACCACTCCTAAAAATTTTCTCGACAAAATATGTAGTCATTTTGTTTTTCTGTTGTATTCTAGGCAGTACAATGTAGATTATAAGCTGGAGACCTACCTGAAGATTGCTAGGCTATATCTAGAGGATGACGACCCAGTCCAGGCAGAGGCTTACATAAACCGAGCATCATTGCTTCAGAATGAATCTACCAATGAACAGTTACAGATACATTATAAGGTAACAGATGAGCTGATTTGGAATTAATTTTGTATTGGAGAATTCTACTATACTGAGATACTCCAGAATATCTGCTCAATGGTGTTATATATTAGAAATTCTCTCTCTTTTATTTTTGCTTTGATCTTTAATTTTTCCCCCTAATTGAAACATTTTTTCCCCTCTGTAGGTATGCTATGCACGTGTTCTTGATTATAGAAGAAAATTCATTGAAGCTGCACAAAGGTACAATGAGCTCTCCTACAAGACGATAGTGCACGAAAGTGAAAGACTAGAGGCCTTAAAACATGCTTTGCACTGTACCATCTTAGCATCAGCAGGTAAACATGTAATTTGCGCTTTCATGAAT
Organism: Crocuta crocuta; assembly: GCF_008692635.1. NCBI lineage: Eukaryota > Metazoa > Chordata > Mammalia > Carnivora > Hyaenidae > Crocuta > Crocuta crocuta. The sequence continues at coordinate 1,790,684 of NW_027531914.1, forward strand.
AGTCAGTTATCTTTGCTTAATAATTCCAGGTTTGTTACTATTGGAGCATGTAATAAGGAACTATTTATTCTTTAAGGGGAAGTCTTATTACTGCAATTACAGTAAATTTAAACATTTTAAACAGTTAAAAACAGCAATAAAATAGATTGTTAACTTCAAAAAATTTTAAATATGCATGTATCAGTCTATTACCTACATGTGTTAGAAGTAATTAAGAGAGATAATATGAAGTTTAGTTCGCCTAATGTATCACTTAAAAATGAATAACAAAGGGGTGCCTGGGTGGCTCCGTCGGTTAAGCGTCTGACTTTCTGACTTCAGTTCAGGTTATGATCTCACAGTTCGTGGATTCGAGCCCCGCATTGGGCTCCGTGCTGACAGCTAGCTCAGAGCCTGGAGCCTGCTTTAGATTCTGTATCTCCCCCTCTCTCTGACCCTCCCCTGCTAATGCGTGCGCTCGCTCTCTCTTTCTCTCTCTCTCTCTCTCTCTCAGAAATAAATAAATAAAATAAAACATTTTAAAAAAATGAATAACAAATTTATATGAGAATTATATAAAGGGAAGTTAAAATTAAAGTCTAGAGATTGATGATTATTAACGTACTGCTTTTGAGATCTGTTTTAACCTTCAAGCCTTAGTTTTAGATCTCACATTTATCCTTTTGTTTGGTAAATGTGAAAAATATCCTTTGTTCTTTTTAACTAAATTATAGCATGTAAATCACTCAATTATAAAGCGGAAAGGACACTGAGAAGAAATGCTGGTAATTCTGAACTGTGGCTTTTCTAAATCACTTTTAGAATGTTTATTCTTGATCAGTGTTTGGTTGAGAGCCTAATGACATGTTCACACTACACATTTTCATTCTCTATGATGCAGCGATTTATTTATTACATTTTTGTTACTGAAAGGGCAGTACATAACGTGGTACTGCTTCTAGTTCTAACAAACTTTTACCGGTTACTTGTATTTCCTTCAATGTGAAAGTGTCTGTGTCCCCTGTTTTTATAAACGGTAGTATGATATACACACGTTCGCCACTTGTTTTTTTCCTGTACCTATATATCACTGATCTTTACATGTCAATACATATTGCTCATTCTTTTTGATATTCTGATGTTTGACTTTATCATTATTTAGTCAGTTACAAACAATGCTATAGTGATTATGCACACATATGAATATATGTATAGGTTAAATTCTTGAGTCCCAGGGTATATCCTTTAAACTTTGGCTATAAATTATACATTGCCCTTTATTTTTTTTTTTAAATGTTTTTTTATTTATTTCTAGGAGAGAGCGCGAGAGAGAGACAGCGTGAGCAGGGGAGGGTCAGAGAGAGAGGGAGTTACAGACTCTGAAACAGGCTCCAGGCTCTGAGCTGGCAGTCAGCACAGAGCCCGACGCGGGGCTCGAACCCACGAACCGCGAGATCATGACCTAAGCAGAAGTCGGACGTTTAACCGACTAAGCCACCCAGGCGCCCCTATACATTGCCCTTTAGTGTTATGTTCCAGGCAGCAATGTCCATGCAGACCTGATTTCTCACACCTGCTTGACCAAATGTTTTTATCTTTGCTAATCTAGTGGATGAAAAGGTGGTATTTCACTCCAGTTTTAATTTGCATTTCATTTACTGGGAATCCTCTTGAGCATCTTTTCATATGTTAAGAAAGGTCATTATTGAGAAACTTGTATTTTTTTGTGTGTGAATTATCTGTTTTTATTAGCCAGGCTTTGAGTTTTTATCTTGGTGACTTATGAAAGCGCCTCGTGTATATAAGAAATTTAACAATTTTTTTTCCCAATTTGTTGTCTCATTTTTAGTTTTGTCTATGAAATTTTTGCCATTCAGAAACTATTTTTATACAGTTAAATATATTAATCTCTCTTTTTTTTAATGTATTCTGGGTTTTGTTTACTTGCTTAGAAAGGTCTTTCCTACTCTGAAATTAGGTATTTTAAATTCCTACATGTTTTCTTTCAGTACCTTAGGTTCCCAAATCCTCTGGTGTCAGGACCCCTTTACACTGAAAAATTGAGAACCCCAAAGAGCCTTTGCTTATGTAGGTTATATCTATTGATACTATATTAGGAATTGAGATGAAATATTTTAAAAATACCAATTCATTTAAAAGTAGCAATCATAAGTCCATTACATACAAATAAAAAGTGACATTTTTATAAAGTAACTATATTTTCCAAAGTAAGAAAAGTTAAGATAATGGAATTGTTTTTACATCTTTTCAAATCATGTCAATGTCTATCTTAACAGACAAAAATTGAAATTTTTTTTAAAATGAATTTTTCTTTAAATTTTTAAAAAAATTTTAATGTTTTTTTTTTAAACTTATTTCTGTGAGAGAGAGAGAGACGCACACAGCATGAGCAGGGGATGGTCAGAGAGAGAGGGAGATACAGAATCTGAAGCAGGCTCCAGGCTCTGAGCTAGCTGTCAGCACAGATCCCGATGCGGGGCTCAAACCCATGAACCATGAGATTATGAACCTGAGCCAAAGCCGGACGCTCAACCGACTGAGCCACCCAGGTGCCCCTAAACTGAATTCTTAAAAGTACTTCTGCAATCCGTCTGCTCTGATACGTTGTTTTAAAGGAAGTGTATGAAGAAAAGCCAGCTCACAGTGTGTCATTGGAAAAAGGAGGCTTATTAAGGGCTTTTTCAGATAATTGTGATATTCTCTGATGCTACACTTACCTTGACAAGTGGAATAGTTTCTTATCGGTTAGTTGTGTGGCATCTGAAACCATATCAGTGAGCTTTTTGCATTTTGTTAATGTTAAAATCTTGGTCTGTCTTGCACTTGAATGGATCCTTTACTCCATTTTGTATCATTATATTTGGTTGTTTGGAAAATTTTGGTTCACTGAGTTATGCAGAACTTCCAAATATTGACATACTTTATTATCCAACATATAAAAATTACATCTGAATATTTCATGCCAGATCTTATCAGAAAAACTTAACTATTGGAGAGCTGTCAAGCTCATGGTGGCAGATAGAAGTTCTCTAAAATTCTGTTTCTATTCTTAAACATTCCAGTTTTATCAGGGACAACAAATACTGTTGGTTGGACTTGATAGGCTTGCTCTGTTCATTTTTTAAGAAGTATCTACCGAATATTCAAGTCTGAAAACCCATCATTTTGTCTGTCAGTCATTGTCTTACGTAAATGGTGTTCAGCTTGCAGTGTTCCCTTGGGACAACCATTGTTCTTGGGTTTGCAGCAGAAGTGCTTCATGTGCATTTCCCATTTTGTCACACAAAATATTAAAAAGATGTGCTCTCAAGCATGAAAACTTATTAAAAGTAATTCCTCTCGGCTGCAAACTGCCTTGTTTTGACTGTTGAATGTGTGGTACAATACAGTTTGTTGCCAGTGCCACAGCCTTGATTTGTGCAGTGGTGCCTGCTGTTTCAGCCACCATTGCTTTTGCTCCAGCAATGCAAGTGCCAACACGTTGAAAAACGTAAAGGATGTTTTTATATTATAAAGTAGTATTGGTTCACTGACTGATCCCTTGAAGGGTCTTGGAGACCCTCTTTGAGAATTGCTGCTTTAGGCTTTCATACTTTACTTTGATGCTTCTTTCTAGTTACTGTCTCCAACACTCCCCGTCCCCACCCCAGATTAATCACTAGTTTAGATTAGTTTTGCCTATTTCTTACTCCAAGTTACCTGCAAATCCTAATCCATTTGGATTTATTTTGGTAAGGGATAAGATAGGAAATTAACCTTTATTTTCTAAATGGCTGTTTGACCTAGTATCCTTTATTAAATAATCTTTTTTCACATTATAGATTTCTAGACTTAGTATTCTGTTCCATTAATTAGCCTATTTATGGATATACTAGTACTGTGCTATTGGCATTATCATTGTTTCATAATATGTTTTATTGTCTAGCAGGGCTACTCCCCCTTTTATTACTATTTTCCCTAAATTTTCTTACTTTCTGTCACGCTTTCTTTTTTATTGTAGATCATCTTGACACTCCCTCCTTATGTATCATCGTGAACAATGAATTTACAGTATATATTAAATAAAGTGCCTTTAACACAGAAACACACATAAAGCAAGGTTACATATTGATCCGTTGACAAAAACACATGTGTCCAGAGGCTCATAAGAGCCTAATCCTCTATTGGCCCCAGGAGCAGGAATTGGCAGCGACTTTGTAGAACAGTAACTGCCACAAATCATAAGAATTGGCTGTATATTTTAGTCAGCAAGAATGGAGTCATAACATAGTTTTTTACTGGAGAAATAGATTGTGAGAATATTTGATGCTCATTTGTTTCCCTTAGGACAACAGCGTTCTCGGATGCTAGCTACTCTTTTTAAGGATGAAAGATGCCAGCAACTTGCTGCTTATGGGATCCTAGAGAAAATGTACCTCGACAGGATCATCAGAGGAAATCAGCTTCAAGAATTTGCTGCCATGCTGATGCCTCACCAAAAAGCAACTACAGCTGATGGTAATGATCATGTCTTATAAATATGTGGGAGTAAATTTTTAGGTATGCTCTAGTGGAAAGTGTGTTAAATTTGAAGCATCTTGATATCTTTCTGTAATATTTTTATACAACATTTGGTGACCACTGTTGACTAAAGAGGAATATTATATACAGATATGGGTTTGAATTATAAAAGTAGCCCTATTGGAAAACATATTGTAGAATAATGCATTTTTGGAAACTGAAGGGGCGGAATTAATAGGCCTGGTTTTTCAAAAACTCAAACCCTTCGATAAGTACCTTAATTAATCTTCAGCATCAGTTGTAACAAGTATAATCATCCAGTCCTATTTTAGATAGAGCAAAATTTGGCACAGTAGCTTGCCTAAGGTTAATCAGGGTGAACGTTTTGGCTGTAAGAATAGAACTTGGTGTTGTATTTCCTACTTCAAGGATGTATTTGCTTAAGTAAGGCTACCCTTTCCAGAAAAGAAGTTTTCAATAAGTTGTTGGTTTATAACATCAGTTACTTTCTATAGATTCATCTATAGAGATTTTAAAGTTTAGAACAGTAACATACATAATAATAAAAATGTACGCAAAGACCATCAGAAACATGAAAAAGGTCAAGGTAAACATACAAATCTGTTAGACTTACTTCCTTGGATTCAGTGTCATCCTGTATCACGGAGAATAATCTGTAAAGAGTCATTTATGCAGGGGTTTGCTGAAAGGTATACGCTTCACTCAGTCTTACTGGCCAGAGTTAAACCAGATTGCTGATGCAATTATAGTGACCTCCCATTGAATTTCCTTCATTTAATTTGTACTTTAAGAAGCAAACTAGTCGAGGGGTGCCTGGGTGGCTCAGTCGGTTAAGCGTCCAACTCTTAGTTTTGGCTCAGGTCATGATCTCACAGTTTGTGAGTTCAACTCCCATGTTGGCTTCTGTGCTGACAGCACGGAGCCTCCTTGGGATTCTGTCTCCTCTCTCTCTTTGCCCCTTCCCTGCTCACTCTATGTCTTTCTCTCTCTTAAAAATACATAAACATGGAAAAAATAAAAATAAAAAATCAAGAAGCAAACTAGTTGATTCCCATCTTTCTAAAAGATTTTTTTCTATAGGATATCTGTTATGCAGATCCTCAGGAAAAATTCCTTCACAGTCCAAGGGTTAGTTGTGATTCTCTTGAACAGTTGGTTTTTGTCTTATTAAGCACACTTAAGTTGATAAACGGATTGTTTTTCTTATCTTGGCTGCTAGAAAACTTATTAAATTTGTAGCCCACCTATAAATTGTGTGTGTGTATGTTGATTGTTGCTACTTTTAAATTCTCTTGTCCTCTCTATTCTTCTGAGCAGCTTTAAATTCTTTTTGCAGGACGATGTCTGACATACTAGTTAAAAGATAGATAAAAAGAAAAAGTTTCCAGAACTGAAATAGTCAAGCTTCATATTTAACTTTGAGCTTCTAACCATGAAAAAATAAATGTGAAAAGGATATAATCACATAATTCTTTCCTGAAGATACTCTCTGGGACCCCTGAGGATGCAAATGATTCTCAGATTTCTCATGTGGGACTGTATAGAGAGGACAGGTGTTCTGTCATCTTCTTCCATTTTAGACCTTATTGCTTTTCTTATTTATTTCTTTTGGACATTTTTGTTTAATTTTTTTTAAACATTTATTTATTTTTGAGAGAGAGAAGGTGGGGGAGACACAGAATCCAAAGCAGGCTTTAGGTTCTGAACTGTCAGCACAGAGCCCGTCGTGGGGCTCGAACTCCCAAACCATGGGATCATGACCTGAGCTGAATCAGACAGTTAACTGACTGAGCCACCCAGGCACCCATGGACATTTTTGTCTATTGGCATTACAACTGTACATTAGCAATCTTGAGACTCTTATTTATTTACAATTCATTGTTTTTTAGTATATTCCCGGAGTTGTATAACATTACTGCTGATCTACTTTCTGCTCAGTAGATTTGCCTGTGTTGGGCATTTTATATCATTGGAATCACACTGTATATAGCCTTTCGTGACTGACTTTTCACCTGGCAAAATGTTTATCCATGTTGTAGCATTTATCATGACTTTATTCCTTTTTATTGCCAAGTAGTATTCTGTTACATGGATATACCACATTTTATTTCTTCATTAGTTACTGGACATTTATATTATTTGTACTTTGGGGCTATTAATAATGGTACTACGAACATTCATGTACAAGTTTTTGTGTGGACACAGGTTTTTATTTATTCTAGGTGTACACCTACAAGTGGAATGACTGGGTCATATGATAACTCTGTGTTTAGTCTTTTGAAAAGTTGCCAGACTGTTTTCAAAAGTAGCTGTTCCTTTTTACATTCCTGCCAGCTGTGTGTGAGGGTTCTAATTTCTCCATACTTTCTCTCCCGTTAATTATCTTTTTAATATAGACATCCTAGTGTATATGAAGTGCTATCTTGTCATTTTGATTTCCATTTCCCTGAGGTTTAATGATGTTGAGTTTTTGTGTGTACTTATTGGTTATTTTTCTATCTTTAGAGAAAAGTATATTCAGATCCTTTTCAGTTTTTAAATTGGGTTATTTGTCCTTGTATTACTGAATTGTAGGAATTCTTTATATACCCTAGACCTGATCATTATCAGATGATTTGCTAGTATTTTCTTCCATTCCCTGTGTTGTTTCTTCACTTTGGTGGTACCCTTTGAAACATTAAAGTTTTCAATTTTGATAAAATCCCAGTGTATCTGGGTTTTTTTCTTATTGTTGCCTGTGCTTTCAATGTCCTATCTAAGAAACCATTGCCTAATCCAAGATTTGCTGTTTTCTTCTGTAAGTTTTATAGTTGTAGCTCTTACATGTAGATATTTGATCCAGTTTGAGTTCATTTTTTGTATGTGGTGTAAGATAGGGATCCAATGTTTATTCTTTGCAGGTGGATATCCAGTTGTCCCAGCACCATTTATTGAAAAGACTAGAAGTTCCCCATTGAATTATCTTGGCATCCTTGTTGACAATCAGTTGACCATAAATGCAAGAGTTTATTTTTGGAATCTCAATTCTATTCCTTTATTCTCTATGCCTATCCTTACGCCAGTACCACACTGTCTTGGTTGCTCTTTTTTTTTTTTTTTTTTTAATTCATTTATTTTGAGAGAGAGAAGGAGAGAGCATGAGTGGGGGAAGGGCAAAGAGAGAGGGAGAGAATCTCAAGCAGGCTCTGTACCATCAGCACAGAGCCTAACACAGGGCTCAAACCCACGAACCAGGAGATCATGACCTGAGCCAGAATCAAGAGTCAGATGCTCAGTCAGCTGAGCCACCCAGGGGCCCCTTGTTTGCTCTGTAGCAAGTTTTGAAACCAGGTCATGCGAATCCTCCACCTTTGGTTTTTTGTTTTTTGGGTTTCTTTCTTTCTTTTTCTTTTCTTTTTTTTTTTTAGATTGTTTTGTCTTCTCTGAATCCCAATAGAATGAATTCGAAAATCAGTTTGTCAGAGCACCTGGGTTGGCTCAGTCAGTTAATTGTCCAACTCTTGATCTCAGCTCAAGTCTTGATTTCAAGGTCGTGAGTTCAAGCCCTGTATTGGGCTCCATGCTGAGCATAGAGCCTACGTAAAAAAATTTGGTCGGGGGGTGGGGGGGGACACACCTGGTTGGCTTAGTCGGTTCTGAATCCAACTCTTGATTTTGGCTCAGGTCATGTGCTCACAAACTGTGATGACCTCACAAACTGATCTCACAAGCCTCATATCAACACCTGCTTGGGATTATCTCTCTCTTGTCCCTCCCCCCTCTCTCAAAATAAATAAACTTAAAATTTTTTTTAAATTAAAATTAGTTTGTCAGTTTCTGCAAGGAAGCCAGCTGGAATTTTGGTAAGGATTGCACTGAGTCCATAGATGATCTTAGGGACTATTGCCATCTTAACAATATTAAGTCTTCCTATTTTCTCATTTATTTAGGTCTTTATATTTGAAAGTTGCTGAGAGAGTAGATCTTAAAAGTTCTCACCACAAGAAAAAAATTGTTTAAATGAGGTGATGGATGTTAGCTAAATTTATTGTGGTAATCATTTCACGATGTATACATACATCAAATCATTATGTTGTACACCTTAAACTAATACAGTATTATGGGTCATATCTGATAAGGGGATAGTATCCAAAATATATAAAGAACTTACAAAATTCAATACCCAGAAAACAAATAATTCAGTAAAAAATGGACAGGAGACATGAAGAGACATTTTTCCAAAGAAGACATACAGATAACTAATAGGCACAGGAAAAGATGCTCAACATCACTCATCATTAGGGGAATACAAATCAAAATCACAATGAGATATCACCTCATACCTGACAGAATGTCTAAAATTAACAACACAAGAGCAACAGATGTTGATGAGGATGCAGAGAAAGGGGAACACTCCTGCACTGCTGATGAGAATGCAAACTGGTACAGCCACTCTGGAAAACAGTATGGAAGTTCCTCAGAAAGTTAAAAATAGCACTACCCTACGACCCAGCAATTGTACTACTAGATATTTACCCAAAGAATACAAAACTAATTCAAAGGAATATATACATACTGAGGTTTATAGCAGTGCTATCAACAATAGCCAAATTATGGAACAAGCCCAAATATCCATCGACTAATGAATGGATAAAGAAGATATAATATATGTATGTATGTATATATATAGAGAGAGAGAGAGGGAGAGAGGGAGGAAAGAGAGAGGAATATTACTGAGCCACCAAAAAGAGTGAAATCTTGCCATTTGCCATGACATGGATGGAGTTAGAGAATATTATACTAAGTAAAATAAATCAGAGAAAGACAAATACCATATGATTTCATTCATTTGGAATTTTAGAAACAAAACAGATGAACATGAACCAGAAAACAGACTCTTAACTATAGAGAAGAAACTGAGTGTTACTGGAGGGGAAATGGGCAGGGAGGGGGATTGGTTAAATGGGTGATGGGAATTAAGGAGTGCACTTGTTGTGATGAGCACGGGGTGATGTATGGAAATGAGGAATCACTAGATTCTATACCTGAAACTAATGTTATACTGTATGTTAACTAACTGGAGTTTAAATAAGAAATTGAAAAAAAAAATCATTGTAATTAAAAAAACAATATTATATGTCAATTATAGCTCCATAAAACTGGAAAGAAAAAGAATTGGGTGAGCCTAGCAAGTCAGGCACCTTCAGAATGGGGCCTTATGTCCAGTACTTCATCGGGCCTTATATTACTTCACTTAAGGGAGGATGCTATAGCTGCTCTCTCATGGTTAGCTGGCCCTGCCTTCCAGACATCTCTCATCTTTGTGTCACAGTAAGGTACTTACGAGTGCCCAGAAGAAAAGAGGTATTTCTACTGAGCTGTATATGTACTGACTTTATCAAGCTTGTAGAAGAGGTTGCATGGTGTATTTGCTGCTTCTTGCTAATAAAGTTTGTGCTCATACCACGAAAAGTAAAGTTAAATGAATCTGATAGCTACCATAAGAAAGTAAAACTCCAAACCTTAAGGGTTAAATCCATCCAGCCAGTTAGTAACTATTTACTAATCACTCATTTTCTCAGTATGTTATTTGCATTTAATTGTATATTATTCAGACTCTACTAAATAAGTCATTTTCCTTTAAAAATTTGGTAAGAAGAATAAAGACAATGATTATGAGCTGTTACATGCCTAGAAAGTTTAAAAAAAAAAAAAGGTGAGTATTTTAAAAGTGTAAGGCAAGTTTCAAACTTAAAACTGTCTAATTTATATTTATTTAAGGTTCTAGCATCTTGGACAGAGCTGTTATTGAACACAATTTGTTGTCTGCAAGCAAATTATATAATAATATTACCTTTGAAGAACTTGGAGCACTTTTAGAGATCCCTGCAGCTAAGGTATTTTCTTGTTTTCAATATATAAAAAAAGTTAAGAGACTAAACTATTGATGTAGTGAGAAAATAAGTAACTGATAAATATTGGCAACTGCAGTAAAAATACACATGAGATGCTTAGGAAAATGGAAATAAGTTATCTGAATGTTATAGTAGTACTGTAATGGAATTGTCTTTGTTTTTTGCTTTGAAACTGTATTTTACGATAAAGTAAACCAGAATGAAAATCTTACAGGGGTTCCAGGTTATGATACCCATTTTGTGAGAATCTTTGTTTAGTGTCTGTTTAAATCCAGTTCATAGTGGTTTCTGATTTCTGACAAACTTAAGGTTTTGATACACATCTTACTGGATTGACTAACAGGTTAAATATTTCATCTCTTTGAAAGAATGACAATGGAAATTCTCCAGGCTATTCTGTTGTAACTTTCCTGCTTGATTTATCTTAATTTGACTGAGTCACTAGGAAATTAATTTCATTTTTAGTCATGATAAGAGTTTGATTGGGTGTGTACAAAGGCCAACAACGTATCAATAGTATTTAGAGGGTATTTCAAGTATCACTTACAAGACATGCTCTTAATTTTAAATAAAAGTAAAAATAAGCAATCAACCTTACTTACCTAACCGCATACCTTAAAGTCATGTAGTAATGGTAACATCCCCTTTTATCTGTTGAGAAATTTTAATTTAGAATTCCTAACAAAATTCCTTTACTTGTGCACATTCAATACACAGTACAGGAAGTGGAACAATGTGGGAACCAAAGCTTAAGTTACCATGAAAAGATACTTCTTCTTAGGTTGAGACTTAGGGAAGTGAATATATACTTAGCAATAAATGCTAGTCAGTGTGTTTAGGATTGATCGTGAAGATGGTCAGAATTACTAAATGACTAAGTCATAGCCAGTTTTCTTACATTTAGGAAACAAGGAACATGTCTTTAGGAACTAGGTAGAGGACCTTTTGGTTCCCTTTGTCTTCTAAATCCTCTTAATTCTCATTTATTTATTTATTTATGGTTTTTAAAAAATGATTGCTTTTATTCATCTCTCTATATCCAGTGTGGGGCTTGAACTCTTAACTACAAGATCAAGAATTGCGTGCTCCACCATCTGAGCCAGCCAGGCGCCCCTTTTTAATTATCTCTTAAATTTGAAGATCATTCCTCCTTATAATTTTTTCTTCAAAAATATTACTTTCTTAAAGAATTTTTTAGGTGATAAACACTGTGAAAATTTAGATGAAGTAAAAGGAAAAACTAGTTTGTTTGGGTGTTCCTGGGCGTGCATGTCAGTAAGAAGAAAAACTGATAGTTTGATTTTAAGTAGAGGAAAAACTTGCTAAGAGCACTAGGTTCTTGTCCAAAATCTGACAACAAGAGAACATCCCAGTTAACTAAAAGTAATCGATTATACCCAGGAAGAATTGGGGAATAAAATAGACAGCTTTACTAGATTTACTCGTTTTTTTTAAATATTTGTTTATTTTTGAGAGAGACAGAGCGTGAAAAGGGGAGAGGCAGAAAGAGACGGAGACACAGAGTCCAAAGCAGGCTCCAGGCTCTGAGCTGTCAGCACAGAGCCCAGTGTGGGGCTCGACCCCATGACTTGTGAGATCATGACCTGAGCTGCAGACGGATGCTTAACTGACTGAGCCACCCAGGCGCCCTTAGATTTACTCTTGTAAAGAATGGCAGATGAATACATACGGAACGTGTGTGGGCAGCTACACCACGAGATTTCAGTTCCCTTATATGTGAGTAACTATTAGATATGATCATTAAAGTTTATGAGAATTTTTTTGGATTTTCTCTTACAGGCAGAAAAGATAGCATCACAAATGATAACAGAAGGACGTATGAATGGATTTATTGATCAGATTGATGGAATAGTTCATTTTGAAAGTAAGAGATTTTGCTTACTTCTGTCATAATGAAATGTCAGTAAACTGTTGTATATTTGTGATTAAGACTTGTTGAACAATTTCCTTTTACCGAGCATATTACTACGAGTATGAGCTTATTTTCCAAAGAAATAATTTTTATGAGCTTATATTCATGAATCTATTTAATACAGCATTTTTTATGCTGTGGAGAAATTGGAAGATAGAATCCTCTTGCCAGTTCATTCATTTACTCATCAAACATATATTAACCACAAAGCATGTATCAGACGTGTAGAAATGCCAGTTGATTTCTCTTTCAGCAGCTCATTAAACTAATGGAGACAGACAGATAAGTCAATCTCTTGACTCTCCCATTGTGTATTACCTCCTCAACCCCTATTCCTACCTCATTTATACGTGGATCTTCCTATACCTGGAACTATTCTACTGGTAAAATTTTAATTTGAAATGTCCCATTCTCACCATAACCTTTTTCCTGTCTTTCTAGCAGTCTGTGTCAGTTACTTCCACTTTAGCTCTTCCTTGACTACCTTCAAGCCTCCTCTGGTCCATTAACTTTTACTTTTTTCCAGTCAGCTCAGCCCTTTTTTGGCTTTACTGCTCTTTCTTATCCGTGGAGTCCACGATTCATTATTTCAGTTACTGTTTCACAAATGCCCTAGATCACTAGCCTGTTAACTTTTTGTTCTGGCTGTCCAGCAAAACTTCAGCTGGGATGAACCCATTCTCCATCTTTTTCATTCTGTACATGAATAGCTAACTAATATTGCATGGAGATTGCTACCACTGCAAGGTTAATGTCATGGGTTCTCACCAGTACCTGGGATTCCTGATACATTTCTCTAGGCTACTCTTGTTTTCTACTCTGCAATGGGTATTTCAGATTTCATTTTCCTTAAATCTCTGACTTTTCTTCTTCACTCTCATCAGCAAACCTTGTTTACTGTTTCACAGGAAAAAAAAATCTGTCGGTGAAATTAAATTAACTTCTTTATCAGATTTATAAAACTTCTGAATTTTAGGGCTGCCTGAATGGCTCAGTCGGTTAAATGTCCAACTTCAGCTCAGGTTATGATCTCGCGATACATGAGTTCAAGCCCCACATCGGGCTCTGTGCTGACAGCTCAGAGCCTGGAGCCTGCTTCAGATTCTGTGTGTCTCTCTCTGCCACTCCCCTGCTAACGCTCTGTCTCTCTCTCAAAAATAAATAAACATTTAAAAAAAAACTTCTTACTTTTAAATATCATCTAGTTATATCTTTTTTCTTTTTTCCTTTCTGTTATGCTGGAGGTGTTTTCTGTCTCCCTGTCCAGTTCCTCTCCTTGTGCTTTGGCTCCCTTCTTTGACTGCTGTCCCTACCCCTCAAGAACAGGTTTTTAGGAACCTAAAATTAGCCACTGTTTAATCAGTTTTCACCTTTTCTTGTTCTGTCAGCTTCTTTCCATCAGTATTTGAACATACTTGGGGGTGCCTGGTGGCTCAGTCGGTTAAGCGTCCAACTCCGATCTTGGCTCAGGTCATGATCTTGTGGTTTATTAGTTCAAGCCCCACATTGGGCTCTGTGCTGATGATGCAGAGCCTGCTTGGGATTCTGTCTCTCCTCTCTGCCCCTCCCCAGCTTGTGCTCGCTCACTCTCTCTCTCTCTCAAAACAAATACCTTAAAAATTTTTTTAAATATGTAAACATACTTGAGTCTCTCCCATTTTAACAAAAATACTCTTATCTTTCAGACCTCATTTTGACTTTTCAGCGTATTGAATAGCACTGATCCTTCACTCCTTTTTGAACCATCCCCACCACCCATACCATCATGGCTTCTGTCCTCTCCTTCACCCCGCTCTCCTGACATCCCTCCTCCTTCTTCAGGTATTCTTCCAATCCTCTTTGTAGAGTCTGTAGTGCCTTTACATGTAAATATCGGAGTTGCTCAGGGCTTACTTCCAAGGCCTTTTCCTCCTCACTACTAAGTTTTCCTTGGTAATCTCACCTGTTCCCATTGATTCAGTTGCTATCTCTGTGTAGACAATGCTCAGATTTGCCTTTCTAGTGTAAATTTCTCTTCTGAGCCTATAACTAGTGGTGCTAATCGAATGCTAGGTATTTTTCACCTGGCTGGTTGTTGGGCATCTCAGAATGAACATATCCGAAACTGAATCCACTATATCCCCTTCCTGTCTCCATCCACAACCTGCCAGCCAGCCAGCCAGCTAGCTGAAAGCTACATCATTCACTTTCTCCAGGATTCCTTATCCTTGATCCCTCTTCTTCACTGCCCAGAATCCTTTCAATTACGCCTCCTAGGTGTATGTGGAATCCACATGTGCTTGTTTTCATTTCTCACTGTCACTAGCCTATCGTGAAACCTTCCCCACCTTCTGGGCTTTTTCCCTCACATCTACAATTGCTCCTCTCTAATCCAGTTGCCATAGTGTAGCCAGAATGATTGTGATCTTTATTTTTAAAAATGTAAACAAACAAAAATAAAAAACAAATTATTAGGTCATGTTACTCTCTTCTTTGACACTGTGAATGGCTTCCCCGTGGCTTGTAGAACAAAGTTCTATGACATCTTCAACAGGTCCTGCCTGATCTTTACAACTTTCTCTTTCTAATCCAACCACATAGGTCTTTTTGTTTCTTTCTAGCATTTGTAAATTCCTTCCCACATCAGATAGTCTGAAATACCCACTGCTGTCCACCAGCATCCTCTCAGCTATTTTTGTTCTCATGTCTTAGTTTGAGCAACATTAATTGGTAAGGATTTTCCTGGCTTTCCAGGTTAGGTATGGCTTATAGTTATATATCCTTATGTCACTCTGAATTTCCTCCTAACATTAATCACAGTTATTTTCATTTCTGTAACCATTTGTCTGATGTCTGTTTCTGCTTCCCAGCTAAGCTTCCTGCTGATAGATAGTAAGTATCTTTTGTTCTCCATGGCATATCAAACATGTTCCAATGCCCCACACATTGTTAGGGAGAAGTAAGTAAGTATTGGATCAGCAAACAGTACATAATGAATAGTATATAGCAGAGGTGGCACCAAGTAAAAGAACAGCTTGATAGAGTAATATTCTTTCCAGTTTTCTTAAATTTAAAGAATTGCCATGAAAAATATGCTCATAATAACGAGTAAAGCATTGCAAATATATGTAAAGATAAGAGTTCATCATATCTTTCCTCCCCCTGGTATAACAAATACTAATCTAAAGCCTTTTATATGTTTTTATATGCTTATGTAGATATGTGAGAACATAGAGTTTTTTTGAATTAAAAATAATTTTAAGCACATAGTATTCTACAAATTTTTTGAAATATCATGCACATATTTTCAAGTCAGTAGACATAAATCTAATTTATTTGTTTTAATAGCGTGTAGAATTTCGTGGAGTTCAACTATTCACCTACTGATGGACATTCAAGTGGTTTCCTTGTGCATGTGTTTATATATAGTACACCTGCTTCTATAGAACAAGGTCTCAAAAGTGATAACATTGCATCAAAGAACATATGTATTTTGATCCTTAATGGATACTGCCAGTTTGCTTTCCAGAAAGGTATAGCCATTTACACTTTCACCAATATGAGGAAATGAATGTTCAACAGCTATATATTATTCCTCTTTTTATGTTTTGCTAATTGTGGAGGGACGTGGTACATTATTGTTTTCGAGTGCATTTCCTTGGTAGTAGGGAAGTTTAATATTTTTCCTTGTATTATTGGCCATTAGCATTTCCTCTTCTGTGGAGTTGATACTAGTTTTTCTGGTCTGTTTTGTTCCTGGCACCACACCTCACCTTCAGCATCAATTTGCTATAGCTTTTAGTTTAACGATAATATAAACTCTTGTTTGTTAATGTGTTACAAATACTTTTTTCCCATTCTGTCAGTTGTGTTTTTGAAGTTAAGGCATGAATACCATAAACACATTTTAAAATTCTTATGCAGCCAAATATGTCAATTTTTAATTTTATGGCTTTTTAGTTTCCTATATTTTAATAAAAATTTTAATGTAATTAAATTTTAATGTAATTAAAATTTAATTACATTAAAAATTTTTTTACATTAAAAATTAATTAATTAATTTTTAATTAAATTAAAATTTTAATTAAAAAAAGTTTCACCTTGGGATAAAACTAATATGTTTCTAAAATTTACTTTTATATTTAGAAAATTTATCTACCATTCATTTTTGTGTGTAATTTTAAGGTATGGGCTAGGTTGTCTTTTTTAAAGATGTATTGTTAATTTGCAAGTATTATTTATTAGGTAAAACATATTTTCTGATCTTTGACATATTAGGTTCCACATATATGTTCCAGTCTCTTTCTGTAATCTGTTTCTTTCCACTGATCTGTAACAATGTGTAATAAACAAATTTAGAGTAAATCTTACTGTTGGAAAAGCATCTCCTACCCCTCCACTAATATATTTTTATTGAGTTAAAATTCACATAACATTAACCATTTTAAAGTGAACAATTCAGTGGCATTTAGTATGTGCACAGTGTTGCACAACCACCCACCCTACCTTGTTCCAAAACATTTTCATCTTCCCAAAAGGGAATCTTGTGCCCAGTAAGCAGTTACTCCTCAGTTCTCCTCCCAGCCCCTGGCAGCCACCAGTCTGAATTTTATCTCTATGGATTTACCATTTCTGGATACTTCATGTAAATGCGGTCATACGCTAAGTGACCTTTTGACCTCTCTCACTTAATAGTGCTTTATTCCTTTTTAAGGATGAATAACATTCCACTGTAGAGATATCCTACAATGTTGTCACTGTTTTTAATTTGTAAAGTTCTCTTGACTATTCTCAAACATCATTTCTTTGGTAGTTAATGACTGTCCTATGTAGAAAGCAAATCAGAGACCAGGAGGATTATCTTTGTAGTTTTTAAAAATGTAATATATTGATAGGGAAAGACTGATAATTTTATGATAGTCCATCTTTCCATGTGGGACCATGGTTTGATTCTACTTAAGTTATGTCCTTTATTTAAACTTTTTTATTTTAGTTTTTTTTTCATTAATTCTGTGCCCATTTTTGTAAATTTGGGTGCTATGATGAAGTGATGTGCCCCAAGTTTATCATTTCTTTTTTTGTTTGTTTATTATTTTTGAGAGAGAGAGAGGCAGAGTACAAGCAGGGGAGCGACACAGAGGGAGGGACAGAATCTGAAGCAGGCTCCAGCCTTTGAGCTGTCAGCACAGAGCCAGATGCGGGGCTCGAACTCCTGAGCCTTGAGATTGTGACCTGAGCTGAAATGAGATACTTAACCGACTGAGCCACCCAGGCATCCTTAAATTTATCATTTCTAACTGCATATTGTTGCTATAGAGTAAAACCTTATGTTTTCGTGATGAATTTTTTTTGTTTGTTTTTTGAATAATCATTAAAATACGTATCCTTTAGAGTCAAGTAGAGACAGCCTTGACTCTATAAATAGACTTGCTTCCTCCAGTAGGTGGCAGTGTCTTATGAATCAAGAAAAAGTGGTGATGAGATGGCTTCAGTGAGACTTTCGTTGTGGTGGTTTTTGTGATGAGGTGCTTTGATTGGTTAGTTTTATTTTGTTTTCATGAATAATATGTATCTTCGTGTATGTGTTCTGGTTTTGTTTTGTACCATGTGGCAGTAATTTGGGTGCTTTCCTCAACTGTTGCTTAATTACCTTTATTAGCCAAGATTTTTAGAGTAAATTTTTTAAAATTAATACTACTATAAATTATCTTCTAACTCACACTCCCTCTGAATATATGCAGTGATGTTAAACTGTGTACATTGTTCTTTTTTTGTTTAGCGCGAGAAGCCCTGCCAACATGGGACAAACAGATCCAGTCACTTTGTTTCCAAGTGAATAACCTTTTGGAGAAGATTAGCCAGACAGCCCCAGAGTGGACAGCACAAGCCCTGGAGGCCCAGATGGCTCAGTGAGCCCTTACACACCTGTGCACACCACATCTTGTTCAGTGCTGTACAGATTACTTTCACTGTGTCTCCAAAGCATTTGCATCATGACCTTACGTATTTCAATCCCTTTTATGCTGGGTTCCATTTAAAGAAGACATTAGAACGGAAAGTGCAAGCATTTAAAAATATGTAGTTACCGTATATTCAGGGTCTCTGTGTATCAGGCTAACTCAAATGTTTTGAAAGCTTTTTCTTTAAACGGAGTAAGTGAAATATCTGTGGCTAAAAAGTTTGGGATTTGTGATAACTTTGTAGTCATGTAAAACTGAAGTGCTTTGTGCCTCTCCAAATGTGGTAATTCTAATAAATGGAGCAGTGAGCCAAATAAAAGTAGTACTTTGTTTTTAATTAGTGAACAGTGCTTTGTTCATTTTTCCTTTCAGTTCAAACAGACATCGATTTACACCACATGCTAGCAGTACAGCGGGTATGCCGTAATGCTGTTCTCCAGGCATTCAGACTCACAGAGCCAGTAGATGGCAGGTGCAATACTGGTAATTGCACCAGGCACTAGAGCACATGGGGTGGAACTTTTTGGGTAGCAGAGAGAGATCAGGGAAGGCCCCTCAGGATCATTCAGGCTGCTTTGTAAGGAAAATGGGGAAAAGACTTTTGTAAAAAGTTTGTGGGCAGCTTCCAGTTTCAGCTCCAACATGTGAAGAGCTTGGAAGTCCTGACTCCATTTTCACAATAAGGAAAAGGCCAAACGGGCTGAAAATCAATGGCCCGTTTCCACCAGGGAATTGAGGTCACAGGGCACACCACCACAAAACGGAAAGACAGGCAGATAGAATCACAGTTGAGAGAACTTGGAGCAGTAGCTTCTGGAGAAATAACTGATATGAACAGTGAAATGGTAACTGACAGGTTACTGGAGGCTGAATATAAACTAGCTTGAGGGTTAAAACCCCCTGAGGGCCCACTCTTAGGGGAACCCCTATACATTCTAGGATTTGTTCCCAGGAGCCCCATCAGATTCTCAGGAGTACGATTGGGATCCCCTTGGTTTTCAGGCAGGGCAGGGGAGGGGAAATACACCTGGATGATTTGCCTTGACAAAGACCTGCCCTCTAAGGAAAACTACCATTACCAGAGCCTTGTCCAACCTGGGGCAAATGCAGTTACACAATTCGAGCCCTCTCTAGTCTTCTCGTGTCCTGTAAGAGGAGGGGGAGAAAAAGACTTCTGAAGGTCACAGCCCAGGGACTCAGATAAGTAAAAACAGAGATGGCACCAAAGATTATATAGATTGCTTCCCAAATCTAGTCCATCAAATGGGGTTCCAGTGTAGTAATAGTGGAATTCATGAGCTGCAGGACACACTCTTTAAGAAAGAAGTCTTGGGGCGCCTGGGTGGCTTAAGTCGGTTGAGCGTCCGACTTTCACTTAGGTCATGATCTCGCGGTTCGTGGGTTCGGGCCCGGCGTTGGGCTCTGTGCTGACTGCCAGCTTGGAGCCTGGAGCCTGTTTCGGTCTGTGTCTCCCTCTCTCTCTGACCCTCCCCTGCTCATGCTCTGCCTCTCTCTCTCTCCTAGAAATAAATAAAAATTTAAAAAAAAGCATTTGACAAAATCCAGCAAAACTCTCAGACAACTAGGGATAGAGAACTTCTTCAACTTGATAACATCTCCCCCCCACCCCCCAAAAACCATCACTGACATCGTATTAATGGTGAGAAACTAGGGGCAGCTGGGTGGCTCAGTGAGTTAACCATCTGACTTTGGCTCAGGTCATGATCTCATGGCTGGGGAGTTCAAGCCCTTCATTGGACTCTGTGCTGAAAACTCAGAGCCTAGAGCCTGCTTTGAATTCAGTGTCTCCCTCTCTCTCTGCGCCTCCCCCATTCATGCTCTGCCTCTCTCTCAAAAATAAATAAACATCAAAAAAAAGCTTTTTTAATGGTTAGAAACTGGATTACTATACTCTTTATCCCTAAGATTGGGAATCTACAAAAAAATCCTGTGGTTAACACTGTATTTAATAGTGAGAAAGTAGAAAACCTGTACCTTTCCCCTTAAGATCAGAAATAAGACAAGAATGTCTATCCTCATCATTCCTACTCAATATCATACTGAAAGTCCTAAGAATGCAGTAAGACAAAAAAAAGATATTAAACAGAATGGGAAGGAGGGAAAAAACAGTCTTTGTTCACAGTTGACATGATTGTTTACACAGAAAATACCAAGGAATCAGCAAAAAAAAAAAAAAAAATTCCTGGAACTAAAAAATGATTCTAGCAAAATTGTAGAATACAAAGTTAATATACAAAAGTCTATTGCTTTCCTATATACATCAATGAACAGTGGAACTTGAAATTTTAAAAATGTATATGTGTTGAAGGTAGTGAAAATAGGGAATTATATGAATGAAGAAGTAGTAGGAGAATAGGCTAAAGAGGTAAACTGAGGCTATATTAGGAAGGACCAGGGGAAACTTGGGGTCTTTTTTCAGAATGTTTAACTTGTGGCAGGCAGTTTATAGGATGAACTGGAAAGACGGTAAAGGGAGCTGCAGTTCCTAGAGGCAGGTAGCCTAGTTCAGGAGCTACGTGCCTGATTTTCCAAAGAGATAATGAGGGTTTGAGCTACATTCATGAAAGTGAAGACAAAGAGGACAGATTGACTCATTCAATAAATGATTTGAGGAGGCATCTAGCAGGTGTCAGGCATTGTTCTAGGCACCGGGGATGCAGCAACAAACAAAATAGATCATCCATTGGGGGTATCAAGTGGAATTTACAGAAGCCAGTGTCTGATTAGATGTGAGGAGAAGGGAGACAGGTGTGATTAGAAAACTCAGGAACCATTGACATTTGGATTTCTCATCTTGAACATTTGAGTAAGTGCTGGTATTGTTTGACACGCTGGGTAGAGAGAAGGCCTAGAGGATATCCAGATGGACTTGGTTAGTAGGCAGCTGAAGAGTCATTCAGAACACCAATAGTAAGGCAGAGATTGGAAATATAGTCCTCCTTGACATATAAAAGGCAGGTGAAGCCTTCGGAGTAGATGACACCAGGAAGAACATGAGGAATAAGAGGAGTGGATCCCTGATATAACCTTGAAAAGTGCCAGAATAAAGGAAGGCACAGAGCACTCCACTTTGCTGAGTTTAAGGTCCAGGTGACTTAACATTTTTAAAAATATTTATTTATTCATGGGGTGCCTGGGTGGCTCAATCGGTTAAGTGTCCAACTTCGGCTCAGGTCATGATCTCATGGTTCGTGGGTTCGAGCCCCGCGTCAGGCTCTGTGCTGACAGCTAGCTCAGAGCCTGGAGCCTGTTTCAGATTCTGTATCTCCCTCTCTCTCTCTGACCCTCCCCTGTTCATACTCTCTCTCTCTCAGAGATAAATAAAACAAAAAAATTTAACATTTATTTATTCTTGAGAGAGAGAGAGAGAGGAGTGAGAGAGAGAAGGGGACAGAGGATCTGAAGCAAGCTCTGTGCTGACAGCCCAATGCAGGGCTCAGACTCACAAACCGTGAGATCATGACCTTAAGCCAAAATTGGACACTTTACCAACTGAGCCATGCAGGTGCCCTGTAGGTGCCTTTACATTTCATCTCTCTGAAATGTCACAACAAACCTGTACAGTAGTTTTGCCTCCCCTTCCCCTACCCCAACAAATGAAATGGATTCAAGGGTAGGAGGAAAACCAAAGGAAAGTGGGAAAGTGAGATTTTCATCAGGACAACACGTTGCATGTGGAGCATAGAGAGTAATAAATGTGAAAAAAATTGCCCCACACATTTATCATCAACATTTAGTCAAAATGTTCATACTGAATTTGATCACTGAAGTTTTGTTACTTGTCCTGATACTTCATATTCAAAAGAGAAAGAAAATCAACACAACGAAACCATCAGCCATGTGACCAGGAAGCAGGGCACAGTGTGTTGTTACCTTGTCAGCATTAATAATACTTATTTGGGAACATGATAAGGAACAAAAGTATTAGTTAAATGTATTATAAGTGTCTTAGAATAGCTATCCATAGTCTTTTATTCTGTCTCAACGTTCTTAGATGAAAGAGAACTGAGTTGCTGTGGACCAAAATCTCCTGCCGAGAAACCAACCTACCAGAACAAAAGAGGAGATTGAGCCTTAAAATTAACTAATGACATAAAGACATTGACAGCAAAAAAGCATAGAGTATCTTGTTAGTAAAATCTTTTATTTTGTTTATATATGAAATGTAACACAAAATCCATAAGCCAGAAAATTTAATAATATGAAAGCAAAGAGAAACTAAGCCGAACCATTTAGCAAAACTAAGCAAAAACATTCATTTAAAATCAATCATAATCCCCTTCTTTTACCCCATTGATTGTGATTAAGCATATCTGTCATGTTTCATTTGCAAAAGGCAGAGGGTTCAAACTGAAGAAGTGTCTGCTGATTTTAGTTGCTTCAAAAAAAGCTTTTCACCTGTAAAGGACACACAAAGAATAGAGTTGAGTTTTCTCAATCTACTTTTTAATTTCAATAAACTTTAAATTTTAGAATCATTTTAGATTTACAGAAATGTTGCACAGATAGTACAAAGAGCTCTTACATACCCCGCACCAGTTTCCCTACCAGTTAACATCTTGCTAAGGTAGGTTTGTTACAACTAAGGAACCAGTGTTGATACATAATATTATTAATCAAAGCATATACCTTAGTTAGATTTCTCAAATTTTACCGAATGTCTTTTTTTCTGTTCCAGGATCCCATCTAGGACAGCACATTACATTCAGTTGTCATGTTTCCATACCTGCCTCTAAACTGTGATTGTTTCTCGGCTTTCTTTCTTTGTGACGACCTTGACAATTTTGGCAAGTACTGGTCAGGTATCTTGCAGAAAACCTATGCGTCCGTTTGGATCTGGCCCATGTTTTTCTCTTGGTTGGACTGGAGTTACGGGGTTTTGAGAGAAGACCACAAAGGTAGAGCGCAATTCTCATCACATCATTTCAAGGGGACACGCTATCACCATGACTCATCACTGATGAGGTTCTCTTTGTTCACTTGGCTGCAATAGTTTTGTCAGGTTTCTCCACTATAAGCCTACTCTTTTCTCCCCCTTTTCATACTGTTCTTTGAAGAAAAGTTACTGTGCAAACCCATTCTTAAGAGGTAGGAGTTACACTCCGTTGCCTTGAGGGAGGAGCACATACATACATTGTTTGGAATTCTTCCATACTCCTGAAAGATTCGTCTGTTCTCCCCCACATGTTTATTTATTTGTTTGTCGGTTTAATCATGTATTTATAGAACTATGGACTCAATAGATATTTTATCCTGGCTATAATCTGTCCATTTATAATCTAATACTACTTTACTTTGTTGCCTCAATTGTTTCAGTGTTCACAATTGGGGGCTTTTTCAGTTGTTTTTATGCCTCCTTGTTTTTACCTGTTTTTGCGTGTGTGTGTTTATTTCTTTATTTTGAGAGCGGGGGGGGTGGGGGGGCAGAGAGAGAATTCCAAGCAGGCTCTGCACTGACCTGGGGCTTGGGGCTTGATCTCACAAATCATGAGATCATAACCTGAGCCGAAATCAAGAGTCAGCGGGACACTTAATCAACTGAGCCACCCAGGCACCCCTAGTGGGTGGTATAGTTTAACTCTTGCTAGTCTAGATTTCAGCATCATACCTTGTCATTTCCCTATACCTCCCACCCACACCTTTATTGTAAGTAGTTTTCATCAAATCCTTGTATTATTACAATGTGAATGCTATCTATTTCCTATTGTGACCTTGATATTCACTTTCACTTTAGAGTAAAAAACCATTCCTTTCAAGAAATGCCTTTCTTTCTTTCTTTCTTTCAAGAGGGAGAGAAAATCCCAAGCAGGCCCCGTTCTGTCAGCATGGAGCCCAACATAGAGGCTAGAATCCACGAACCATGACATCATGATCTGAGCTGAAACCAAGAGTCAGTTGCTCAACCTGAGACATCCAGGTGCCCCCCTTCATTTACACATCTCATAGAATATGATTTTTTCTTCCTCTGACCTTAAAATATCACTTGGTCTAAAGTCCTTAGTCAAACCTGTCATTTTATTTAAAAGCTATTTAATCCTCTCTTTAGAGTATAAAGTCTCAAAGACAAGAGGACCAGCTTATTGATTTTTGTTCCCCACATCACCTAGCAGCATCCTGCATAGTACTAGGTACTTGATACATCATTATCTGCTAAATAAATGATATTTTTAAATATATTCTCCATGAGTTCTATTTGTTAACCTATGCAGAGTTCTCATTCACTTGAAAAAGAAAGTGGCATATTACAAAGAATGGGAAAATTAATGTTTTTCCCAATACTCAAAATAAATTCTATAGAAGACTGACAAAATCATGTTTATTTCTACTTTACTACATCCTCAATAGCTAATTCTGAAAATCCTGGAAAAATTAGTTGGAAACGAGTTGACTGATTTTTACAAAGTTCAGATTCTGTATAGCATTTCCAAATATTCTATGTTCTATATCCACCACTTTCAGAGTTCACTTTTTCCAATAGGATTTTCCTGCTTGAACTTACCTCATTATTGATAGATGCCTTATGCTGCAATCAGTTCAAATATTACAAAACATGTAATTTTTCATTTGTTCTACTACTTTATTTATCAATTTCTTTGGTCAATTTGTCTAAGTAGGGGGCATATTTTCTACTTCTTTTGTATCTCACCATACTCTGTTATTTTAGAAGTGGTAAGTGCTTCATTAATGGATCAAAAGAATTCTGAGAAGTCTAGAAAATTCACCATCCCTTTATTTACTAAAATATGATTTCAAAATATAAATCTATTGTTATAGGCTCTTGTGCCCCCAGCAAAATTCATTTGTTAAAACCCGAACCCCCAGTGTGATGGTATTAGGAGGTAAACCCTCTGGGAAGTTATTAGGTTTAAATAAGGTCATGAAGGTGAGGCCCCCACAATGGAATTACTATCTGCATAAGAAGAGAGACCAGAGCTTGATCTCTTTTCGGGATTGGAAGACACAGTGAGAAGATGGCCACCTATAAGCTAGGAAGAGAGCCCCCACAGGAACTGAATTGGCCCACACCTTGATCTTGGACTTCCCACCCTTCAGAACTGTGAGAAATAAATTCTTGTGTAAACCACTCGCTCTATGCTATATTGTTATGGTGGCCCAAGTAAACTAATACAGCTATTTTCTTCATAACAAAAAACCAAAACCAATCCTTATAGGAAAATAACATTAGAAAGACTTAAAGAATTATTATTATTGAATCATTACTCAAATTAATGCTAATTAACAAATCCCTTAGTTATATATTATACATATAATTGTCACATTTACAATTAATTATATTGCAATTATATAATAGTTGTTTTTTAAAAAGACAATTTCTGGGACCTACCATTAATTTTTTTTTTAGAAAGTACGCATGGCTCTTCTTCTATTGATGTCCCTCTTGATTTGGCAAAGAGAACACTGAGGACAGCAAAGGGTCACCATATAGTCGTCACAAATGGATCCCTGTTGAAAATATAAAAGAAATTGAAATTTAAAATCCATCTATTAGGAAATTAAGACTTCAGGATTTTCAAGACACTTTGAAGAGAAGCAGAAAGAATTGATCCTCGGAATTCAGAGTTTGGATGGATACATTTTGGAAAATGTTAATTGATTTTTCCAAATAACTCCTCTTTTTATGACATCAAATGTTTTCCTATACTTCGTAATATTAAAAATAGGAGATATCAATCAACCAAATTGTCAGTATGAAGGAAAAACAAAGAGTTCAGAAAGTAAACTCTCAAAATTCTTTCCTCCCACACCCCATCGCTGTCTCAAGAGGCTACTATGATACCGCCATCACAATGAGGGAGGAGACGTAGAAAGAGGGAGATGTGGGATATCAGAAACAGTAGCCTAACAAGAAAGAAGCTAATAAAATCTCCAGGCTCGTGGTGAAGGAGATCCCAGGGTGAGAGCTAAGAACTCTAAGAAATAAAGAGCAACTAGTTCGAAGGGTAGTATCAGCAGGGAGTGATGTCTTCAAGAAGATAATAATGATAGAACGTCTGATATGTTGAATGTGTTGTTAAGAGATTTAGAAAACTGGGAAAGATTAGTTTTGGGGTTAAAGTAAGTGAAAAACTACTCATGGGTAAATGAAAAAAACTACTAATGAAAATGCCAAGAATTATTAAGAGCAGAAAAAACAAAGTTTAATAGGAAAGGCAATCATAGTTCACTACATGACTCCACTCTGAAGACCTAACAGAAGTCTCATAATGTAAGTACCAAATATAGATTTAACCCAAATTACATACAATGATATTGGAAGGAGTGGGGTAGGGAAAAGGTGCACGTTTGTAGTGGAGAAGGAGAAGAAAATGGAACTAAATTCTCATTTTTCAGAGTGGGAGGTCTGTAGACAATGCCCCAAACTGAAAACTCAAAAAGTAGCAATGCAGTCTATGATTTGGAGATACAAAGGGAAACACTCACAGAGTTCTGGGAGTGAGGCAGTAGGGGAGAGTTTGTGGACCCCTATTTTTCTTAAAATGTTGGATAATCTGGGGCATCTGTTTGGCTCAACCTGTTAAGCATCCGACTCTTGATTTCAGCTCAGGTCGTGATCTCGTTCATGAGATAGAGCCCCGAGTTGGGCTCTGCACTGATGGCATGGAGCCTGTCTGGGATTTTCTCTCCCTTGCCCTCTTCCCCTCCCCCTCAAAATAAATAAATAAACTTAAGAAAAATTGGATAATCTAAAAACCTATGTGCTTGCAGAGCTTTGGTAAATAAATTAAACCTATACTAGAAAACAGGAACAGGGTTATTTAGTGGGCCAGAAATTTTGAGTAAGTTTTTGGAAATAGGAATCAGATGGGATTACACTGATGGAGAAAGTAAAACAGAAGTAGGGAACCTGAAACCTAACAGGGTCACAGGCAGGGCATTTGATAAACCTGGAAATTCAGGAGGAAGAACAGTCTGGGGAATGGAAGACATGAAGTTAACTAAAGCCTGCCTGTACATTGGGGCGGGTCCAGCACCACTAGTTATGGCTTTGCTGCAGGGTACAGCATGTAGATAAATTTAACAGAGGACTCTGAGTTGGGCTTTAGGTGCCTANTTCCTAAGACGACACAGACACACTTAAAGAAAGAATGAAAGGTAAAGACATGTTAGCACAGCAGAGAAATCTAAATTGCTCTCACCCATGGGATAGCCAAATTGTTTTATATTTGGTATTCACTGAATTTTTTTTTTTAGTTCTTTTCTTCCTTTTGCTGCATAGGTCTTTCATGGTTTCTTTTCTTCCTTTTAGATGTCCCACTAATTTTTATCCAATTAGTGATTTCCCTTAATTTTTTTACTCAAACTTAAAATTATATTTATCTTGAGGTTCATCCAGGTTTTTGTGTGTATCAATAATTCATTCCTTTTTGTTACTGAGTAGTATTCCATTATATGGATATATCACGCTTTGCTTTTCCATTCACTCGCAAGGGGATATTTGGATTGTTTTTAGTTTAGGGCTGTTAAAAGCAAAACTGCTCTGAACACTTGATACAAGTCTTGGTATGGATGTAAATTTCCTTGGGTAAATATCCAGGAGTAGAATGACTGGGTCAAATGGCAGGTGTGTCTAACTTTTTAAGAAAATACCTTTTACATCCCAGCCAGCAGTGCGTGTAAGTTTCAGTTCCTCCAAATCTGGCAATACTTGCTGTGGTTTGGTCTGATTAATATTAGTCATTACCATGGTTGTGTAATGGTATCTCATTGTGGTTTTCATGTATGTTTCTCTAATGACTAATGATGTTGAACATCTTTTTATGCGCTTCTTTGTCATCCAAATGTTTTCTTTTTCCATTAATTTTATTTAAAAAAAATTTTTTTAATGTTTTATTTATTTCTAGGAGAGAGAGAGAGAGAGACAGCATGAGCAGGGGAGGGTCAGAGAGAGAGGGAATCACAGACTCTGAAACAGGCTCCAGGCTCTGAGCTGGCAGTCAGCGCAGAGCCCGACGCGGGGCTCGAACCCACGAACCGCGAGATCATGACCTAAGCGAAAGTCGAACGCTTAACCAACTAAGCCACCCAGGCGCCCCCATTAACTTTATTTTTATTGTGTTAAGAACACTTTTCATGAGATCTATCCTTTTAATAAATTTTAAGTGTACATAACACAACAACTTGGATGGACCTCAAAATAATCCTATTAAGTAAAAGAAGCTAGATAAAAGTGTACAGACTGTATAGTTCTATTATATAAAACTGCAGAAAATGCAAATTATAGTGACAGAAAGCATTGGTGGTTAGTTGGGGAAGAGGAGAGGAGAAAGAGGAAAGATTACAAATGGGTATAAGTAAACCTTCGGAGGTGATGAATATCACTGCCTTGATTGTGAGGATGGTTTCATGGGTCTATATCATGAGTATATAAACTTATCAAATTATGCACTTTACATATATGCAGCTTATTATAAGTCAATTATATATCAATAAAGTTTTTTAATGGAATAATTATATTTAGCTATCAATGCCATACAAAATAAAGTCTTTAGAATGCTTTATTCTTCCTCTTCCATCCAATCTTCCAAATTTTTGTTAAAACCAAATAAAATTTACTTTCAGACTGTTATTTTTTTTAAATGTTTATTTATTTTTGAGAGAGAGAGAGTGTGTGTGTGAGCAAAGGGGAGAGAGAGAGGGAGACACAGAATCTGAAGCAGGCATCAGGCTCTGACCTGTCAGCACAGAGCCCCATGTGGGGCTTGAACTCAGGAACAGTGAGATCAGGACCTGAGCCAAAGTTGGACACTTAACCAACTGAGACACCCAGGCACCCCACTTTCAGACTGTTACTAGTTTTTCAGACTCCCGAAGAGTCTTTAGAAAAGTTGATTATGCAAACTCACCACCCAAAAAACAAATAAGCCAGTGATGAAATGGGCAAAAGACATGAATAGACACTTTTCCAAAGAAGACATTTAGATGGCTAACAGACACATGAAAAAATGCTCAACAGCACTCATCATCAGAGAAATACAAACCAAAACCACAATATGATACCACCTCACACCCATCAAAATGACTAAAATTAACAACTCAGGCAATGACAGATGTTGACAAGGATGTAGAGAAAGAAGAGTCCTTTTACACTAAAGGTAGAAATGAAAACTGGTGCAGTCACTCTGGAAAACAGTATGGAGGTTTGTCAAAAAATTAAGAATAAAACGACCTAGAACCCAACAATTGCACTCCTAGGTATTTATCCAAAGGATACAGGTGTGCTGTTTCAAAGGGGCACATGCACCCCAATGTTTATAGCAGCACTATTGACAATAGGCAAAGTATGGAAAGAGCCCAAATGTCCATCGACTGATGAATGGATAAAGATGCAGTATACATATATACAATGGACTATTACTTGGCAATTAAAAAAAAAGAATGAAATCTTGCCATTCGCAACAATGTGGATGGAACTAGAGTGTATTATGCTAAGCAAAATTAGTCAGAGAAGGACATGACTTCATTCATATGTGGAATTTAAGATACAAAACAGATGAACATAGGGGAAGGGAAGCAAAAATAATATAAAAACAAGGAGAGGGCAAAACATAAGAGACTCTTAAATTGGAGAACAAACTGATGGTTGGTGAAGCGGTGTGGGTGGGTGAATGGCTAAAGGGGCAAGAGGCATTGAGGAAGACACCTGATGGGATGAGCACTGGGTATGATATGTAGGGGATGAATCATTGGATTCTACTCCTGAAATCATTATTGCACTATATGCTAACTAACTTGGATGTATATTTTTTAAAAATTTAAAAAAAAAGAAAATTTGATTATGGACTAAGCCTTTAAAAAACTAGTAACTTTCATGTTAAACAATATAGCATAATTAAATAAAAAGCACTCACAAATCAATAAGAAAAAGCAAAAAACCCAATAAAACAATGAACAAAAGATATGTACAGATAATTTACAGAAGCAATGCAAAAGGATGAAGAAGTTTTAAAAATTTGCTTGATCTTAATTAATAAAACGTAAACATCAATGAACTAACATTTTGCCTCTCCAATGGGCAAAATGAAAAAAATTATCCAATATTGGGCACACATATAATGTTAATGGATTTTAAGTTAATACAATTTTTTGGAGAGGAATTTGACAGTTTCAAATTTTGAATGTGCATATACTGTAATCTATCAATCTAATTTTGGACACTATTACACAAAAATACCAGTGCCTATACAGAAGCATAATGTTAAAAAGCATAAATAGTTAAATGTATTAACTATTTAATCTGAAATATTACTTAGCCTTTCATCAGTAGGGAAGTGATTAAGTAAATTACCTATATGGTGGAATATTATGAACACATTAAAAAGGATCTGTATTACAGATATAAAGGAGGTCTACCAACTATTAAGTGGAAAAAAAACAGGTTACAGTATATGACCCCATTTTAAAAGATAAAAACAAATCAGAATAAAACAGTCCCTCACTCCCTAAAGCCCATATGTCCACATCCATAGCTAGAGCTACATCTAATCTATATTTGTATGCCTTACAGGCATAAAAAAAAAAAGCTAAAAGAGAGTGCACACCAAATTATTAACAGAGTTTATCACTGGGTAGTGGAAGCGTGTGTAAAGGGGTTAGATGTTCACTTTTTACTTCATGTAGTTTTGTGTTTGAATCTGTCATAAAATTATGTATAAAGCATATATTATTTTTGTAATAAAAAACTAACAAATGCTTTTCAGTTAACAAATAAACTAATTTCAATGGAATAAAATAAGTTACTAAAGCATTCTATTCATTTGTTCCCTGTGATGGTTAATTTAATGTATCAACTTGGCTAGTCATCCACCCATATATTCTAGATGTTTCTGTGAAGATTTTTTAGATGAGAGTCACATTTAAACCAGTAGATTTTGAGTAAAGCAGATTATCCTCTGTAATGTGGCTAGGCGTCCTCCAATCAGTTGAAGGCCTCAGGAGGGAAAGANTGCCCACAGGTTGCCTTCAGACTCAAACTGCAACTTTCCCCAGCCTGCCAGCCTCCTCTGCTTTTTGGACTTGCCAACCCTCAAAATCCTATGAACCGATTCCTTAAAATCTCTCTCTCTGTATATGTATCTAGATTTCTCTATGTCTATATCATCTATATCTCCTTTTGGAAAGCCCTGACCAACACATTCTCCTAGTACATAAAGTCTAGCTTGTGGTATAGTGGAATGTGCATGCGTGGCATGTTACAGCTGAATATTGACAACTTCTACTAGGGTGCATATCTTTGGGTGAGTTCCTCTACCTCTTAAAACTTTTAAGTCCTTGTCTATGAAATGTGGCCCTACTCACTTTACGGGGATGGTGTTAAGCATTCAGTGAGGTAACACATGTAACATACCTGGGGCTTGGTTGGTTCTGAATAATCCCCTTCCATTGAATGATATCCATTACAAATGAGAGCTGCCTATGTTCTAGGGTCTTTAACAGAAACCTAGAAGGAGGTCACATAACTAAAGGATCTGTTGCCACAGCAACTGAATACAAGGCTGCACATGCCAGGAAACACCTACCGATCAAATTCAGGTGAGGGACACCATCAAATGGCTTCCAAGTTTAGAGCAATTATTTTGGAGGCGGGTGCATATGCGAATGACACAGTGTTGTAAGAGACTCACAGGAATGCCATATCGGGTCCGGTAGAGAGTCCTCATTGCGACACTTGTTCCACACAGACAGCATTCATTCATGTCAGCTGCAACTTGACACGCGAGACACACGAAACAAAATGTGCCACAGAGACCTGGACATATGGAAGCAGAGGAATAGGTTACTCCACTCCGTTCCCACCGCGTTTGAAAGTTAGTTTGCTTTCACGAATAGCAGCCCCAATCATGACTGCCATCCATCCAGTAGGGCTGGATGGGATGGGTATAAAGCTGAAGGATGAGGCAGGTTGGGGACTGCATGATGAAGTGTGAGTGCTCGGAATTGGTTATGAAAGTTATGAGGAACCACTGAAATATTTTAAGAAGGAAGAATGATTTGGTCAGGGTTGCAATTAAGAAATCCTGCTATGAAGCAATTAAGCTTATATTAGAACTTGTAATTCACTTTTTTGAGGGACAATACTAGGGGCTGGAAGATTAAAATATTCATCTCTAGAGTGTTTTAGAAATGCAGTCTTAGTGGGGCGCCTGGGTGGCTTAGTTGGTTAAGCGTCCGACTTTCGCTTAGGTCATGATCTTGCGGTTCGTGGGTTCGAGCCCTGCGTCGGGCTCTGTGCTGACTGCCAGCTCAGAGCCTGGAGCCTGTTTCAGAGTCTGTGACTCCCTCTCTCTCTGACCCTCCCCTGCTCACGCTGTCTCTCTCTCTCTCTCTCCTAGAAATAAATAAAACATTAAAAAAAATTAAAAGAAAAAAAAGAAATGTAGTCTTAGTATTACTATGATTTGCAGATGCTGAACTAGTCTTGAGATGTGTAAGTCATCACCCCAGATCATTCACTAAGACAATGAGAGAGAATAAACAAACCCATTGTTCCATTTTCTAGGTAAGTTTTCTCTCTTCGCTTTTTAAATTTTTTTAATGTTTATGTTTATTTTTGAAACACAGAGAGAGAGAGCTTGGGCGGGGGAAATGGGCAAAGAGAGAGGGAGACAGGCTCCAAGCTGTCAACACAGAGCCTGATGTGGGGCTCGAACTCACCAGCTGTGAGACCATGACCTGAGCCAAAATTGGACGCGCAACTGACTGAGCCACCCAGACACCCCTCTCTCTGTGTTTTTTAAAGTACAGTTGACCCCTGGATGATGCAGAGGTTTGGGGGCCCCAACCCCTTGCACAGTCAAAAATCTGTGTGTAACTAAAAAATTATTTTTGATGTCTATTTATTTTTGAAAAAGAGAGAAAGAGACAGAGCATGAGAAGGGGAGGGATAAAGAGAGAGGGAGACACATAATCTAAAACAGTCTCCAGGCTCTGAGCTGTCCATACAGAGCCTGACTCAGGATTTAAACTCAGGAACAGTGAAATCAGGACCTGAGCTGGAGACAGACACGTCATCGACTGAGCCACCCAGGTGCCCCTGTGTGTAACTTTTGAATCCCCCCAAACTTAACTACTAATAGCCTACTACTAACAGGAAGCCTTACTCATAACATAAACAGTTGATTAACACGTATTTTATATGTTATATGTATTACACATTATATTCTTACACTAAGGTTAGCTAGAGAAAAGCAAATGTTCAGGAAAGCATGGGAAGAGAAAATGCTGTGAATGTACTGTCCTGCACAGAAACCTGCATAGACGTGAGCCATGTCTCACGTCTCACAACATGGGGTTGAGCAGTTCAACCCTAGGTTGTTCAGGGGTCAACTTGATTCCAAATTTCAATTTCATTGGTAAGTTAAAGTTTAATGTATTTTCTTTCCTGATCTCAGAACATTCTGTAGACTTGAGGCAGGCAAATAAACCCCAGAGCAAATGTTTTTGTAGGCAGGTTGGTTTGTTTCTTTGTTGGTATTGAGAACTAAGCTTCTTGACATCTGACATCCCCATCCCACCCCCAAATTTACGCCTCCTCAACTTTACTTAGAGAGGTCTCACAAAAAGAAAACAAAGCAGAGTCACAGATTCTTTTCTGATGAGAAGCTGACTGCCTTTAGAATTCTGTATTCTCGGATATATAAAAAAATCTAAATGTAGAAATTAAAATGATCCTTTCCTGAGTCCACGTCAAAATCATGGATGAGTAGTACCCCTGTGTACCGCACAATGTAACTATAAAGTAATGAGTTTACGTATAATAAAAACAGTCCTTTTTCTTTCTTTTTTTTAATCAAGTTAAACTGGAAATGTCTCTTTTAAATTAATGTGTGGTCCATTTATAATCATCAGACCAGACCCACTCATTGTGAGAATCATCAGCTTTGTTACTGTTATCTTAACTCCAGAACTAATTTTAGAAGTAAGACTATTGTTTCACATGCTGGAGAAAAATTAACTTATAATCAGCACAAGCTTTTTTTCTTAACTTACCATTCATTGCCTGACATGCCAGGTGCCCTGTAATGGGCCAGGAACCTTCACTACACAATAAGGGAGGGATGAGGGAAGGCTTTGACCTTTGGTCATTCACCCCCAATGGCAATTATGGGGGCATTTCCTAGCACTTACAGACTCCGCAGTCGCTGAAGCAATCACACATGCCTGTCTGCCAGTTGGAGTTTTGGGGTACAGGACCACATCCAGGCTGAGTCACGATGACCACTGGTGACTGGGCTTGCATTTTCGATGCAAGGTCTTAAATGGCAGTGGTCTGAAAAGGAAAAAGTTGGTGTAAGTAGAGTCAGCTTTGCTCATGGGAACCTGTTTTGATGCATTCTACTTCAAAGGCAAGTGTGACAATTTAGATGAAGTTGCTTGCTGACATTTTTGATTGATTGTTTGAAAGGTTTTTTTTATGTTTTATTTTTACTTGAGAGAGAGAGAGAAAGAAAGAGAGAGCGAGAGAAGGAGACAGGATCTGAAGGGGGCTCTGTGCTGACAGCAGAGAGCCTGATGTGGGGCTTGAACTTCTGAACCGTGAGATCATGCCCTGAGCTGAAGTGAGAAGCCAAACCAACTCAGCCACCCACGCACATAATAAAGTTTTTATTTAAATTCTAGTTAGTTAACATACAGGGTAATATTGGTTTCAGGTACAGAATTTAATGATTTATCGCTTACATCTAACACCAGTGCTCCTCACAACAAATGCCCACCTTAACACCCATCACCCACTTAACCCAGCCCCCCGCCCACCTCCCTCCATCCTTGCTGATCTTTGAAGAACATAATTTCTATCCCTGCTCCCCAGAGGAGGGAGGCCCCTGGAGGAAGGAATTCCCCGAACTGGCCAAATGAACAATCGCTTCTCTTGGAGTAAGGGAGCAAAACAGGGTTATTGGTATTGGTTTTACACAGCTATCTAGTATCCACGCAAGATGGGAACCAATGACCAACTTGTACTAGTTGTCAGAAGTAGTGAATTGCAGAATACAGTAGGCTTCTTTAAAGTTGCACCGTCATCCTAAGCTTTTGTGTACACACATCCTTCCCCTCTTCTTCCTTTTATATGTTCCCTTTTCTTTTGGATTTATTTCTGATTAGCAGTTGTAAAGAAAAACCTCCCCTATTTTCTGGCTACCCACAGAAGAGGTCACTTCTACTCACCAAATGTGTGGTATTTTTATCCCACACCAAGCAATTCTGCAATAGCAGCTCGAGTGTCCTACAGTCCAACTCAATTCTGACACAGTCTACAGGAGATAGCCTCAGATCCCACAGAGTAAGGACTCATTTAACAAGTCACTTACCAGAAAAAAAAAAAAAAAAGAATGAGGATAATCTCTATAAACTCACGTAGAATGATTTCCTGGATATACTGTTAAGTGAAAAAAGCAACATACAAGAGTATCTGTTGTATGACATCCTTTATGTAAGAAATAAAGGAAGGAATGTATATAGAAAACATACATATACAATAAGAATTACAGAAGGAATAAACCAGAAATGAATAAGTTTGTTATGTTCAGAGTAAATAGGGTAAAACGAATGGGAGAATGGAAACAGAATGGTAGGGGTGAGGTGATACCAGTCATCACGAGGAAGTCACCAACTAGCTAAGGTGAGCCTACTGGAAGACAAAGGGGAGTCGAGACAGGAGAGATACGGCTAGAGTCCACTACCAGGGGAAGAGTCCCCTCTTTTTTTTTTTTTTAATGTTTATTTATTTGTTTTTGAGAGGTGGGGGGGGGGGACAGAGGGAGACAGAGAATCCCAAGCATGCTTCGTGCTGTCAGCATAGAGCCTGACATAGGGCTTGAACTCGAGAGTCATGAGACTGTGACCTGAGCCCAAGCCAGACATTTAACCGACTGAAGCCACCCAGGTGCCCCTGTATTATAATTAATATTAAAACCACACTGAAAGGAGTAGGGAAGAAAAGGTTAACCATAACAACCTTGGAAATCAGTGTTTTGACTATGTAATGTAAGGCTAAAGACAAAAAGAACAAATATTTATACCCTGGTTATTAAACTTGTTTTTCATAAGAGTATGGGTTAGCAGTTCTGAAATTTCTTTATATATATCCATGCTGGGCTTGAGTAAATAAATATATTGTAGATAATAAGCCTGAGTAATCAAAATTAATATTACCAGTAATGGGACATATTGACATCATGTATTTGCTTAATATCATGTACTGAAGGATACAACATCATTTCTGTGTTGTTTTACCAAAAATACATATTCAAAATCCACTCATGATAAAGTATCAGACAAACACAAGGGGAAGGATATTCTACAATATATCTGGCCAGTCCTCTTTAGAAGTGTCAACACTGTGAAAAACAGATGGAAGGGGACTAAGGAGATAGGGTGACCAAATACATTTTGGGATCTTGAATTGAATCCTGGAACAGAAAAGGGACTGTCAATACTCTTCAACCAGAGATCATGAAGAACACAAGTCTAGTTGAACAATTTGGGTTTATTACTTATAGCAAGGGGGAAGGCACACCATGGGGACTATAGGGTGTCTGAGTATCAAGGTATTAGAAAACACTTTTCAGTTGGGTAACCTTGGAAAAGGATCAAGGAAATGGAGGTGATCCAGAAAGGGGAATACAATTCTATGAGTGGGTATATTAATAAATCTTCTCTACAGGGAGCACTGACCTAGTGCAAGGATACCTCTGCAATTGGTAAAACAGAAGCAGTCATTCATATTAGCCAGGAAAGGGAAACATTGGTATGTTGTGGCTTGGATAATGCTTAAAGTTCAAGTATGTGTTCTAATATGATTATGGAATGCTAGTGTTTTTATCTTGATCCATGATGGTCACAGACTAGCCTTATCTGATAGTGATGCTCTGTGAAATTGTTTATGTGTAA
Organism: Crocuta crocuta; assembly: GCF_008692635.1. Lineage (NCBI taxonomy): Eukaryota > Metazoa > Chordata > Mammalia > Carnivora > Hyaenidae > Crocuta > Crocuta crocuta. The sequence continues at coordinate 1,827,901 of NW_027531914.1, forward strand.
GAGGAAAACATCAAGACCTTGTATGAGATGACAGGGATGGACCTTGAGGGTGTTAATGCTAAGTGAGATAAGTCAGACAGAGAAACATAAATACTGTATGATCTCCCTTATATGTGGAATCTAAAACCAACCAACCAAGGGCACTTGGGCAGCTCAGTGTGGAGCTTGTTTGTGATTCTCTCTCTCTGCACCCCCCCCCATTTTGAAGACTCGCTTCAAAGTATTTCCCAAACACTTTGTGTGAGGGTTCCAATTATTGCACATCCTGGTCAACATTTGTTATTGTCTGTCTTTCTGTGTGCTATTTTTGCAACATTTTTCATAAATCTAAAATTATTTAAAGAAAAAGACAAAACAAAACATAAAAAAGAGTCTGGGAAGAGGGGAGCCCTATAGGATTTACAGTGAAAAAAATAGAAAAATAGCCTGTTACAAATGCTGTAAAAAATATATTCCTAAATTCAAGTAATACATAATGTAACTATAGCCATTATAAAATTTTTGAATTTCCCTCCCTTATTCTTAGGAACTATTCTAAAGAATTTCTCTTTAGCGGGTGTGGATGACGGTGGGTGGCTCAGTCGGGTAAGCGTTGCACTTCGACTCAGGTCATGATCTCACGATTTGTGGGTTTGAGCCCCGCTCTGGGCTCTGTGCTGACAGCCAGCTCAGAGCCTGGAGTCTGTTTCAGATTCTGTGTCTCCCTCTCTCTCTGACCCTCCCCTGTTCATGCTGTCTTTCTCTCTCTCAGAAATAAATAAAACATTGTTTAAAATTTTTTAAAAAGAATTTCTCTTTTTTTGTATAAAATACCATTAAACTGCATGCAGGATAGTTGAAGCTTATTTTAAATTTATTAGGTTTGTCCTTTAATAAAGATATATTAAAGTGGTTTTTGGTTTTGAGTTTTGCTTTATAAAAAAATACCGTAACGGCCTTTTACTGCTGTTTGGCAATAAAGGACGATTGTGGATGTCAAAGAAAACAATGCAAAGGAATGTTGTAGTAAGTAAACACAAAACCACTGGGGGCTGATCATGGGGGCGGGGTGTTATTTGCCATTGTCTATGTGGGAAGGAGTCTTCTATCCTGAAGTGATGGAATTTAGTGAACCATCTGGCTGTGCTTGGCCTCCCTTCGCAGGAGGTTAAGGAGGCTGAGAGCAGGTCGGTGTCAGGCTGAACCAAGCTGTCAAACCCTCCCTGCCCGTCAGCAGCCCCTGTTTTGCCTTTTAGGGTAAATAGCCCATCTGGCCCCAGTTGCGGTCCAAAGGCGACGTGACATCCCCTGATGCTGGGGTAGGCTGGCTTCAGCTCTGCTGCGCGGAGTGTGGGGTGGGCTTCTCATCTGGTCTGTCCCCTTGCCACCAAGGATGGTGAGTGCGAGCTGCAGTATTCCTGCCCCCGCGGAAGGTGTTTTCCAACAGGTACCCACATTCAGCCTTGTGCTATCTTTGATTATGTGCTGGGCTCTCTCCCCTGCCTGTGCCTGCGAATTCTCCAGGGCAACATGCAACCGGCCCAAGGGTTGGGTCGGCGGCAGTGAGGGGGCCGACTGCTCCAGGCATCTGCCCCTCGAGGTCGTGGGAAGGGTCCGCGAGGCTGGGAGCCGCTGGTCTCTCCAGCTGGATGCGCGGCACGCACTGAACAAAGGGCGCGCGGCGGTCAGATTGAGCCTGGAGGGGACAGCGGCTGGGCCTTCGCGCAGCCTCAGGACCCGCGGTCCAGGGCGAGGGACCCGGGGAGCTGGGACAGGTCCTCGCCCCNGCTTTCACTAGCTGGTGTCGGCTGTTCAGCTTACTTCTGATAGGGAAGTAAGAGAAAGAAACTAACACGCCTCGCTGATTTTAACGCCTATTAGGTGGGTTCTAGATTCTAATACCGGTGCACTTGCCCAGTTTTTATCTTAATAGGCAGCAACCGCAGTTTTCTGAACAAATTCCTTCTGTCGATCTCATGAGAAAGCAAGTAAAGAAATTTTCTTTCCTTTCCGTTGCTCACCCTTTTCACAATAATTAGCTTGGCTTTGGGGAAAGTAAGCCTCCAGTGTGGTATGGAAACCCAGTAAAGGCAGGGAAATCTGTGCGCTGTTTTTGCTGATGTACTTCAAAAGTTTAGAATGGGCCTGGCACACAGGAGGTGCCCGTTAACATTCCCGCTACCACGTTCTCTTAACCCCCATCTTGCCGAGGCAATGCGTGATGCCGGTTGGAGATGGTGTACATCAGACCCTGGCTAGTGCCCACTGAAGCAATGGCTCTTCCTCACAGGACCCAGTTTTCCTCTATATCCCAAACTCCAGTACTAAAATGGTAGAAGGGGGTGATAGGTTCCTACATTTGGGGAAGAAGACACATTGCAGGGAATACTTTAAAAATGGCATATTGCTTTTTGCATTGCAACAATCAACTCTTAGGAAAAACATGAGAGGCTATACCACGAAGTGTGTCTGGTTATCTCTGGGTGCTTGACTGATAGATTTTTGTTTTACTTTTATCTTTATAAATTCATGTATTGTCTGCATAACTACAATGAACATTCATTCATTCATTCACAAAGAAGTCCTGGGGAACTTTTAAAAGAACTGTTTATTTATTCATTTAGAGAGAGATTGAGATAGAGCGTGAACAGGTGGCTGGCAGTAGAGAGAGAAGGAGACAGAGAATCCCAAGCAGGCTCTGCAGTCCAGATCCTGACATGGGGCTCGAACCCACAAACCATGAAATCATGACCTGAGTTGAAATCAAGAGTTGGAAGCTTAACTGACTGGGCCATCCAGGCACCCTCACTTATTTCTCTTATAACCAACAATTTGGAAACAAAAAACAAACACAATCACTTTTTAAAAATTGTAAAGGGATCACGCTGATTATGCTAGAGCCATTTGTATTTTTTTTTCCTTAGTGCCTAGCCAATACCTGGCACAAAACTGGCATTCAATAAATATCAGGTGAGTGAATGAATATTTCTACAATCTCTCTCAGAGGAAAAACATGTTCATGTAACTTGCTTATTCTTTTAAGAACTCTGCACTGTGATTTTTTTTTTAAATATTTTTATTTATTTCTAGGAGAGAGAGAGAGACAGCGTGAGCAGGGGAGGGTCAGAGAGAGAGGGAGTCACAGACTGAAACAGGCTCCAGGCTCTGAGCTGGCAGTCAGCACAGAGCCCGACGCGGGGCTCGAACCCACGAACCGCGAGATCATGACCTAAGCGAAAGCCGGACGCTTAACCGACTAAGCCACCCAGGCGCCCCTCTGCACTGTGATTTTAATATAGTAACAGTAATCTGAAGGTTGCAGAGTTGAAACTTGTCTGCAATTATAGAATTGCCCTTCCCTTACCTGTCTTCACTCAATATATTCTTTTTTTTAAATTTTTTTTAACGTTTTGTTGATTTCTGAGAAAGAGAGACAGCATGAGCAGGGGAGGGTCAGAGAAAGAGGGAGACATAGAATCTGAAACAGGCTCCAGGCTCTGAGCTAGCTGTCAGCACAGAGCCCTACGGGGGGCTTGAACCCACGAACAGTGAGATCATGACCTGAGCCAAAGTCGGCAGCCCAACCGACTGAGCCACCCAGGTGCCCCTTCACTCAGTATATTCTATATGTGTTTATGAATTCAAATGGGCTGCTATTAGCCCTTTTAGCAGCATGAGATCTGAACATTTTCAAAGTACCTTTGAAGTCCAATCGGTATATTCATTCTGTCGCAAGTAGCTTCATCCAAAATGTCCCTATGCTGACTGCCGCTTAATTTATAAAAAATCGACTTTCTCAGTTTAGTGGCCAAAACAGTCTTCAGCACATCAGTTTTTGTCTTTCACTACTTTTGGCTTCCTCTTTTAAATATGGGAAATTGTGGGTACCCAGGTGCTTCCGTGGACTTTAGCGCAATTAACTGAGCCCCAAGAGATTTCTCATGTTATTTAAAGAAGTTCATTTCTGATGAAGGTCACCTTACAGGAGTGGGGAAGGCTGTTCTATCCAGCCCAGCCCAGAAGAGCAGTGCTAGAAGGAACCTATGTTGCAGATATTCATCTGATCAATAAATCAATGTTCAAAAGGGTTTTATAATCTCTCACATGGAAACTCTCTCAAGGAAACACCATCCTTGATGGTTATAAAACTGAGAGGAGAAAGGAAACACACTCTTACACAGGTCTGTGGCTCAAAGATGATTTCAAAATTCTAGAGAACTGTAAGTTGCAATGAAATCTAAAACAGTAACAAATGCAAAGCCTCCCCAGAGGCTACAAATCTCTTTTGCTTCAGCCTTAAGTATCCAATAGTTTTTAATCCTAGCATTCAAGATCAGAGATCAACAGTATTTGGAGATAGGGGAGGTGGTGGTGATAACAAGACAACTTTCCTGAAATCTCTCTACTGCCAGTAACCTTGCTAAGAATTTCTGGGACCTTATCTACAACAAGCCTGTCTCCCAAGTTCAGTGGTTCTCAATGCTTACTGTGCATAAACACCACTTGGAGAGCTTGTTTACCAGGAAGAGTGCTGGGCATTAGCCTCAAAAAATTGTTATTCAGTGTAATATATTACATTAATTATATTAATATTAGTCAATCCAGGTACTAAATACATTACTTAGATTTTCTTCTTCTTTCTAGTGTTTACTGATGTTAAAATTTGATTTTTAATTTTTTTAAAGATTTAATTTTTAATTTTTATTTAATTTATTTTTTAAATTTACATCGAAGTTAGTGAGCATAAAGTGCAACAATGATTTTAGGAGTAGATTCCTTAATGCCCCGTTACCCATTTAGCCCATCCCCCCTCCCACAACCCCTCCAGCAACCCTCTGTGTGTTCTCCATATTTAAGTCTCTTATGTTTTGTCCCCCTCCCTGTTTTTATATTATTTTTGTTTCCCTTCCCTTATGTTCATTTAAGATTTTATTTTTAACTAATCCCTGCCCCTAACGTGGAGCTTAAACTCACAACTCCGAAATCAAGAGTTGCATACTCCACCGACTGAGCCAGCCAGGCACCCTGATTTTTTCACTTCAGTTGAAACATTTTCATTTCATAATCTCTCATCTCATTAGCTATCAAATGTAAGACAAGAAGGGTAACATCTCTAAACATATAAGTTTAATTTTGAAGGATTCTAGTCTGTTTTCTTACTTTCATGTTGAAAATTCAGAGATTCTCATGTTTCATTAGCTAAATCCATTTAGCTAAAAATCCATTAGCTAAAAAATCCCATTTCCCATTTCTAGTATTTTAAATGGATAGATCAAGTAAAATATTTGCAAAGCACAAAGAAATTAGACCAGCACAAGTAAACATGCATATGTATTAATACAAAGAATGAAATTAATGATCAGGTTAGTAAGCACAATATCTAGTATATGTTTTTTGTTGAAAACGGCAGTTGTTGAGGATGCAAGGCTAACTTACACTACTCTGAAAAGCATGGCATCTAACGCAAGCTTGGCACATACTTGTTGAATTTGACTACATTTAAACCAATTAGATAAGAAAACACTGGCCTTTCAGCTGAACCTCAAAATACAGTATATTAGAAATAAAAATAAGAAAATTGAGTAGGTAAAAAACCTACCCCCTCTGCCAGTGCTAAGATAAGCTTTTAAAGAATTGTTTGATTTTAAAGTACTTACAGTGAAGAAATAAGTTCCGAGCAGGAAGTGTCTTGTAGCGTGGGAGAGAACCTCACTAGAGGAGAAAGGTATATGAAGACAGAGAAGTAAATGTGCAACACATAGTTCAAACAACTGATTCAGAGGTTTTTATTGGCCAGTGTAATTCTAGCAGCAAGGTGTGTTCAAGCTACCTTGAAACTGAAAATACTTCTTGCCCCATAATGTGTGCTCCTTCTCCTGGGTTGTGTTAAGGGAAAAGATTTGATTTATTATATAATTTGATTGCTTTTACATGCCTGGGAGAGCTTACCAATTTTTAAAATTTACTTCCTTTAGTGCAACAAATAACTACGGTTTAGCATAGATCTATTGCCATATTTATATTGGGAGAAAACAGAACATCTGGAATTCTATACATAATCTGACATTTCTCTTTCTTTCTTTCTGCTTCTTTGGACTTCTTTTGTTTTCTCTAGCATTGATGAAATGCTTACTATGTGTTAGGAACTGTTCTAAACACTCTGCATGTTTTAATTTATTGAATTCTGCCCTCAATTCTGTAAGGTAGGAATGACTACTACCTCCATTTGACTGACAAGGAAACTGAGTCACAGCAATGTTAAATGGCTAGTAGGTGGCAGCTAGGATTTGGCTGAAACGGACTCTAACCTGTGGATGCTGGTGTTTTCACGACAAACTCTCTCACATTCTCACCATATAGTCTGACATTAGCCCTGCTCTTGTGAGAAATATTTGCTATTTCAAACAACCTCACAGTGGGTGAGAAGGAAGCTGATTTCCCTCAGTTCTGAAAGGTTTAGGTTACGAATCAGAAATCAAACACTATGAACAAATATTTGTGAAGGGAGAAACACATGTGTAAAAAAATGGCATAAAGAACCTGAACTTGATGTAGTAAGAAGAGCCATAGTTTATAGGTGAGCCGACATGGGATAAAATCCTAGTCATGCAATGTGTAGCTATGTGGCCTCTGAAACTCAACTCAAAGACGTGAGCCTTGGTTTCCTCACCTCTAAAATTAGAGAAGTCAGGCTTACCTACCAGTCATTAAGGAGTCATTGGTAATATGTGGCCCATTTTAGTGTTCAGTATATGTAAGCTGATACCACTGAAAAATGCTTGAGATACCAACTATAATCTGATACAGTGCTTTTTTTCCCTCAGTGACGACATGCAGTCTTGACAAAGTTTTGCAAAATGGATAGACCTGTTGATTTGGGTGGCATTATAAATTGGTACTTTTCTTTTTGGAAAGCAGTATTATTTATACAGTATATATACTATATAATATTAATATATTAATATAATATTATATATAACATATATAATTATAATTATTATAATATTATATATTATATATCAGAATTTAAAAATATCCTGTACCCTGAAAATTCACTAACTGTATTTTCTTTTTTTTTAAATTTATTTTTATTTATTTTGAGAGAGAAAGTGTAAGTGGGGAAGGGACAGAGAGAGAGAGGGAGAGAGAGAATCCCAAGCAGACTCCATGCTGTCAATGCAGAGCCTGACGTGGGCCTCAATGTCATGACCCTGAGATCATGACCTGAGCTGAAATAAAGAGTTTGATGCTTAATTGACTGAGCCACCCAGGTGCCCCAAGATTGTCTTTTTAAATTTTTCGCCCATGGGCCCTTTGTTTGCCTCAACCTCCTCCCAGTCCCGAATGTTTATTCATGAATATTCGTACATAAAGGAGATATTCATACATGAAGGAAAGGGTCCATTCATGTCAAGTCTGTGTTGAGGAATTAGAGTTTAACCACCCAGCCCGATTCTTTGAGGTATGCTGGGGAAAACTGGAGAAGAATGCAAGATGACATATTTGCAGACAGAAAAAATCTTGGCAGAATACTATGTAATAGGGATTAACAATTGGTGAAGTTCACTGTGGGCTGGGAAGGTAAATTAATTCTACGGTAAGTAAATCTTGAAGGATAGGATTTGAATTGATGCCGATATAGAGATGGAATAGAATGAGCCAAGATGAAGAGAAAGGAACTAACAGGAAACTCGAGTGACTACTTTTCTGACCCAAAAGCTTTGACTTAAATGGGAATAATGGGATGCATTTGAAATAGAGTTGGTGCCAGAAAAACTGTTCACTTTCCATGTCTCTTGAATGTCTAATAGGCATCTCAAGCTTAACATGACTTCACTGAAACTTTGAGTTCCCTTCATCAAAAGATGCTTCCAACAGGGGCACCTGCGTGGCTCAGTTGGTCAAGTAACCCACTCTTGATTTCAGCTCAGGTCATGATCTCACAGTTCATGACTTCAAGCCCTGCATCAGGCTCTGCTCTGGCAGCATGGAGCCTGCTTGGGATTCTCTCTCTTCCTCTCTCTGCCCCTCCCCTACTCATGTGCTCTCTCTCTCTCTCTCAACATAAATAAATAAACATTAAAAAAAAAGATGCTTCTATCACTCAGGAAATTACCAGAGCTTTTGAAGCTCTGCACCGGGAGATGAGGACAAAGACCAAATATATACATAAATATATATATAATTATGACACAGTGCTCCAGCCTGGGAAGAATGTGGACATTGGATGTCACCCTACTGGACTCTGTCTGTGGTTCATAAACTATGATGGAGAGAAGGCTCTACTTGCCTTTCACAAATTGTTAAAATCATTGTATTCATTTAAATCTACAATTAAGTTGAGATTATTGTATGGACCCATCATCCATCTTCAATAATAATCAACTCATTACCAATATTATTTCATTTATATTCACATCCAATTACAACTTCTTTCTCCCCTGGATAATTTTGAAGCAAATTCCAGACATCATATAATTTCATCATCTTCTTGATCCATTCATCCGTTGATGGACACTTAGGTTCTTTCCATGTTTTGGCTTTTGTTGAGAGTGCTGCTATGAACATTGGGGTACATGTGCCCCTATGCCTCAGCACTCCTGTATCCCTTGGATAAATTCCTAGTAGTGNCAATTGCATTAAATGTGTAGATTGCTTTGGGTAGTAATGGCATTTTAACTATATTAATTTTCCAATCCATGAGCATGGAATGTTTTTCCATTTCTTTGTGTCTTCTTCAATTTCCTTCATAAGTTTTCTATAGTTTTCATCATATAGATCTCTTGTATCCTTGTTAGGTTTATTCTGAGGTATTTTATGGTTTTTTGTGCAATTGTGAATGGGATCAGTTTCTTGATTTCTCTTTCTGTTGCTTCATTGTTGGTGTATAAAAATGCAACCGATTTCTGTACGTTGATTTTGTACCCTGCAACTTGGCTGAATTCTTGGATCAGTTCTAGTAGGCTTCTGGTGGAGTCTGTCGGGTTTTCTATGTAGAGTATCATGTCGTCTGCGAAAAGTGAAAGTTTGACTTCCTCTTTGCCAATTCTGATGCCTTTGATTTCCTTTTGTTGTCTGATGGCTGATGCTAGGACTTCCAGCACTATGTTAAACAACAGTGGTGAGAGTGGACATCCCTGTCGTGTTCCAGATCTCAGGGGGAAGGCTCTCAGTTTTTCCCCGTTGAGGATGATGTTAGCTGAAGGCTTCTCATAGATGGCTTTGATGATGTTTAAGTAGGTTCCTTCTATCCCAACTTTCTCTAGAGTCTTTATTAAGAAGGGATGCTGTATTTTGTCAAATGCTTTTTCTGCATCTATTGACAGGATCATATGGTTTTTATCTTTTCTTTTATTGATATGATGTATCACATTGATTGATTTGCGAATGTTGAACCAGCCCTGTAACCCAGGAATGAATCCCACTTGATCTTGGTGGATAATTCTTTTTATGTGCTTTTGGATTTGATTTGCAAGGATCTTGTTGAGGATTTTTGCATCCATATTCATCAAGGATATTGGCCTGTAGTTCTCTTTTTTGCCTGGGTCTTTGTTTGGCTTGGGAATCAGAATGATGCTGGCTTCATAAAACGAGTCTGGAAGTTTTCCTTCAATTTCTATTTTTTGGAATAGCTTGAGAAGAACTGGTATTAATTCCATTTTAAATGTCTGGTAGAACTCCCCAGGGAAGCCATCAGGTCCAGGGTTCTTATTTGTTGGGAGATTTTTGATAACTGATTCGATTTCCTCACTAGTTATGGGTCTGTTCAGGTTTTCTATCTCTTCCCGTGTGAATTTTGGTAGTGTGTGTGTGTTTAGGAATTTGTCCATTTCTTCTAAGTTGNGTTAGGGCTCTTTTCTTCCTAGCTGCTTTCAAAATTCTCTCTTTGTCCTTATATTTTGCCATTTTCACTATGATATGTCATGCAGAAGATGATTCAAATTACGTTTGAGGGGAGTCCTCTGTGCGCTTGTATTTCAACGTTTACTTCCTTCCCCAGGTTGGGGAAGTTCTCTGCTATAATTTGTTCCAGGACTCCTTCAGCACCTTTNGAGACTTGTTATGCTCTCTGCACTTGTGAGCGCTGCTGTACCCAAGAAGATTCTGAATGTCCAGGGCCTATTCTTTCAGAAAGTGTTCTTTGAATGGTATCTCTTGGTCTCTCTTGTTGAGACCTTGGTTTTTTTATTTTCCTACTCGTAGTGGTATTTGTGACTCTCCACCACGTGTACTTTGGCTTGTTTCTTGAGGTAGCCCTGGAGAAGAAAACAGACAGACAAACACACAGGGAACAGAGGGACACAAACGCACAGACAAATCCAACAATCACGCTAACCGTGAGGGAAAACTAAAAAGTAATGAGAAAAGACGGAGGAGGGAAGGCGAATGATAGAAAATAAAAATACATTAAAAAGTCAAAAAGAAGAGAAGATAAGGAAGAAAGAAGAAAACCGATAGACAAAGAATGGTTTAAAGCATATAACCAGATTTCCCAGCTACAATTAAATAGCCGGGTGCATGCAGTGTTGGTTGAAGAGCTTAGAGAAAGAGAGAGATGATAGGGCAGAAATGAGGCAAAATTGGAGATAGAATGAACAGGCAGAAGGGATAAGAAGCTTTTTTCAAAGAGCTAAAGAGTGGAATATGGTTGGAGAGGTGAGAGGAAGAAGGTGGTGTTATCCAGAGAAACTATCTAGTCTGATTACTCCTGAGAGGCTTTGTTATACCGCCATTAACAGTTCCGCTGGTCGCTGCTTCCCTGTTGCCAGGGGTTGAGTGGAGGGTGGGGAAGTGTCGCAGCCTCAGATCCGCCCTGGTCAGGCAGCAATACAACCCGAGTGTTTTTGGGGAATGTAGCAACTTCAGGTCCGCAGAGTCCGGGTCGCCTCACCCCGCCGCAACTGCTTTACTGGCCGCCATTGCTTCAGCAGGCAAGTTTTCGCTCAAGCAGCAGCTGCTTCACCGGGCACTGGAGCCACTTCACCGGGTCGCCGCCACCGCCGCTTCAGCAGGCCGATGTCGCACGAGACTCTGTCGCTTTACCTGGTACCGGGACCACCGCCGCAGGCGTTGCTGCTGCTTCACCGGCCGCCGCCGCTTCAGCAGGCAACTTTCGCTCATGCAGCCGCCGCTTCACACGGCGCCGGTGCCACTTCACCGGGCCACCGCCGCCGCCATGGATGGTGCCGGGCGCATGGCAGTTCAGTTTCTCCTGGCGCCTTCTGGGACCAGAGCACCTAGTGTAAAGTCAGCATCCCAGCCAGAGCTAAAACACACTGTCTTTACAGGCCGAGGGTTTTTCTCTATTCCAGGGATGGTTCTGTGAGCAATCTCAGCTTTTCTTTCCTTTCCCCTGGACTCGCGGCAGCTCGCCACCACTCGCTTTTATCTTCCCCAGTTCGCACTCACGCACTTATGAGGTTTCCTTCCCAGTGCACTCTGTCCCTTTCTCTTCCCAAACTCCTGTGGCTCAGTGTCCTATGACTTCAGACCTTCTCTGTTTGAGAGATGAATGCAGGCGAAATGTACGGTGCTCCCTACTGCTCCGCCATCTTGCCTCCTCCAGCCATAAATTTCCTTTTTTACAGTTAGTTTGTATCAAGATCCAAAATAAGGTATACACGTTGCCATTGGTTGATACATCTCTTAGTTGTTTTAAATCTGTAGATGTCCTTTCCCTCTCTCTATTCCCTACTCCCCTTACCCTCCTCCCCACATACATTTTTGTAGGAAATAAACCTGGTTGTTCATTTGGAGTGTATTCTATAGTCAATATTTGGTAGATTATATCCCCATGATGTCATTTAACATATTTCTCTGTCCCTTGTATTTCCTGTAAAGTGGTTGTAGCTCTAGAAGTTGGATCAGATTCAGGTAAAATTTTTTTGACGAGAACAATTTATAGGTATTGCTGTATACTTTCTTAACAAGGCTCATAATGCTTAGTTGTCTTTCTTTGTCTGATGTTGGTTGATGAGCATTACCTAGGTCCATTCTTTCATTAGAGGATGCAAAATGGTGATATTCTAATTTTATCATTCTGAGGCAGTCTTGGGAATGTGCCTAGGAGACTTTCTGCTACGCGGAACATGTTTAACTGGGGTCCAGCTGCTGCACTTTGAAATCTAGTGCTGCCTTGGCATCGAGGCCATGCCGCCCACAAGCAGCAACTCCAGTGACTGAGTGCAGTGCGGACATTAGGGCAGACATAGACTCTTTTTGTAAGTTGACTTTGGCCGACCTTCCTGAGACTGGCCACTTATAACGCTTTCAACCAGCTTTCTCTACCTCTCCTTGACTCCCAGGGGGATTTGCATCATGGTCTAACAGACTTCCCAGCTTTTTCCTGCTCCTCCTCTGTTTCCTTTCACACAACCATTCCCCCCAAGAAAACCCTTACTCTTCTCATTCAGTCTTGGCCTCTGCTTCTCAGGGGACTAACACACATTCCTTCTTCATTTATTAGCTGGAATGCTTCTAAAAAGAGAAAACTCTCCTAATCAATTATTTGTTTACTATCAGGTATAGTTCCTATAAAAGAGCAAATAAATTATTTGTTCCCTTTATTTACCAGTTTTCACTTTTTTGTTTATTTATTTATTTTGAGAGAGAGAGAGAGCGCGCTCAAGTGGGGGATGTGCAGAGAGAGAGGAGGAGGAGAGAGAATCCCAAGCAGGCTCCTCACTGTCAGGGTGGAGCTCTTTGTGGGGCTCGATCCCACAAACCATGAGGTCATGACCTGAGCCAAAATCAATGAGTTGGATGCTTAACTGACTGAGCCACCCAGGTGCTCAGTATTTATCAGTTTTCAAAATGATGAGTTGCCCCCTAGAATTTTTATAAGTATCTAATGAGTTAAAAAAAATATTGAATCATTATGAACTCATGCATTTTAACATATTTGATGTGTTTCAATCCATTACAGATATTTTCTTTTTTTTTTAAAGATTTTATTTTTAAGTAATCTCTACACCCAACGTGGGGCTCAAACTCACAACCCCGAGATCAACAGGTGCATGCTCCACGCACTGAGCCAGCTAAGTGCTCCTATTGTAAATATTACTCTTATTGATGCTAAAATGGGGTTTTGACAGATTCCTTGCTTTCTTTAGGGCAAGACGTTCCCAGATTATTTTACATATTTTCTGAGATATATATGTATCTCAGACCTGAAACTGACTATTTCTCCAAGGAGTCCTGGCTTGTGAAGATTTCTTGGTGGGATAACATCTGTAACAACAAAAGAGGAAGAAGAATTGGGCAGAGGAACCATCAAGCCACCGTGAGACAAAATATCTATCAGCTAACCACATTCTTCACAGCTGGGCAGCCAATCTTTTCTTGAAGGGAAATCTAGGTGGGACATTGCAATGCCAGCAACCACAAGTGATCCAGGCTTAGCCAATCAAAGGCTCTATACTTTGGAAACGATTGGATGAAAGATTGAGCATATGATATAAATACATTCTCTCTGAAGATTGCTATAAGGAAGCTAGAAAGGAAAAGCTCTGCCTTTTCTGCTGGAATTGTTCAACTAGAATGAGAGCCTCGCATTGCCAGTGGCCATCTTCCTTGGCTAGCTGAAGGAAGTCTGCCTATAGCCGGAGAGAATGATTTAGTGTGTAGACTCAGGTGACAGAGGACAGGAGAGAGTAGGGGGAGCACCGAGGCTCCACTCCTCACTGCAGGCCCTGACTTCTCGTAGCACTCCCTTAGATTAATTCCATGAGCTGCCCCAATACACCTCCCAGCTATGTAAGCCAACAAATACCTATCTTTCTCCTTTTTAATTTGCTTAAAGAAGCTTAAGTTGAATTTCATTTCTGTCACTTCATGGCTAAAAAACTCTTGAGTAATAATTTATTTAAAATTATACTGTCTTGGGGCACCTGGGTGGCTCAGTTGGTTGAGCGTCCGACTTAGGCTCAGGTCATGATCTCATGGTTCGTGGGTTCGAGCCCTGCATTGGGCTCTGTGCTGACAGCTAGCTCAGAGCCTGGAGCCTGTTTCAGATTCTGTGTCTCCCTCTCTCTCTGACCCTTCCCTGCCCACGCTATCTCTCTCTCTCTCTCTCTCTCTCAGAAACAAAACATTAAAAAAATTTTTTTTAGTTATACTGTCTTAGCAGTGGACAATTACTCTTTGAGAAATCAACAAAGAATGGTTCCTGTCTAATTTGCGCTCCCAAGTAAACAACAAAGCCATCCTTGAGAAAAGATTGCTTTTGGCATTCTACTTTCAAAGTTTTAGTAGTTACTGGCTACTAACTAAGGTATATATATGTAGATATATGTTAGAGAAATGAGATAAGAATTTTTGTTCCTCTAAATCCCTACATATATTTTTAAGTTTTGAAATACTTTCTTAAAATTTCAATCCCAATATAGTTAACATATAGTATGATATTAGTTCAGGTGTACAATACAGTGATTTAGCAATTCTGTACATTACTCAGTACTCATCAGTGTAAGAGTGCTCTTTAATTCCATTTACTATTTCCCCCATCCCCCACTCAACTCCCCTTTGGCAACCACTAGTTTGTTCTCTATAGTTAAGAGTCTATTGTTTGTCCCTCTCCCTTTTTAATATGCTCATTGTTTTCTTTCTTAAATTCTACACATGAGTGAAATCATATGGTATTTGTTTTTCTCTGACTTATTTCATTTAGCGATATACTCTATAGATCTATCCATGTTGTTGCAAATAGCAAGATTTCATTATTTTTTTATGGCTGATAAATATTCCATTACTATATATAGTCACATTTATATATATATCACATTTATATATATATGATATATATATATATCACATTTTCTTTATCCATTCTTCTATTGATGGGCATTTGGGCTGCTTCCATAATTTGGCTATTGTAAATAATGCTTCGATAAACATAGGGATGCATATATCTTTTCAAATTAGAGTTTCAAATTAATATTTTTGTGTTTTTTTGTGTAAATATCCTAAAGTGAAATTACTGGATCATATGGTAGTTCTATTTTTTATTTTTTGAGAAATCTCCATTCTATTTTTCACAATGGCTGCACCAGTTTGCATTCCCACCAACAGTGCAAGGGGGTTCTTTTTTTTTTACTACACATCCTCGTCAACATTTGTTTTTTTGGAGTTTTGATTTTAGCCATTTTAACAAGTGTGAGGTGATATCTCATTGTTGTTTTGATTTGCATTTCCCTGATGGTGAGTGATATTGACACATTTCTTCATGTGTCTGTTGGCCATCTGGATGTCTTCTTTGGGGAAATGTATGTTCATGTCTTCTGTCCATTTTTTTAATGCTTATTTATTTTTGAGAGAGAGAGACAAAACATGAGGGAGAAAGACAGAGAGAGAGGGAAACACAAAATCCAAAGCAGGTTCCATGCTCTGAGCTCTCAGCACAGAGCTTGACAGGGGCTCAAACACATGAACTGTGAGATCATGACCTGAACTGAAGTCAGCGCTTAACCAACTGAGCCCCCAGGGCACCCCTTTTCTGTTCATTTTTTAATTTGGTTATTTTGGGGGGTTTTGGTGTTCAGTTATAGATGGTCTTTATATATTTTGGATACTAATCTTTTATCGTCATTTGCAAATATCTTCTCCCATTCAGTATTGTTGATTGGTTCCTTTGCTGTACAGAAGATTTTTATTTTGATGTAGTCCCAATACTTTATTATTTTTGATTTTCTTTCCCTTGCCTCAGGAGGCATATTTAGAAAAATATTGCTATGGCCAATGTCAGAGAAATTACTCCCTGTGTGTTCTTTAAGGATTTTTATAGTTTCAAGTCTGACATTTAAGTCTTTAATCCATTTTGAGTTTACCTTTGTGTACAGTGTAAGAAAGTGGCCCAGTTTCATTCTTTTGCATGTAGCTGTATAGTTTTCCCAACACCATTTATTGAAGAGACTTTCTCCCATTGTATATTCTTTCCTCCTTTGTCATAGATTAAGTGATCATGTAAGTGTGGCTCATTTCTGGGTTTTCTATTCTGTTCCATTGATCTTTGTATCTATTTTTATGCCAGTACCATATTGTTTTGATTACTATATCTTTGTAATATAAGTTGAAGTCTGGAATTGTGATACCTCCAGTTTTCTTTTTCTTTTTCAAGGTTGCTCTGGCTATTTGGGGTCTTTTATGGTTACATACAAATTTTAAGATTGTCCTAGTTTTGCGAAAAATGCTGTTCATATTTTTATAAGGATTGCATTAAGTCTGTAGATTGCTTTAGGTAGTATGGATATTTTAACAACTTTTGTTCTTACAATCCACTTCTTTGTGTCATCTTCAATTTCTTTCATGAGTCTTTTATAGTTTTCAGAGTACAGGCCTTTTACCTCTTTGGTAAAGTTTTATTCCTAGGTATTTTGTTATTTTTGGTGCATTTGTAAATGGGACTGTTTTCTTATCTCTTTCACATTTCATTATTAGTGTACAGAAATGTAAAAGATTTCTCAATATGTAAACTGCAGCCTTACTAAATTTATTTATCAGTTTGAGTAGTTTTTTTTGGTGGAATGTTTAGGGTTCTCTCTCTATAGTATTGTATTGTCTGCAAATAGTGAAAGTTTGACTTCTTCCTTACCAGTTTATTTCTTTTTCTTGTGTAATTGCTGTAGCTAGGACTTCTAGTACTGTGTTGAATAAAAGTGGTGAGAGTAGACATCTTTGTCATGTTCTGGACCGTAGGGGAAAGCTCTTAGTTTTTCACCGTTGAGTAAGATGTTAGCTGTGGGTTTTTCACATATGACCTTTATTATGAGGCATATTTCCTCTAAACCTATGTGTGTGTGTGTTTTTAAAGTCATAAATAGGTGTCGTACTTTGTCAAATGCTCTTTCTGCATGTATTGAAATGGTCATATGGTTTTTACCCATTTCTTTGTGGATATGATGTATCATGTTGATTGATTTCTGAATATTGAATCACCCTTGCATCTCAGAAATAAATTCCACTTGATTGTGGTGAATTATTTTTTCAAATGTGTTGTATTCAGTTTGTTAATATTTTCTTGAGGGTTTTTACATCTATGTTCCAGAGTTATTGGCCTGTGGTTCTCTCTCTCTCTTTTGTAGTGTCTTTATTTGGTTTTGGTATCAGAGCAATATTGACCTCATAAAATGAATTTGGAAGCTTTCTTTATTTTTCTACTTTCTGCAATAGTTTGAGAAGAATAGGTATTAACTGTTCCTTAAATATCTGGTAGAATTCATCTGTGAAGCTATCTGGTCCTGAACTTTTGTTTTCTGGGGAATTTTTTGATTACTGATTCAACTTATTACTGGAAATTAGTTTGTTCAAATTTTCTATTTTTTCTTGACTCAATTTTTGAAGGTTATATGTTTCTAGGAATTTATCCATTTCTTATAGATTGTCCAATATTTTGTCATATAACTTTTCATAATATTCTCTTATAATCCTGTGTATTTCTGTAGTGTCAGTTCAGCTCTTATTTTTCCTCTTTCATTTCTCTTTTTTTTTTTCCCTCCTCTTTCATTTCTGATTTCATTTGAGTCCCCTCTCCTTTTTTTAAAAATGAGTCTGGATAAAGGCTTATCACTTTTTTTATGTTTGTTTATTTTTGAGAGACAGAGTGAGACAGAGTGCCAACAGGAGAGGGGCAGAGAGAGAAGGAGACGCAGAATTTGAAGCAGGCTCCAGGCTCCAAGCAAGCATTCAGCACAGAGCCTGGTGCAGGGCTCAAACCTATGAACTGTGAGATGATGACCTGAGCTGAAGTCAGATGCCCAACCGACTGAACCACCCAGGCGCTCCTTGGTTTATCACTTTTGTTGATCTTTTCAAAGAACCAGCTTCTGAGCTTCTGGCTTTTGGTTTTTGGCTGGTTTCTTTGATCTGTTTTTTTTTTTTCTTTAGTTATTTCTTCTTCTTCTTCTTTTTTTTAAATTTATTGCTAGGAGAGAGAGAGAGAGACAGCGTGAGCAGGGGAGGGTCAGAGAGAGAAGGAGTCACAGACTGAAACAGGCTCCAGGCTCTGAGCTGGCAGTCAGAACAGAGCCCGACGCGGGGCTCGAACCCACGAACCGCGAGATTATGACCTAAGCGAAAGTCGGGCGCTTAACCGACTAAGCCACCCAGGCGCCCCTTAGTTATTTCTTCTTTAATCTATATTATTTACTTGCTTCAACTGGTTTTCGGTTTTGTTTGTTCTTTTCTAGCTCCTTCAAGTATAAAGTTAGGTTGTTTATTTGAGATTTTTCTTCTTGAGAGAAGCTTGTATTGCTGTAAATTAAATTTTGAAATAAATTTTGAGTTCACAGAAGAGTTTCAAAAATAAGGTAGGATTCTCATATGCCCTTCACTTAGCTTTCCTTGAAATTAACATCTCATATAACCATAATAAGATTGTCAAAAACAGCATAATCCTCTCTGGTCCCTTAATCCCTCTCTCCACTGCACCCCCTCATATTCTTTTTCTACTCATCTTCTATAGGTAACCAGTCTCTTTAGTTTATGGTTTATCTTCCTTTATTTCTTCTGTTCTGATGTGTAGAGGATATGAAACCCAGCCCACAGGCCCAAATGGACTCCCAGCTGATAGACAGCGCCAACTTGTCATTTATCTTGAAAGTGGAGTCTCCCTGAGCTGATGCTATGTGGAAATTGATGCACTGCTTTCTCTGAGCTTTGCCCACATGGTGGATTTGTGAACAAAATGAATAATTGCTAGTTTAAGCCGCTAAACATAGGGGTAGTTTGTTTCCAGAAACAGAACTGATGGAGCAGAGGGCAAACAATGTAATGTAGGTATTTAAAATTTTTTATTATGAAAGAGGGGGAATTTGGCACTTGAGCAAATTTGCTTCTGCTGACTTCAGTTTCCCATAGATAACAGACTTAAGAAATGATGTGAACATTGAAAAGGGAAAAAATTCACCCTATACCATTATGAATTAATTTTTAAAAAATGATATATTCTTTTATCATCTCTGACTTGTGATCTATATTTATATAAAGCATTTTTATGTTATCAAAAATAAACCTTTTCCTATTCTGGGTGTGATGCCAGAGTCTGGTGGTTATATGCCTTCTATATTTCTATGTTATTTTCTATTGTAGTGTTTTCTATTTTGTTTTATTTAATTTACATCCAAGTTAGTTAGCAATAATAAATAATAAATAATAAAATAATAGTTAGTGTAATAATGATTTCAGAAGTAGAATCCAGTGATTCATCTCCTACATTTAACACCCAGTGCTCATCCCAACAAGTGTCTTCCTCAATGCCCCTTGCACATTTAGCCCATCTTCCCACCCACAACCCCTACACCAACCCTCAGTTTGTTCTCTATATTCAGGAATCTCTTATGTTTTGTCCTCCTCCTTGTTCTTATACTATTTTTGCTTCCCTTCCCCTATGTTCATCTGTTTTGTATCTTAATTTCCACCCATGAGTGAAGTAATATGATCTTTGTCTTTCTCTGACTGGCTAATTTCATGAAGAATAATACACTGTAGTTCCATCCATGTAGTTGCAGATGGCAAGATTTCATGTTTTTGATTGCCGAGTAATACTCCAGTGTGTGTGTGTGTGTGTGTGTGTGTGTGTGTGTGTGTGTGTGTGTATACATCGTCTTTATCCATTCATCTGTCAATGGACATTTGGGTTCTTTCCATACTTTGGCTATTGTCAATAGTGCTGCTATAAACGTTGGGGTGCATGTGCCCCTTTGAAACAGCACACTTGTATCCTTTGGATAAATATCTAGTAGTGCAACTACTGGATGGTAGAGTAGTTCTACTTTTAATTTTTTGAGGAACCTCCATACTGTTTTTCAGAGTGGCTGCTCCAGTTTGCACTCACACCAGCAGTGCAAAAGAGTTCCTCTTTCTCTGCATCCTTGCCAACATCTGTCGTTGCCTGAGTAGTTAATATTAGCCATTTTGACTGGTTGTGAGGTGGTATCTCATTGTGGTTTTGATTTGTATTTCCCTGATGATAAGTGATGTTGAGCACTTTTTCATGTGTCAGTTGGCCATTTGGATATCTTCTTTGGAAAAGTATCTATTCATTTCTTTTGCCCATTTCTTCACTGAATTATTTGTTTTTTGGGTGTTGAGTTTGGTAAGTTCCTTACAGATTTTGGATATTAATCTTTAAAAAAAAATTTCTGCTTTCTTTTCTTTTCTTTTCTTTCTTTTTCTTTTTTAAATAGTTTATTGTCAAGTTAGTTACCATATAACACCCAGTGCTCATTCCCACAAATGCCCTCCTCCATGCTCATCATCCCTCTTCCTCTTCCCCTCCACCCCCATCAGCTCTCGGTTTGTTCTCAGCATTCAAGAGTCTCTCACGGTTTGCCTCCCTTTGTTCCCCCAATATTTCCCCCCTTCTTCTCNTCTTTACTTTAAAGTCCAGCATGTCTGATACAAGTATAGCTACTCCAACTTATTTTTGACTTCCAGCAGCATGATAGACATTTTTCCATCCCCTTACTTTCAATCTGAAGGTGTCCTCCAGTCTTAAATGAGTTTCTTGTAGACAGCAAATAGATGGATTTTGTTTTTTTATCCATTCTGTTACTCTATGTCTTTTCATTGGGGCATTTAGTCCATTTACATTCAGTGTTATTATTGAAAAATATGGGTTTAGAGTCATCGTGTTCTTTGTGGGGTTCATGCTTGTGGTGGTGTCTCTGGTATCTTGAGTTCCTTGCAACATTTCCTTCAGAGAGTCCCCCTCAAGATTTCTTGTAGGGCTGGTTTAGTGGTGATGAATTCTTTCAATTTTTGTTTATTTGGAAAGACTTTTATCTCTCCTTCTATTCTGAATGACAGGCTTGCCGGATAGAGGATTCTTGGCTGCATATTTTTTCTGCTCATCACATTGAAGATCTCCTGCCATTCCTTTCTGGACTGCCAAGTTTCAGTAGATAGGTCTGTCACCACTCTGATAGGTCTCCCTTTGTATGTTAGGGTACTTTGGTCCCTATCTGCTTTCAAAATTCTCTTTGTCCTTATAGTTTGCCAGTTTCACTATGATATGTCATACAGAAGATCAATTCAAGTTACGTCTGAGGGGAGTTCTCTGTGCCTCTTGGATTTCAACGTCTGTTTCCTTCCCCAGATTGGTGAAGTTCTCTGCTATAATTTGTTCAAGGAGCCATTCAGTGCCTTTCTCTCTCTCTTCCTCTTTTGGAATTCCTATGATACGGATATACTCCATTTGATTGTATCGCTGAGCTCTCAAACTCTCTTTTCGTGTTCCTGTATCAGTTCATACCTCTTTTTCTCAGCTTCCTCTTTTTCTATGATTGTGTCTTCTAAATCACTTATTCTCCTTTCTGCTTCTTCAATCCATGCATTGGACGCCTCCATTTTATTTTGCATCTCATTGATCGCATTTTTTAATTCATCACAACTATTTTTAAACCCAACAGTCTTTGGAGCAATAGTTTCTCTGATGTCTTCCATGCCCTTTTCAAGCCCAGAGAGTAATTTTATGACTATTGTTCTAAATTCTTGTTCAGTTATGTTGCTTATATCTGTTTTGAGCAGTTCTTTAGCTGTCATTTCTTCCTGGAATTTCTTTGGAGGAGAGTTCTTCCGTTTCCTCATTTTGGTTAGCTTTCTATCTCTTGTTAGTTTTAAAAGCTTGTTATGCACTATGCACCTGTGAGTGCTGCTGTACTAAAGAAGGCTTTTTGACTGTCCAGGGTTTGTCTGTTCAGAAAGTGTTCTTTGAATGGTGTCTCTTGGTCTCTCTCATTGAGACCTTGGTTATTTTATTTTCCTACTCGTAGTGGTATTTGGGACTCTCCACCATGTCTATTTTGGCTTGTTTCTTGATGTAGCCCTGGAAAAAAACAGACAGACAAACACACAGGGAACAAAGGCACACAAACGCACAGACAAATCCAACAAACAAGCAAACCGAAAGGGAAAAAGAAAAAGAAAAAAAGTTAGGGACACATACAAAAAAAAAAGAGGAAGGAGGGAAGACAAATAATAAAAATAAAAATACATAAAAAAGAAAAAAGAAGAAAAGAAAAAAGAAAAAACCCAATAGACAGAGGACAATCTAACGTATAAAACCTGAATTCCCAGCTATAAATAAAGAGCCGGGTGTATGCAGTGCTGATGGAAGAGCATGTACAAAGAGAGAAATGACAGGGCAGATAGGAAGCGAAATTGGAAATGAACTGGGCAGGCAGAAAGACTAAGAGGCTTAATTCAGAGAGAGAAAGAGGGGAATATGGTTGGAGAGGAGGTGAAAGAAATGATAATAATGCTACTCAGGAAAACTATATAGTCTCATTACTCCAGAGAGAAAGAGATAAAAAGGTAGCAGTAGAGGTTTAGAATTTACATTTAGAGAATGGATTAAATGTGACTGTTTAAGTAAGCCAGTGGCCAGAATTAATCAGGGCAGTGCATCCATGTTGATCTTGCCCCAGCTCTGATAAAAAAAATAAAAATAAAAAAATAAACAAGAGGGCAGCTCTCTAGCTGGGATGGGCGTTGTTTGGCCCATCGCATACTGCCTTGGAGGTTGTGAGGAGAAAAGTGGCAGCACCCCCATCCCTTCTTGAACCAAGCGTTGCAACTCACTCTTTTGGGTGTGACCTCCTTGTGCCTGGGGTGTAGCCAAGGTGGGCTCTGCTCTGTATCCCAAGCCAGGCCTCGTTTCCAGATCTCAGTCTGCACACCCCATTGATATTGCCCGAAATATAAACTTGCAGGTGAGTCCCTCACAGCTGTTTCAAACCTCTTGTCTTCCTCCTGGGGATCGAGCCAGAAAGAGCTGCTCCCATTCCCTCCAGGTCGAGCTGGCGAGCAGGAGCAGTTTCTCCTGGGGTTGCCTGGGACAAGTGCGTCTCCCTTAGGGTCAGCTGGACAGCAGGAAACCAGGTCCCTCTGTGTCCCGAGTGGAGGTTTTTCTCTTCTCCAGTGACAGGGACAGTGTCTTGAGCAGTTTCAGCCGCTCTTTCTTTCTTTCTTTCTTTCTTTTTTTTTTAACCCCTCTAGACTCACTGTGGCTCCCTGCAAAGGGGGATTTCCCCCTTCCCTCTGTGTCTCTGGTCCTGGACCAATTTTATCTTCCCCAGTTCACACTCACGCTATAAGGTTTTCTCAGTGGACTCTGTCTCCTTTTCCTCCCAAACTCCTGGATTCTGTAAGGGTTCCTATAGCTTCAGGCCTTCTCCTTTTGAGACATGAGGGCGAGTGAAATGTACAGAGCTCCCTACTTCACCATCTTGCCTCCTCCCTTAACAGAGAATAAAATTAAATGAAAAAGTAAAATAGACTCAAAAATTACAAAAAACAAAAATAATAAAAAATATAGTAGAAAAAATAAAGAAAAATCTTTTTTATGAAAACATAAAAATAAAAATAAATTATTTCTCTTTCTGTATCCAAGAATAAGAAAAGAATAAAAAAATGAATGGATAGATCATCGAGCAGAATAATATCCGAACGAAATTACATCCATTTTCTCCTAGAAGTCAAACTATG
The DNA here is from genome assembly GCF_008692635.1 of Crocuta crocuta. NCBI lineage: Eukaryota > Metazoa > Chordata > Mammalia > Carnivora > Hyaenidae > Crocuta > Crocuta crocuta. The sequence goes on from NW_027531914.1 coordinate 1,851,361, forward strand.
ACGCACTTTATAGTCTGCACTCTAAGCAGTGGAGAGACTTGTGGTGTTCCTCTAGGGCTTGGTTGGCACAGTTGAACGGGGCTTGGTGCAATGGCTTCATTCTCCACTTGGTAGCTCCGCTTAGCTTACTGAGGTGGATTGATGTGGCGTGTGTGTGTGTGTGTGTGTGCGTGCGCGCGCCCACACGCACGTGTGGGAGATGCGAAAATGGCATCACTCAGATTCCCAGTCTCTAGTATCAGAACTCTATGCTTTTCCCAACTGACAATCAAGCACTCCTTCTTGTCTCCAGCTTCCGTCCACTCTCTGCTTCTCCACTGTCCACAACCACGCTGTCAACCTGCCAAGCAGCGCCCTGCTCCTGAATTTTATCTCCGATGGGGCTGTGTTTCCAAATCCCTCACTTTTGAGGGCCTGTGGCTTGAACCTGCTCTGACCCTCTAGGGGAGGGTCTCACCAGACTATGGGTGAGGGCTGCCCATTCCCCGGAGTGCACATGAGAGTGTGCCACTGCAGAAGCCCAGAGACTTTAACTGGTGGCAGCCTGCCCCAGAAAATTTTCACATGATTGTGTAACAGCAGCGGTTCAGGGACTATGGTAAATCACAACATACATCTGGCGCCAGGCTTCACCGCTCCCTAGCATCTTTGTTCCAACACCAGCAAATGTGGCTATAACCTGGAGTCTGAATGGGACCTTTTCCTGTGGTTAGACTGCATGGCCTCTACCAAATGTCCTCCCAGAAGGGAAACCGCCTCTCCCCATGTGACCTGAGGACCCCTTGGATCTCATTGTCTGCTCTCAGGGATTCACCCTTCCCACCAGAGCACCACCAGGTATTGAGCTGCGGAGTTTCTGAATCTGTGTTCCCCTGATTATAGAGCCCTAATGGTATTGAAACCTTTTACCTTCTCCTTTCTCTTTTCTCCCTTTCTTATTCAGTTCCTTGTCGGTGTTTTCACTCTTTCTCTCCAGCTGCTTTCAGGGGGGAGTGCTTTTCCTATACTCTCCCCTCTGTCTCCATCCTCTCTCCACAAACAAAAACAACTCACCACCCTCTGTGTCTTCTCTCTCCTCCAGTTCACCTCTTCACGCCACGTACCTGCTGAGTTCTGTGGCTCAAGTTATGTAGATTGTTGTGTTAGTCTTCAGATCAATTTTCTAGGTGTGCAAAATTGCTTGGTGCTGATCTAGCAGCATTCAGGGATGAAAGAAGCAGGAAATTTCTGTGCTGCTCTGCCATCTTGGCCTAAAAAGTTTTAGTTTTTTAAAGTAATCTGTACACCCAACATGGGGTGCAAACTTACATCCCCAAGATCAAGAGTCACATACTCTATCAATTGAGCCAACCAGGCATCCCTCATCTTTTCTTTCCATAAAAAGAAAATTAACAGATGGAGCTAAACTCTGCATTCAATATATTTTTCTAATCAGCATCCATGAATAACTACAGCTAAATCATTCATATCAAACAAAGAATCAGTTGATTGTGAAATCACAAATATTCTTGTGAAATTATTAATATCCTTCTAGCCAGAAAGTTGGTCATTACATAAATATTTTCATAGAAAAACTAAACATCTCCAGATGTGAATGAGGGAAAAACATTTATATTCCTTGATAGGCTTTTATAAAGTCGTATGTAAATGAATCTTAATTTCTTTTTCTTGTGCGCTGGGCATTGCTATAAACATCATTGGAAATCATGGCATTTCTCCAGATGAACTAATATCCTAAAATAATTGATTGCAAAGATCATTTTGGTGTATATTCCCATGTTTTTTAGTTAAGCATGCGAACTAAATACAAATCATAAGGTTCACTGGGAATGGAAGACTGCAGAATCAATATCCTCCAAATGTTGAGGAACCAGCTTTAACAAGAAGCACAGTGCAGTGGAGTAGTCCAGTTCACATAATTATTTCCCTAACCAAACATCCCTCAGTGGGAAGGAACATGAAATGAACAAAGACCTAATGATTTACAAGTCACTTGGTAAAGGAGAAGATAAGTATTATAAAACTAGTTTCTATGAGAATCTATTTCTGTGATGAGTTCCTTATTCACTTCCAGCTCATGCCAGCAACTGAAGTCAATCTATGTCTGGTGGAAATACAGTCCCAGAAGATTATGCCCAAGGATATGATTTTATGATAATGAATAGGTTCTATGGAAGAGGTTGTGAGGTTTGTTTCTCCAGGTAAACTGTATCTTTATTGTGGAGCTCCTCATTGCAGACTAAAATCCTGGTGTGTATCTTGAAGAAACCCTCTCCATTTCTTGGGAGGGCACAGGCTCTATGCTCAATAGCTATAGACTTGTGGGTAGGCCCAGCTTCTTCGTGATATTTCATAAATTTTATTAGGAAGGGACCACGCATAGGCTACAGGTAATAGAACCAACTTACCTGCCCCTCTTCCTCAAACAAAACAAAGCAAAACAAAACAAAACAAAACAAAACAAAACAAAGGTCAGAGAGAGCCTGAGTGTAGGGATATAAATCTTTAGAAATAACCAGAACTAAGGGGTTAAACAGCGTTGAGATCTCTTTCTATTTCATTTTTGTTCTTTTTTATTGCAGGCTGGCCTTTTCTGAAACAGTAAGTGGTCACATGGTTCTTGGTGGACAAAATTATATACAAAGATGAGACTACTCTCTACAGGCAGGGGCAGCAAAGACTCACCCTGTGATGGCTCAGGCTTGCCTGGCACCTGGGAGAAGCATGGGGAGGAAGGCTCGTGTTCCCGGTATGTCTCTTGGTCCCTCTGTAATGGCTTAGTAGGAACCAGGGAATCTTAGCTGTACTTTTCTGGTTTCATGGGCATCTTACCACTGTCCCATTCTAAGACTATTGGACTTGGTTCTGTTACTGAGTCCGTGGACCCTCAAGAGATCTTAAACTTCCTCCCTAATATCAAGGAGGCCTCCTGATTCCTCTTAGCTCCCCCACCTCCATGCCAATCAGGAAAGAAAACTAAGGTGTATATGAAAAATTGTGGCTATGGTGGAAGCTTCTGGCAACATTAGAAAACTAATGATTATGCAAACTGCCAATTTGGGCAGAAAAAAGAATATATAATTAAAACAGTGAGAGAATAAGGCTTGAGAACTCTCCAGGAACGTGAGTAATTTGTACCCCTTCAATCTTAAACATTTTTGTTCAACATTCCAGCCTCCTTCCTGCATCACAGAGAAATTTATTTGTTTTAATTCATGTATAGTTGACGTATTATATTAGTTTCAGGTGTTAAATATAGTGATTTGATAATTTTATGCATTACAAAACACTCACCACAGTAAGTATAATTACTACCTGTCAACATGCAAAGTTATTACAGTATTATTGACTATATTCCCTTGCTGTGCTTTTCATCCCCTTAACTACCTTATTTTATAAGAGAAATGTAATCCTTGAGAACTCAAAAACAATTTAAGATGCCAATGATGGCTAATTATAGTAAGCACTTAAGAACTTCACGATTGTAACATTGTCTCAAGAAGAATTACAAATGTGTATTTTTTAAGTTTTCATCTTTATTCAAAGTAGTGTAAGCAAATAACTAAAAGCTTTCAAATAATATAGAAGGTTTTATAATAATGAAAAAACAACAGCTTCCTGCTCTACTCTTCTATTGTTGAAATCCTGCTCCACAGAGGGAAGTCATTTTGACTCAATTATTTCTGTTTCTGTTTTTAGGTTTCCTGGGGTTTATCTCTATATCTCTGAATAATATATTGTAACTGTTGTGTCTCGATGAATAATTTTAGGCATTGTTTACGACTTGGCATGATGGAGGAGGTTTATGAATTTACGGAGCTCCCCTTCCTCCTCTTTGTCAGTACAGCAGCTCTATTTTTAGTTCCCACGTTGTCTTTTATAGCTTTATTTTTATTTTTTTAAAATGTTTTATTTATTTCTGAGAGAGAGATAGCGTGAGCAGGGGAGGGTCAGAGAGAAAGGGAGACACAGAATCTGAAGCAGGCTCCAGGCTCTGAGCTGTCAGCACAAAGCCCGACGCAGGTCTTGAACCCGTGAACTGTGAGATCATGACCTGAACCCAAGTCGGATGCTTAATCAACTGAGCCACCCAGGCGCCCCAAGTCCTTTATAACTTTAAATGCTATATGTAGACCTCTATTTTTGGTTCTGTCTACTTTAAAAAGTATCCCTTGATTTCTCGTTTATTTTTTTTTTAAGTTTATTTCTTTTGAGAGAGAGACCGAGACAGAGAGCAAGCAGGGGAGGGGCAGAGAGAGAGCGAGAGAGAATCCCAAGCAGGCTCTCACTGACAGTGCAGAGCCCAACACAGGCTTGATCTCACAAACCATAACATCATGACCGGAGCCAAAATCAAGAGTCAGACGCTTAACCAACTGAGCCACCGAGGCATCCTCTGATCTCCCATTTATAAAATGAGAAGAGCAATGTCAGTACCCCATTGCTACCTCTCAACTTCTATAAATCTCTACCCTTATTTGTGTACTCTCAAAGATGATAAAACTTACATCTTGTTCTATTACCCATATTAAATAATTTGTACTTTGCTTAATGGTTGAAATCTCAATAATTAAGAAATCAATATTGGGGTGCCTGGGTGGCTTAGTCGGTTGGGTGTCCGACTTTCGCTTAGGTCATGATCTCGCGGTTCGTGGGTTCGGGCCCCGCGTCGGGCTCTGTGTTGGCTGCCAGCTCGGAGCCTGGAGCCTGNCAATATTAACACTACTGTGACTATGTGAGTATTGTTAAGGGCAAAGCCAAGCTTCAATTTCCTTTGTCCATTTGCTAACCCCTTACTAATTGCTAGGCATTTTTCTAATTGTTTATCAATTGATAACTAATTTAGTCCTGTAATAAATGAGGAAGCACTTTTTCTTTTTTTAATTTTAGAGAGAGAGTGAAAAGAAAAAAAAAACATAGAGAGTGCATGCATAAGCTGGGGAGAGGGGCAAAGGGAGAGAACAGAGAGAGAATCTTAAGTAGGCTCCATGCTCAGCACGGAGCCTGGTGCAGGGCTCTATCCCATGAGCCTGGGATCATAACCTGAGCTGAAATCAAGAGATGGATACTTAGCTGACAGAGCCACCCAGGCACCCCAGGAAGCATATACTTAACTTCATTTTATTAGAGATGAAAATGCCTGGCAGAGAGGCTAAGCAAATTGCCAAAGGTCACTGAATTAGTTAGCTGGTGAGTCAGGCATTTTTTTTCTTTGAATCTTCTATTTATATTTCTTTACAACAGTTTTTTCCCTTGTGATGAGAACTTTTAAGATTTACTTTCTTATCAACATTCAAATTTGTGATAGACTATTATAGACTATGGTCCCCATGCTGTACATTACATCACCATGACCATCACCTATTTATTATTGGAAGTTTGTACCTCTTGACTCCCTTCATACATTTCATTCACCCCTAATTCCTCACCCCTCTGGCAACCACCAATGTCTGTATCTATGAGTTTTGTTTTTTCTTGTTCATTTGTTTTGTTTTTAGATTCCAGAAAAAAGTGAAATCATATCATATTTGTCTTTTTCTGTCTGACTTGTTTCACTTAGCATAATGTACTCAAAGTCCATTCATGTTGCAAATGGTAAGATTTCATTCTTTTTTTATAGCAGAATGATATTCCATTGTACATATATACCACATCTCTTCTGTTTTTTTTCTTTTTTTAAAAGATTTTATTTTTAAGTTACCTCTACACCCAACATGGGCCTTGAACTTACAAAAGATCAAGAGCTGCATGCCCCACCAACTGAGCCAAGCAGGTGCCCCTATACCACATCTTCTTTATTCATTCATTGATGGAAACTTAGATTGTTTTCATGTTCTGGCTATTGTAAATAATGCTGAAATAAACATAGAGGTAGATATATATTTCTAAACTAATGTTTTTATTTTCTTTGGGTAAGTACCCAGAAGTGGAATTGCTGGATCATATGGCAGATTTTTTTTTTTTTGAGGGAGGGGGAGAAACTTCCATACTGTTTTGTTTTTGTTTTTGTTTTTTGTTTTTTGGGGTTTTTTTTTTGAAGGAAAAACTTCATCCTGTTTCCCATAGTGGCTGCATCAATTTACATTCCCACCAACAGTGTAGAGTTCCTTTTTCTCCACACCCTCACCAGCATTTTTTTTGTCTTTTTGATAAGAGCCATTCTTTCAGGTATGAGATGATATTTCACTGTGGTTTTGATTTGCAATTCCCTGATGATTAGTGATGTTTAGCATCTTTGCACATGTCTGTTGGCCATCTGTATTTCTTCTTTGGAAAATGTCTATTCAGTTCCTCTGCCCATCTTTTAATTTGATTGTTTCTTTGTTTTTAAGTTGTATGCATTCTTTATATATTTTGGATATTAATCTCATATTGGATGCATGATTTTCACTATACTTAAATTTTTTTAATGCTTATTTATTTTTGAGAGAGACAGGGTGCAAGGAGGGGAGGGGCAGAGTGAGAAGGAGACACAGACTCTGAAGCAGGTTCCAGGCTCTGAGCTGTCAGCACAGAGCCTGATATGGGGCTCGAACTCAAGAAACACAAGATCATGACCTGAGCCAAAGTTGGACGCTTAGCTGACTGAGCCACTCAGGAGTCCCTGATTTTCAAATATCTACTCCCATTCAGTAGATTGTCTTTTAATTTTGTGGGTGGTTTGCTTCACTGTGGAGAAACTTTCTAGTTTGATGTAGTCCCATTTATTTATTTTTCTTTTGTTGCCATTGCTTCTGGAGTAAGAGCCAAAAAGATATTGTTAAGACCAATATGAAAGAACTTATCACCTATACTGTCCTCTAGGAAATGTATGATTTCTAGTCTTATTTATTTATTTATTTAAATGTTACTGTATTTTTAAAAATGTTTTATTTATTTCTGAAAGAGAGACAGCGCGAACAGGGGAGGGTCAGAGAGAGAGGGAAAGACAGAATCCGAAACAGGCTCCAGGCTCTGAGCTGGCTGTCAGCACAGAGCCCGACACAGGGCTCAAACCCACGAACCATGAGATCATGACCTGAGCTGAAGTCGGACACTTAACTGACTGAGCCACCCAGGCACCCCAAATGTTAATCTATTTGAGAGAGAGAGAGAGAGAGAGAGAGAGAGAGAGAGAAAAAGCATGAGTGGGGGGGCGGCAGAGAGAGAGGGAGACACAGAATCCAAAGCAGGCTCCAGGCTCTAAGCTGTCAGCACAGAGCCCGATGTGGAATTCAAACTCACAGACTGCGAGAACAGGACCTGAGCCAAAGGTGGACATGTAACCGATTGAGCCACCCAGGCGTCCCTGATTTCTAGTCTTAAATTCAAGTCTTTAATCCATTTTGAGTAATTTTTGTGTATAGTGTAAGATAGTACTGCAGGTTCACTTTTTTTGCATATGGCTGTCCAGTTTTTCTAGCACCATTTATCAAAGAGATTGTCTTTTCCCCACTGTTTGGTCCTACCTCTTTTTCGTAAATTAATTGACCATATATCCATGGGTTTATTTCTGGGCTATTTTGTTCCATTCATCTATGTGTCTGTTTTTATGCCAATACCGTACTCATTTGATTACTCTAGTTTTGTAGTAGTTTGAAATCAGAGCACGATGCCTTTAGCTTTGTTCTTTTTGAGACTTGCTTTGGCTTTTCAGAATCTTTTGTAGTTTCATACAAATTTTAGGGTTGTTTATTTCTGTGTAAAGTGCTATTGGAATTTTGACAGGGATTGCACTGACCCCATAGATTGCTCTGAATACTATGGGCACTTTAACAATATTAATTCTTCTAATCCGTGAGCACAGAATATTTTCTCATTTATTTGTGTCTTTCAGTTTCTTTCTTTAATGCTTTATAGTTTTGAGTGTATAGGTCTTTCACCTCCTTGGCTAAATTTATTCTTAAGATTTTATTCTTTTTGATGCAATTGTAAAAGGGATTGTTTTCTCAATTTCTCTTTTCTGATAGTTTACCATTAGTGTATAAAAACACAACAGATTTTTGTATATTGATTTTTGTACCCTCCAACTTTATTGAATGTTCTTCTTAGTTCCAACTGCTTTAACAGTTTTTTGATGGTGTCTTTAGGGTTTGCTATATATAAAATCATGTCATTCTCAATAAATGATAGCTGTACTTCTTTCTTTCCTATCTGGATGCCCTTTATTACTTTTTTTCTGCCTAACTGCTTTGGCTAGGATTCTTATTGAAATAAGAATAATTGAATACATTGAATAAAAGTAGCAAGAGTGGATATACTTGTTTTGTACCTGATCTTCAGGGAAAAGCTTCAGCTTCTCACCATTGCATATGATGTTAGTTGTGAGCATGTCTTACATGGTCTTGATTATGTTGAGGTATGCTCCATCTGTGCTACTTTGTTGAGAGTTTTGATCATTAAGGGATGTTTAAGTTTGTTGAATGCTTTTCCTGCTTCTATTGAGATGATCTTATGATTTTTAGCCTGCATTTTGTTAAGGTGCTATATCATTTTGATTGAATTGAGGATGTTGAATTATTTTTGCATCCCTGGAATAAATTCCACTTGATCATGATGCATGATCCTTTTAATGGATTGTTGAATCAGTTTGTTAATATTTTGTTGAGGATTTTTGCATCTATGTTCATTAGGAGTATAGGCCTGTAATTTTCTTTTTTTTATGGTGTGCTTGTCTGGTTTTGATATGAGGGTAATGCTGACTTCATAAAATAAGGGTTGTTTTTTTTTAAGTTTACTTATTTATCTTGACAGAGAGAGAGAGAGAGAGAGAGAGAGAGAGAGAGAGAATTTCAAGCAGGCTCCACATTGTCAGTGAGATCATGACCTGAGCTGAAACTAAAAGTCAGATGCTTAACTGACTGAGCCATCCAGTCTCCCCTCATAAGTTCTGAAGCATTTCTTTAGTTTTTGGAAGAATTTGAGGAGGATCAGTATTAAATCTTTGAATGTTTGGTGGAATTCACCAGTGAAGCTATTTGGTCCTGAACTTTTGTCTGTTGGAAGGTTTTGATTACTGATTCTATTTCCTAACTAGTAATTGGTCTATTTAGATTTTCTATTTCTTCATGATTCAGTCTTGGAGGATCATAGGTTTCTAGGAATTTATGCATTTTTTCTAGGTTGTCCAATTTATTGACATATAATTGTTCATAGTAGTCTCTTACAAACTTTTGCATTTCTCTGATATCTGTTGTAACTTCTCTTTCTTGTCTTATTTATTTGAACCCTTTCTTTTTTCCTTAGTGAGTCTAGTTAAAGGTTTGTCAATTTTGTTAATTTTTTCAAAGAACCAACTCTTAGTTTTATTGATTTTTCTATTGTCTTTTTAGTCTCTATTTCAATTATTTCTGCTCTATTCTTTATTATTTCCTCAATGATAATTTCAGGATTTATTTGTTTTTCTTTTTCTAGTTTCTTTAGGTGTAAAATTAGATTGTGATTTCTTTTCTTGAGGTAGGCCTGTTTTGCTATGAACTTGCCTCTTATAACTGCTGTTGCTGCATTCCCCTCGTTTTGATATCTTTTATTTCCATTTTCATTTGTCTCAAACTATTTTTTTATTTCTTTTTTGGTTCCTTCACTGACCCAGTGTTGTTCAGTATTATGTTTAATTTCTACATATTTGTGATTTTTTTCAGTTTTCTTCTTATAATTGATTTCTAGTTTCATACCATTGTGGTTGGAAAAGATGCATAATATAATTTCAGTCTTCTTAAATTTATTGAGACTTGCTTTGTGGCCTAACATGTGCTCTATCCTGGAGAATATTCCATGTGCACTTGAGAAGAATGCGTATCCATCTGCTTTTGGATGGAATGCTCTGTATACATCTATTAAGTCCATCTGGTCTAATACGTTGTTTAAGGTCGATGTTTCCTTATTAATTTTCTGTCTGGATAACCTATCCATTGACATAACAAAGACAGTAAAGTCCTATACTATTATTGTAATGCTGTCAATTTCTCCCTTTAGATATGTTAGTGTTTGCTTTATATATTTAGGTGCTTCTATGTTGGTTGCATAAGTATGTACAAATATTGTACCTTCTTGCTTGATGGATCCTTTTATCATTATGTAATGCCCATCTTTGTCTTTTTTAAAGTATTTGTTTTAAAATCCATTTTGTCTGATATCTGTGTAGCTACCCTGGGCTTTTTTGTGATTTCCATTTGTATGAGGTATCTTTTTCTATTTCTTCACTTTCAGTCTGTGTGTGTCCTTATGTCTGAAATGAGTGTCTTGTAGGCAGCATATAGATAAGTCTTTTTTAAAAATCCATTCAGACATGTAGTGTCTTGATTGGAGAACTTAGTCCACTTACATTTAATTGTTTTTTACATTTAACTATTGATAGATATGTACTTATTACCATTTTCTTAATTGTTTTTTGTCTGTTTTGTACACCTTTCTCTTCATTTTTTTTCTTTTTTTGGTTACTTCCTTTGTGGTTTGATGACTTTTGATAATGTTATGCTTAGATTCCTTTCTCTTTCTCTTTTGTGAATCTACTATAAGTTTTTGCTTTGTGGTTACCATGAGGCTCATATATAACAATCTTTTTGTAAGTTGATAGCAAGTTAAGTTTGAATACATTCTAAAATTCTACATTTTTATTTATTCCCTATATTCTATGTATTTGCTGCCATTTTTTTTACATATTTTTATTTTATGTATCTCTTAAGTAATTATTGTAGTTATTTTTACTACTTTTTCTTTTAACCTTTATATAGCTTTATAAGTGATTAATCTACTACCTTTACTATATATTTACCTTTACTAGTAAGATTTTTACTTTTGTATTTTTTCTGATTACTAATCACTACCCTTTCTTTTCAGGTTGAAGAAGTCCATTTAACATTTCTTTTAAGGCTAATTTAGTGTTGAGGAACTCCTTTAGCTTTTATTTGTCTTGAAAGCTCTTTATCTCTCCTTTGATTCTGAAGGATAACCTTGCTGGGTAGACTGATCTTGGAAATTTTTTCATTTTAGCACTTTGAATATATCATCTACTTCCTTCTGCCCTTCAAATATTCTGTTGAGAAATCTGTTGAAAACCTTATGGAGTTTCTCTTGTATGTAACAAGGTTCTATTCCCTTGCTGCTTTAAAGATTCTCTCTTTATGGGTATCTGGGTGGCTCAGTTGGTTGAGCATCTCTCTTGATTTTGATTTAGGTCATAATCTTACAGTTTGTGGGATTGAACCTGCATCAGGCTCTGCACTGACAGCATGGGGCCTGCTTGGGATTTTCTCTTTCTCTCTCTCTCTCTCTGCCTCTCCTTTGCTTGTGTTCTCTCTCTCTCTCTCTCGCTCTCTCTCTCAAAAGAAATAAACTTAAAAAATTATCTCTTTATCCTTAACTTTCAACATTTTATAATGTGATAATGTGGCTTGTCACGAGTAACTTTGGGTTTATCTTCTATGGAACTTTCTGGGTTTCCTGGATCCACATATCTATTTCCTTTCCTGGGTTGGGAAAGTTTTTAGCCATTATCTCTTCAAATATATTTACTGTCTTTTTCTTTTTCCCTTCTTCTGAAACCTTTATAATGAGAACATGATTATACTTGATGTTGTCCTATAGGTCCCTTAAACTATCTTCACTTTTAAAAATTCTTTTTTGTTGCTGCTGTTACTCTAATGGGTGAGTTCCATTGCCTATATTCTAGCTTACTGATTCTATCTTCTGCTTCATTTAGTCTGCTTTTGAACCTCTGTACTTTATTCTTCAGTTTGGTCATTGTATTCTTCAGTTCTGTGACTTCTATTTTGTACTTTCTTATATTTTCTATCTTTTTGTTGAAGCTCTGGCTGTGTTCATCCATTCTTCTCCCGAGTTTGGTGAGCATAATTATGACCATTACTTTGAATGCTTTATCAGGTAAATTACTTATTTCTGTATCATTAGGGTTTCCCCCTTCTCTGGAATTTTATCCTGTTCTTTAATTTGGAACATATTTCTCTATTTTCTCATTTTTCTTGACTCCTGTATTTGTTTTTATGTATTAGGCAAAATGGCTCTCTCTCCTAGTCTTGCAGGAATGGCCTTATATAGGAGATAAAATTATTTTACCTTGCCTTTGCTTTTTGATGACTCTCAAACTTTTGTGATTGTCTAAGCAGTCTGATTTATTCTTGATAAATTCCAGTTGATGAAGATGTGCTGAGATCTGTGAGTGTTCTAGAAGGAGGGATCTTAGTCAGCACCTAGTTTCAGGCTGGTTGGAAGCTAGACCCTCAAGCAGCAGCTGTTAAGTATGCAAATAGATATAGTCCTGTGATAATATAATTATAGTCTGTGCTAGTCTCTATACCAAATGACCTGGAGGTGTCAATTTAGTGACAATTGCAAAATTTGGGGCTCTAGACAAGTAAGCTCCTTTCTGGGAAACCAAATGAGAGCTCAGAAATGGCATTCCCTGGCCTACATTCCCTCAGAGCACTTCTTTGGTTTCTCAGTGTGTGGTAAACCTGAAGCCTGCCTCTTGGCTAAAGCTCCAGCTCAAGCAGATAGGCCTTTTTCACAGGAAGTCTGGGGGTGTATATTAGTCTTGTCAATTCTTCAAAATGTATGGTTGTTTTTGTTTTGTCTAAAAGTATAAAAGCTGCCTGATTTTGGTCACTTCTCTGAGTCTCACATTTCCAAGAGCTCCTGTATATATGAAATTAAATGTGTTTTTCTCCTCTTAATCTCTCTATGTCAATTTAATTATTAGGCCAGCCGAGAAGGGAAAAGTCCGCTAGCACCCCCCCTTCTGCACCACCACCAATCAGATTCATTATTGTATAGATTTTTGATTGGGTTTCTCACAGTTTGGACCTACATATTCTTATAGGCTAGAAACATTTTAAAAATGGCCATCCTTCAGGCTCCTGGATGGTTCAGTCGGGCTTCTTAGTTTCAGCTCAGGTCATGGTCTCATGGTTGATGAGTTTGAACCCTGCATTGGTCTCTGCACTGACAGTACAGAGCCTGCTTGGGATTCTCTTTCTCTCTCCCTCTCTCTGCCCCTCTCCAGTGCAGGTCTTCTTTCTCTCTCTCTCTGTCTCTCAAAATAAATAAATAAACTGAAGAAAATGGCTATCCTTTAACTCTAAGAAATTGTATCTTTTGCATTCAGTGAAAACTGCAGATCTGTAAGGAGCATTCTTCTTTTGTTCTGTGAGAAACAATTTTGTTTTCAGTTTTAGAAAGAAAAGGTAGTTTCTTTAACTGGAACTAATGATTAGATGTTTTAAAAGCATATCTTTAACATGCAGATCTAGAGTGCTCAGAAGCACCTAATGAGTTTGGTTTCAAATGTAAGTAATGTTTCAAATGTTAGTAGTCATATCTGAGCCTGAACACACAAAACAGGAAGTACTTCCCCTCACCAGCCATTCCTGGGTTGGTATAGGCAAGACTGAAAAGACTTGGTATGCATTGTATTCTGAAAGTGGGGGTTCTGAGAGAATGCTGGAGGAGGGACTAAAGGAACATAAAGCGATAGTCATTTATGGGAAAGCATATTGGTTTCTCTTCTCCAATTTAAAACTAGAGATACATCCGCCTCAGAGACTCAGATAAGCATTTCTCTATTTTGTTTCAGTCAGTAAAAACAAAATGATAACAGTGAGATGAACATTTTGGGGCATACTTATATAAGACCAGTCTTCCTGTCAGTGTCCTCCTTTGCTATCCTCCCTGACTGCCTTTGGGAACATCTGGACTTTGATGAAGTTGTCCAAAGGCAAATAGATCAATTAGGATGTTAAATATACTGCTTAATAATCTAGAAGTTGGTTCCCTGGTAGTGGTTTGAGAGACATGGTGGGCAAGGGAAAGAGTACACCAGGGGATGTTTTTCATAAGATGCCATGAGGAAAAGGGAGAGAGGGAGACAAATTTTGGAGGTCTTTGAGGTGGGGGAGAAGAACAAATGGTGGGAAAGGCTTTAAGGGGATAGGATTGCTCAGTTCTTGCTTTTATTTTTCCCATTAAACAGTTCTGTACTGAGGTTTATTTCTGAAAACAATACATAGCATTGAATGAATTTTTTTTAACATTTGTTTATTTATTTTGGAGAAAAAGTGTATGCGTGGGGAAGGGGCAGAGAGAGAGAGAGGGAGACAGAGAATCCAAAGTAAGCTCCATGCCCTTAGCGCAGAACCCAATGCGGGGCCTGAACTCACAAACAGTGCAATCATGACCTGAGCCAAAGTCAGAAGCTTAATCGACTGAGCCGCCCGGGTGCCCCTTGAATGAATTACGAAGTATCCTTGTTTATCCTTAAGTTTATACTATGTGCTGTGTGGTTTTTAGAGAAGGTGCTTGCTGTTTCTGCTGAAATCACATGGTCACCCATCTGCCCATGGCCCCAGTTCAAGGGTGTATGATTCTGCCAGTCCCTCTCTGAGGGTTGTGGCTTTGTGATGAAAGGAGCAGTCTGGATCTGCCTCCAGATGCAGACACTCGGCCCTCACTCTGACATCTTCCACAATTGAATTTTCTTCACCACCAGCCAAAAATTCTTGAAACCAGTAAGGGCAACCATCCAAGGGATTATGTTGCAGACGAAGTTCTCCAGCTGCCAGGCTTTGCTGCTCCTGAGGATATCCCTTGTTACTTATGTTTATTCCAAATGATAAACAGATCTCTGGCTATGTACATGGCTATATTATTATTGCCTTCTCTCCCCTTTTGGAAAACGAATAAAGCCAATGCTCAGTGGGGTTTTTGTGGTGTTATAAAAACTGAATTTATGGAGCATAGTTCCTTTCCCCATTCACAGTGTTTGTGACTATACTCAGGTGAGCCTTGGAGCACAGAGTAGTAAGCACCAGGAATCTGTCTTCCTACCCAGACAAGACTTACATTAACAACAACAAAAAAAGGCAATGAGCAGAATGGGAGAACATATTTCCAAATCATACCTAATAAGAGATTAATATTCAGAATATATAGGGAACAACTAAAACTCAACATTAAAAGAATAAAGAACACAATTCAAAAATGGGCAAAGAACTTGAAGATATTTCTCCAAAGAAGATATATAAATGGACACTAAGCCTAAGAAAAGATGTTTAACATCACTGATCATTAGGGAAAGGCACACATCAAAACTAAAATGAGATAGTATTTCACACCCAATAGGATGGCTACTATCAAAAAAAAAAAAAAAAAAAGAGAGAAAATAGCAAGTGTTGGTGAGCATATGAAAAAATTAAAACTCTTGTGCCCAGTTGGTGGGAGGCGAAATGCTATAGTCAGTATGGAAGATAAGGGCAGTTTCTCAAGGAATTAAAACATAAAATTACCATGTGACCCAGCAAAACCGTATCTGGGTATATATCCAAAAGAATTGAAAGCAGGGTCTTGAAGAGTTATTTGGACACCCACGTTTATGTAAGTGTTATTCAAAAGAGCTAAAATGTGGAAGCAAACCAAGTGTCCATTGACCTAAGAAAGGATAAGTGAAATGTGGCCTATGCACATGATGGAATATTATTCAGCCTTAAAAAGGAAGAAAATTCTGAAATATGTACAGCATGGATGAATCTTGAGGAAAGAACCTTGATATGACTGCCACAGACTGAGGGACATTGGGTTGGGGAGTTAGTTCTCAATGGGTACAGAGTTCCAGATTTACAAGATGGATGATGAGGATGGATGATGTAATGGCTGTACAACAATATGAATGTAGTTAAAACCCCTGAGCTCTACACTTACAAGTGGTAAATTTTATGTTATGTGTGTTTTACCACAACAAAACATTTTGGAGGAAAAACTAACGAGCAGATTTAGAACCCGCTGCTCCATGGAAATTTGTGGCAGAGTGGGATTTATCTACTACTTCTGGAGTGGATGTTACACAAAGGCCAGAATCGGAACTGAGGAAAGGCAAGGCTTAGGGGACGATTTCACTGGCCTTTAAGATGACCTCGACAATGACTCCCAGGCAGAAGTGTCTGAGGAGCATTGTCCGGTCGGAGGATGCCACAACACCTCCCCCAGGAGAAGACCCCAAAACTCTGAAAGCAGCTACTGTTGAATAATTGGCCTGTGAAACCTGCATATTCTGTGGTGGGGGGGATGGTGTGGAGAAAAGTAAGCTGATTTAACAGGAGGCTGAGATGGGAAATGCAAAGAATGACTCGTTCCATTGTGCTTTGTCCTGCTCTCAAAACAAAACAGAGGCTGTATCTCTAAGGGAACCAGGTTGCCAGGATGCAGAGGTCAGAGCAGAAATGGAAATAAGAATAAAGTGGAAAGGAGGAGGAAGGGCAGGAGCAGGTAAAGCAGTATCTCCCAGCTCAGAACCTCAACTCCTGGCCCTGTGCGCATGTCTCATACCTGAGTTACTGCACTAGAACTCCTCAATTATGACCCACAGGGAAAAGTACTGGTCTCATGGCAGAGAGACGACCTGCATTAGAAATACTCGTTGTTTTGAAAAATTGAGACTCCTGGATCCCAGCACAGGTGTGAATCAGAATCTCTGGATGTAAGAAGGCTCTAGTTACAAGCTTCGACCACGTTTATGCTCTGAAACCCTTTCCAAGTCACCAGAAGGACTTAGCTGGTGTTACAGAATTTATGCCACCGTAACTGGCAGCCTGATCTGGGCAGCTGGCCATCACTTCCTGCCACCCTCAAAGAAGGGCTTTACTGAGAATAAGTACATTAGAAGTCTGATACCAAGAGACACAACACAGAGCCCCTCACGGCATCTGTGGCAGATTGTACTTCCCGGAGAGGGCTGCAAGAATCTCTTGTCCCTTTTACTCTCCAAGGACCTTGCCACAACACATTGAGGGTTATGTTCCATGTACCCTCTCCTTTGGACCTGGGTGGACCTTTGCAACTGCCTCAGCCAAAAAAGTTCAGTAGACGTGACGTTGTCTGACCTCTGAAGCGAGGTCATAAAAATGTTGTGCACTTCCATAACGTTCTTTTGCCATGCTTACCCTGGACACCCCAAAAACATACTGTGAGGTGATCCAAGCAGCCTCTTGGCTAATATGGAGAGCAACTCAGGCCCCTATGCTCAAGTCCTGGCTGAACCACTCACCAAGAGGCAGCAGCATAGAGCTGTGAGTACATCATCTAAAAGGCTATCCTCCAGCCCAAGGTGAGCCACCTGAGGTCACACGGCATGAGCAGAGCTGGGGGATTCTGCCCCAAATTGTAGACTCTCTAAGTAGAAGAAATGACTCTAGTTGTTTAAGCCATGAGGCGGGCACAGCTAACTGTGATGCAGCATCCCTGGGGGGGGGAGGGGGGGAATATTATAATCATTTTGTACCCTGGAAGATGAGATAAACTGTCTTTTGCTATTCTTTGCTTTGTCAATTTATAAATCATCTACATAACTCCCTTCCAAACCCCAGCTTCTTCCAAGGAGTTGCTGCTCCTTGACACTAGCAATTGAGTTCTAGCCTCTTGTGTCATTTAAGGAGGGTTTGATTTTTATATATATAATTTATTGTCAAATTGGCTTACATGAAACACCCATTGCCCATCCCAACAAGTGCCCTCCTCAATGCCCATCACCCACTTCCCCCTCTCCCTCCCACCCCCCATCCACCCTCAGTTTGTTCTCTGTATTTAAGAGTCTCTTGTGGTTTGCCTCCCTTCCTCTCCATTTGTAACTACTTTTCCCCTGTCCATTCCCCCATGGACTTCTGTTACGTTTCTCAAGATCCACATATGAGTGAAAATATATGATATCTGTCTTTCTCTGACTGACTTATTTCACTCAGCATAATGCCTTCCAATTCCACCCACGTTGCTGCAAATGACATGATTTCGTTCTTTCTCATTGCCAAGCAGTATTCCATTGTATATATAAACCACATCTTCTTTATCCATTCATCAGTTGATGGACATTTAGGCTTTTTCCATAAATTGCTATTGTTGAAAGCACTGCTATAAACATTGGGGTACATGTGCCTCTATACATCAGCACTCCTGTATCCCCTGGGCAAATTCCTAGTTAGTGCTATTGCTGGCTCATAGGGTAGTTCTATTTTTAATTTTTTGAGGAACCTCCACACTGTTTTCCAGAGCGACTGCACCAGTTTGCATTCCCACCAACAGTGCAAAAGGGTTCCCATCTCTTCACATCCTTGCCAGCTTCTATAGTTTCCTGATTTGTTCATTTTAGCCACTCTGACTAGTGCGAGGTGGTATCTCTGTGTGGCTTTGATTGGTATTCAAGGAAGGTTTGATTTAAAGGAAGTTGCTTGGTGCAAGGGAGCCCTAGGCATTTGGAATGCCCAGAAGAAACACGATGTCAAGGAGAGGGAGAATGAGTCTAAATAATAACACTTCTCAGTTATAGCAAAGATGATAAGAAAACTCCTATTTATCATGACTTCTATGTACAAACACATATAAATTATGCTGTAATTTTCTAATAAGCGACCTAGAAAACATTTTTTGTTTGTTTGACAGAAGAATTTCACCCTCATCTTGCACCTTTGGGGCCGTGGTTCCTAGACTAGCAAGCTGAGGTAGAACTAAACTGCTTTGCACAAGAAAGGTGTGTGGACTGGGGCACCTGGGTAGTTAAGCATCTGACTGTCATTATTGGCTCAGGTCATCATCTTGTGGTTGTGGCACGGGGCCCCACATCAGGCTCTGCACTGGGCATGGAGCCTGCTTGGGATTCTCTCTCCTCTCTCTTTGCCCCTCCCCCACGCATTTTCTCTCTCTCTTTCTGAAAATAAATTTTTTTTAAAATGTTTTATTTATTTCTAGGAGAGAGAGAGAGACAGCGTGAACAGGGGAGGGTCAGAGAGAGAGGGAGTCACAGACTGAAACAGGCTCCAGGCTCTGAGCTTGTAGTCAGCACAGAGCCCGACGCGGGGCTCGAACCCACGAACCGCGAGATCATGACCTAAGCGAAAGTCGGACGCTTAACCGACTAAGCCACCCAGGCGCCCCTCAAAATAAATTTTAAAAAAACATTTAAAAAAGAATCTTTATGTGTCAACTATACTTTAAAAAAAGCCTTTCAAAATTGAAAGAGAGAGGAAAACAAAGACTCCCCATGTACAGATCATTCAACTTTAACATGACAAACTTGGGTTCATGTTTTAAAAAATCATATTGAATTTTTCGTGCTGCTGTATTAACAGACACCAGAAATGTTGAGGACATTAATTTTTTAATAGCAGTCATTTTAGAGAACAGCACTGGGAATAAATTTCTTTTGGGATAAACTGGAAATTAAAAAGGTCTTGAAGCCATTGGAAGCCATATGATTGGTTGAATTAGTTTCTAAAATTTGGGTGAGACAGCACAGCAGATGAGTGCACCATCCCAGCATTTCTTTCACCACATTGTGAATGACCTGTAGAAATCAGAGGGGGAGAAAAGGAAAGAAGAGAGAAAAAATATGAATAAACAATTTAGAACTTACCAATTTCATCTTTCTTTATATTATCTTGCTCCCAAAATCAAAACTTTTATTCCACCCCTACCCTATTACCAAATTGCTGCATATTTAAAATTTACATCAAATCATGGTCCTTGATTCAGTACAATCTATTAGAAAGAATCACAATCACCAGTTAAGATTAAGAAGAATCTCCTAGGTGAGGGCCTTATTATGCTTCCTTGCTTGAAAGCGACATTGATTTATTCTTCCACAATATTTATTAAGTGTCTACTAGGTGTCAGGAACTGTTTCTAGGTGGTTGAGAATACTCTGTAGGTTGCCGGGGTTAATTTCTGTTATCAAATGTCAATGAATCATTAACCATGCCAAAGTAAGAGTCTCCAAAGAGTGGAGAACACTAAACAATCTTTTTCATTGACTGGATGACTATACCAGTAAACTGTCATACCCTCCTTTCCTTAGAGCTACTTTGGCATCAGATTCTGACTCAAATTGTTAACACAGGCTTTTTAACAAACATCACTGCTTGGAAAGAGAGATAACAGTCAATTCTCAGGAGGTAAAGGAGGAAGAGGGATGATAAGAAAACTCATAAGAAAATGTGAGTTGGGGAGCTTAGGAAACTAGGTGAATGAGCAGCTACCCAACTTTGACAACATAACCACCAAAAATTCAGTGACTCTTCTTCATAGTGGGGGCTTTGGGAATTTGGCATAACTAGGTGAATTGTCCACACATTACTTACAGAGACTAAAAAATAGCTTCCCATCACTCTGGAGGAAGGATTATTATATTAACATGCTGGTGTCATCAAGAACACAGAACTAGGCACACTATGCAGTCATACTTAGTATAACACCTGAATCAGTTACTGTTGGCAACAGTAGACCTAGGAACCAAACTTAGGGAAACAAATGTCTGGTCACACACATATGTCTACTACCATAAATCATGGTCTAATTAAGATACACATGGTTGATATGTGGCATGCTCATTTGGTACCTCACACAGCCACCCCTCCTGTGGCAGACAACCTAAAAAAAATCCCAGAATTCTTTCCTATCCTACCAGATTTAGACCTCTCAACCCATGGGAGCTGACTACCAGCTGTTGGTGTGGGCTGGTGATTAAAAATCATTTGTCCCCCATTTTGTAAGGGATGTTTCATGTGTTTGTGAGAGAAGACCAAGGACATAAAAGATGTTATTAAGATATTTGTTTTGACACCCCTAATCAAAGAATTCCCAACAACTTACCAAGTTGTAAGCACTTTTTAGAAAGCGTTCATTGCTTTTCTTTTCTCAATATCTCGCTTGAGTTGGCAAAGGGTGCATTGAGGGAAACATCCCAGCAACAGGAAATCATTGCAAATAGATCCCTGTTGAAAACCAAACAGTGGGTCAACATACATCCCAGAAATACAGTCACACAATTCCTTGCATTTGTATAGCTTTTCAAAACCCTTTAGAAGGTACATTGGTACATAAGTGTCTGAGTTGTGATTTTGGCTCAGGTCATGATCTCATGGTTCATGGGTTTGAGCCCCATATTGGGCTCTGAGCTGAGTGTGGAGCCTGCTTGGGATTCTGTCTCTCTCCCTCTCTCTGACTCTCCTCTGCTTATGCTCGCTCTCTCTCAAAATAAATAAAGTAAACATTTTTAAAAAAAAAGGTATGTTGTATGTTACTGGCTTATCATGAGAATTCTGTGACATGATCCCCATTTTTCTGATGAGCAAGTGAAGTTAAATGACTTGTTCAGATCACATAACGAATCGGTGGCAGCTCTTGGTCTTTCTTTTCTCAAGCCAGTGCCCATACGACACTATGTCAAATGGTGTGCAGGCTACCACTGTAGCTCCAGTCCTCTATCATCTCTTCTGAAATGCTTCCCTTAAAGCCAGTTGTGAAATGCACAATTTTTTTTCTGTAGCTTGTGAGTAGTGCCAGACCAGGCCCCACATTGCATCCCTCTAGCCAATTTCATTGACATCTTTCATGTTCTACAAAGGGGGATGTTAGCAACAAGGGAAAAATACATAAATTATGGGGAAAAGAAGAAAGAAACGAATGATTATTGTTTGGCAAACCATGGAATGGAGTACTTTGCAAGGATTTGAGGGCCCTCTCACTGCAAGGGTCCATTTGAGTCCTCAGTGACTTTCTGGGAGACACACCCTTGAAAGGGCTCCTACTGTGGTGCAGGAGACACTGGGTAAACAATTCCAACATTCACATGTTCTATGACCTTACGCCTTTCTCATTTTCTCATGTATATGGTTCTCATATCTATAAAGGGAGGTAATGATTCCTGTACCACAGGAGTTTGCATGTAGTAAATGAGCAAATATACACCAAAATAATATCCCAGCAACAGTAGTACAGTCAGTGACTGCCTCTTTCTTTTCTTCCCCCTTCTCTCTTGTGCCCTGGCCAAAGGGGTGCTTTCTTGGCTGTGTCCACTAAGGGAGAGGCAGAGCAGAGAGGCTGCATTGCAGCAGCCCCATAAAAGTTTGCATGGGTGTGAAAGAGAAACAAAGCAGAGAGCCTGAATGATACAAATCAGTCCAGGGAATTTTTTTTAGTCTGTTCTAAGGAGGAAATAGAGATACGCTGTCTATAAATATGCTACTTCATTGTACATCGAGGAACCATACCATATCCTAGAATCCTAGAACTAGGAATCATCTTGCACAACTTCCTCATGACAGATGAGAAAACTGATGTCACCAAATGACTTAGCAGAGAGTCAAACAGTTTGCTATTTGTTGAGTTTCCTAAACCCTTATCTCCAGATCCAGCTAAGTGCCCCTTCCTGTATTCCATGTTGAGGTTTTGGGCTGCTTTGAGACTCTTACCCTCACACCGTATACCTAAGTACATATGCATGACACTTTGCATGCAATTCAGGAAGTTCAAGATGCCCGACATTTTGCATACGATTCAGGAAGTTCAAGGTGGGGGCACAAAGTTAAGTCTTATGCGGCCTTAAGGACAGCATGAATGAGAGCAGCCTCCAGCACTGAGCAAGTCAGGCGGCTGAGCAGGCACACAGGAGAAATGAGCCCGGGGATCTGAACACACCACTGCCCTGAGAAACAGCTGAGTGATTCTTGGAGAAAAGAACAAAAATAAAAGTAGTTGTTTACGAAACACTTATTAATTGCCAGGTCCTGTGCTACACATAGTATATACATTGTCGATTCATTATGTCACATGACTTTTACCACACTACCAAGGGGAAGTATCATTATGACAATTCAATCTGTGAGGGGGCTGAGGCTTAGGGAGATTAAGAACTTGCTCCCATTCCTATGGGAGCAGTGAGTGGGGCAGAGGCTAAGTTTCCAGGAAAAACTCCATCATGTCAGTTCTTTGTTTAAAACATTTCAGTGGCTTCTCTGCTCACTCAGAGTAACAGCTAAAGTTCTTATGCTGGTCTTCAAGGCCCTAGAAGTTCTAACTCTTGCTCTGATGTCATCTTTTTTCCATGACATCCTAACCCCACCGCCTACTCTCTCTATTCCTGCTTCTCTGGCCCCTTGCAGTTTCTGGAACATTCCAGATAAACTCTACTTCAAAGCCTTGGGTGGCACCCTTTTCTCTCCCCGGATCTTCCCAAGATGGGTCAACTTCTCATCCTTTTAGGTCTTTACTTTTGTACCAAGGTCTTCCCTGATAACCCTATTTAAAATTAGAACTCCCTTTCTAAAAATGTGGATGAGTATTGAATTGCGTTGAATGGTTTCTCTGCATCAATTGAGATGATCCTGTGGTGTTTCTTTTTGAATCTATAAATAGGTTATTCTGCTACAGAGCCATCTTTGCATTCCTGGGATAAACCCTGTTTAGATAAAAATATATTTTATGATGCAGAAAATAAAATAAAATGCTTTAACACTCTTTATTCCTCTACTTTGCTTTATTTTTTTTTCGGTACCACTTACCAGTGCCCTATAAAGCTTTTACTTAGTTACATTGTAGCCATCTTCTATTAGAGTGTAAGTTCTGCCATCATAGTAACAATCGATCTAGGTGAGAATGTTCAATGGATATTATTCCTTGTGGGTGAAGGTTTGATGAGAAATAAAATATTTATGTCTCTCACCAAGGGCCTTACGCATCACAGAGGGGAAAATGGCAACCTTACAGTGGAGACTCTTGACAGACACAATCGTAACTAAGTAATCAAATTAAACAACAACCATAATGGGATACACTGATGTCATGTGCCTCTTGACATAAAGCACAGCAAATATTGTGTCAGAACTGAAGTTCTGCCAAGGTGTAAAATCTGTCTAACCACGAGGACACGTTTGACACACCAAACTGAAGGATAGTTGACAAAATAACTGATCTGTGCTTAGGGGAAAAAAAGACAACGAAAGACTGGGAAACTATTCCCCATTGTAGGAGACAAACTAGGAATGACAACTGAAGAAATACGTGATCCCAGATTGATTTTTTTCTCACCCAAAGAATGTTAATTGGGTTAATTGGTAGAGTTTAAATAAGATCCACAAATTAGCGGGGCGCCTGGGTGGCTTAGTCGGTTAAGCGTCCGACTTTCGCTTAGGTCATGATCTCGTGGTTCGTGGGTTCGAGCCCCGCGTCGGGCTCTGTGCTGACTGCCAGCTCAGAGCCTGGAGCCTGTTTCGGAGCCTGTGACTCCCTCTCTCTCTGACCCTCCCCTGCTCACGCTGTCTCACTCTCTCTCTCCTGGAAATAAATAAAAACATTAAAAAAAATTTTAAAAAAATCCACAAATTAGCTGATAGTATTGTATCAGTGTTAAATTCCTGATTTTGATTATTATACTATGGTAATATAAATGAATGACCTTGTTATTAAGAAATACATGCTGTAATAGAGGTAACAGGACATCAAATTTGTAATTTCCTCTCAATATTTTGGAAAAAATAAAACAGAATGGACAGAGAGGTAGAGGAAGGAGTAAATAAACAAAGGTGGCAAGATTTTTAGCATTTGGGGAATGTGGATGAAGGGTATTCAGGAATTCTTTGTATTATTTCTTTGTTGTTGTTGTTTCTGCAACTTTTCCTTAAGTCTGAAACCATGTTAAAATAAAGGTCTCAGAAACAAGAAGAAAAAGGATGTAAGCTACATGCAGACGGGGCTTTTGATTTGCTTTGTTCACTGAGGCGTCTCTAGCATCTGGAATCAGCATGTCCCACGTACGGGGTAAATCCCTGTTGAATGAATGAATACTAAAGGGACTTAGGCAGCGCCTAGATGCTCCATAATCACTTTTAAATTAATGAACACTGGCTTAGGAGGCAGCTGTGCCAGCTGTGAAGGGATCCACTACACACCACCTCTCCCCAAAGCTTTCTAACCAGCTGTGGGCCAGCCTGCAGATGTGTAGGGTCCTGTGTCTGCCTCTGAGCAAAGCCAGGAGAGGCTAAGGGCCCCCCATTCCTCCCCTACTCACCTCTGGCAACTCTTTCAGGGACACATCTACTGGAGCGATTTAAGATTGTGTTACTAATCTATTCCAGAGTGTACGTGGCGGCACAGCCCCTGGTAATCACTTAACACACTGCGGGTGGGAGTGGAGACAAGATTAGGGTGAAGCCATGAAGGCAAGGTGGGCAATCACACAGATGTGGTCAGACTGAAGAAAGCCCTCAGGTATCTGGTCTCGCGCCTCACGGTGCGCGCGGGTGACTCACCGGGATGCCATATCGGGTTCGATACAAGGTCCTCATGGCGACACTTGCTCCACACAGACAGCATTCGTTCATGTCAGAGGCGATCTGACAGGAAAGGCACAGGGGAAAGAAAGTCCCACAGATGCCTGGGTACAGGGAGAAGACACACAGAAGAGTTAGTGAAAGTCACCATGCTTTCAATGACATCACACCTCTTTCAATAAGATGTTGGCTCAGGAAATGGCTCTAACGGGCACTCAGAGAAAACAATGTTGTCACCTGGCCCTTAGTGTCTTGCTTCTTGAGCTGGCTGTCCAGGAACTGGGGATAATTTGTGAGTCATTATTACCGGGTCAGATTTAATTGCAAAAGCTCCTGCCTTGCCAGTCTGAGATTGTTCACATTATCTTTCTTCCCTGCCCTTGTTACATACGGGTCATGCTTGCAGAGGAAGTTCGTGGCGTCAGGATGTCTGAGAAGCCATAGAACATCCAGGGGAGGGTGTTTAGAGGCAGAAACCACTGAGTGAACAAATCATTACAGACAAAGAAGAGACATAGATTCTAGGTGGTCATTCGGGTAAAAGGAGGGCCCTATCATCATGATGAGGATGGAGGCAAGCAGGAATTAAGAGATACGGGTATCAGTTGTTTAAAAAGTTGAGTGCAATTTCACTTTAAAGCCTCTCTATAAGACAGAGGAAGGGCTTAAGAAAATAGAAACAAACAGGAAACTGTTCTCAAATATGCTTTGAGTAAAAATCTGTTTTGAAAAGTTCCGGGGTGGGGTTCTGGTATGGCTGTACCCTAGATATAAGAGAGTCTGTGATTTCTTGATTGATTGTTTTTAAGCAAAAGGCTATCTCCGAAGAACCTAGCGGAACTTCCATCATACACACAAAAAGGAGGCTATTTCTCATGCCCAATGGAAAGATGAGCCCCACAGAGAATGTCTGCAACCCACACAGCACGAGACTCTGAAATAAGAAAAGGTTTCTCACATAAGAGTGTGTTTTGTTGTGGAAAATAATTAGATTTTGGTAAAGCCAAAAACCTGCAACACTTCCTGAAATGGGTCAATGACAAGAGTTACAAGAACGTCACTGAAAGCTGGGAAACATGGAACAGCATTGTAGGAGAGAGGGGGAAGTAAATAGAAGCCAAACTGGAGCAATATGTCAAGAACATGGTGATACTAAGAGGTGGAAAATTGCAAAACGTGATTGATCTAGACAAGGATCACAAACTCAAGTTCGCGCAGCTAAAATGAGTGAAATAGCTGGAGAAAAAAACACAAAATAGACAATAGTGGACATAAATACACATGGCAAACAGTAGAACAAGACTGTCTTTCAGTGGGATTAGCTAATGCTAAGCAGGAGTGAAGTGCTCCCCCCCCCCACCATGTGTGATGAAAGCTCATCTCTCCAGATTTTTTAATTTCCAAGAGAAGTTGGAAATCTACACTGGAAAGCCAGATTTTTATGTGAAATCTGATTTTTATATGTTTCCTAGTCTTTTTAAATTAATGCATGAAGAGAGTTCATTGTGTACAGGACAAACAAAACACATCTGGTGGCTAAATCCACCCACGGGCTTGCAGTTTGTGATTTCCCGAGTTGGACCATAAAGCTGGAGCTCAATGGCAGGATGAGTAGATGAGTTTCATTAGGTCAGGAGCCTGCATTACGGGAGCTGAGGAGGAGCAATAACCACATGTACTTACAAATCCCCAGGTCATCACAGCAGTCAAACACGCCAGACTGCCAGTCACTAGTCATCACACCCGCTGTCCCATATCCTGGCTGTGAAACAACTGGATTCATTTTTAAGGCTACGTTCCAAAGGGCACTGCCTGTGAAAACAAAACCAAAAACCTGTTAAACACCTGCCTCTGTTGTTTGGATATCATGCAGATCCTGGTGGAGGAGACATCTCATCACCATTCTCCTGATTAGGGGTGGCCACACTCAACTGACTTAACAAGATATTTCCAGACTATTGTTGATACTAGGCAATTAGAAACATCAAGGAGATGGGGTGAGGGCTCCTTGCACAGGTTTTCTGGGGGGTTCTCTGATCTTTTTTTTTTATTGTCAAGAGGAATTTTTTCTTCTCTTTTCAAGACAACCATCCTGAGCAACATCTATTTTGCATATGAGGTGTTTTATTTCATAGTAATTGTAATAACTTTTACAAAGCTATTGCACAAAGGGTGGCTCAGTCGGTTAAGTGTCCGACTTTGGCTTAGGTCATGGTCTCACAGTTCACGGGTTGAAGCGCCACGTCAGGCTCTGTGTTGACAGCCCAAAGCCTGGAGCTTACTTTGGATTTTGTGTCTCCCTCTCTCTTTGCCTGTCCCCCACTTTTACTCTCTCTCTCTCTTTCTCTCAAAAATCAAACAAACAAACAAACAAAAAAACCCCAAGCTATTGCACAGACATTATCTCAGTTGCCCCTTAAGAGAACGTTGTGAAATAGAGTTTTTTACTTCTCAAAAAAATTGTCATCACACAGATGCTTCTAGCTAATGTCAGCCCTCATTGTGTAATTACTAGTGGTATCCTGATAGCTAAAGTTTTAACAGATATCCTAGGTTACTTAAAAAAATTAACTTCTTTTTGTGAAATCGTCAGTCCAGAATCTGATAAAAAGGGATGTGGGGGTGAGGGGGCTTCAAGCTTCCACAGAAAAACACAGTAGTTGAAAAACCACTAAGGAATAGTGTCCCTTGAACAAAGTGGTGCCTATACTTTTCAGATTTCATCAAGTGATCAAGTGAAGTCTCCTGAGCTATAACCAGTCAGAACTCCCAAGGGAGAGAACGTGTTTGGTTTTACAACGACTAATGTTAAAACTTTCTTCTTTACTATTTCAGATATAACTGTATGCTGTGCTCTGTAGCCCTGGCCCCCGTTCACCTGTAACTTTTCCCTTAACCAGGGGCAAGTCCCCATCATCTGTACACCTGCTCCTCCATGTTGTCAGGGAAAGCCCAGTCCAAGATGCTCCCATAGTGCATCTCAGTCCTGACTGCGCAGTAGTTTCGTCCTTTGTGCTGGGCTGAAAACACACATACTTGATTCTGATTCACTAGCTGGGGTGGACCCCAAGTGAGTAACATTTTAAGAGGCAGTCGTGAAGCAGACAGCTCTGGAGACCTGATTTACAGGTCATTTCACTGTCTCTCAGCCTTTGCCAGTCTTCTTAGCTCTTGCCCTGCCCTGCTCTTTTTACTGATTGATTGTGTGTATGCTGAGATCCATGGCTGTGATCAATTGACTCCCCCAACAAATGAGTCCTTATAAAAGGGGTGGAGATTTTGACTGGGTGGCTCAGACGGTTAAGCGTCCGACTTCGGCTTAGGTCATGATCTCCCAGTCTGTGGGTTCAAGTCCTGAGTCGGGCTCTGTGCTGACAGCACAGAGCCTGGAGCCTGCTTTGGATTCTGTGTCTCCCTCTCTCTCTGCCCCTCCCCTGCTTGCACTCTGTTTCTCTCTTTCTCAAACGTGAACATCACACACACACAAAAAGTAAACAAGGTGGGGGTAGAGGTTTTATGGATTAATAAAGGCCAAGGCACTTTGGAGTGCCTTGGAAAGGTGCCTGTAATATTTATTATAAAGAACCTGCTTTATGACATATAAGGGGAAACCACCAGATTGAGAAGGCTCTATAAGTACTGTCAAATCACACCAGGAATTATGTTTGAAACTATAGGGCTAGATAAATATTTCACAGGGGTCCAAAAGCCTTTCTCCTCTCTGATTATGTAGGAGGACTATGATAGCTTTTCTACTACCATCTAATCAGGGTGGGCACACAGTGTGAGCTCAGTCTGTTATCCAAGAAATAGTTACAGCATGTGAATAAATTGTGCGGGCAATGGGCTGTTCGGTACGGAATGTTATAGATATACTTCTGGCCTCAAGCATGAATTATCCATTACCTTCAAAGTATATATTGGGAAAATCATTACAAACAAATATACACATAGCTGTGGCTGCTGCATGTGTATCATTAAGGAAAGAAAGATATACCAATAAGGCTATATTCTTTTTTATGAAAAATTTTTAATGTTTATTTATTTTTGATAGAGAGAGCGCATGTGTGTGTGAGCAGGCCCTCCTAACATCTTTAAAGTGAGTTTAATACCACTTTTCTCATGGTTTGTTGTATTACTGTGATCTCCAAGACTATGTCAATAGACTATGTCTATTAAGCACCGTGTTTCCTATAGGTCAGTGACCTGACATATACGCCCCTGTGTCTATTTTGGGCTAAATTTTGCTAAGTAGCAAAAATAATGCCTGGGGTCACAGCTCCAGAAGGCTAATGACAGTGTGGTGATAAAGTAAACAATGGGGTAGAGATCTAAAGGCTTGGATTTTATTTTTTTGTTGTTTATTTATTTATTTTGTGAGAGAGAGACAAAGAGAGAGAGAGACAGAGACAGAGAGACAGAGAGAGAGAGAGCTGGGGGTGGGTAAAGAGAGAGAGAGAGAGAGAGAGAGAATCTCAAGAGAATCCACACTGTCAGCGCAGAGCCCAATAGGGGGCTCAAGCCCACCAACCGTAAGATCAAGACCTGAGCTGATGGGGCGCCTGGAAGGCTCAGTCGTTTGGGCGTCCCACTCTGGCTCAGGTTGATCTCACGGTTTGTGGGTTTGCACCCTGCGTCGGGCTCCATGCTGACAGCCAGCTCAGAGCCTGGTGCCTGTTTCAGATTCTGTGTCTCCCTCTCTGTCTGACCCTCCCCTTATCACACTGTCTCTCTTTCTCAGAAATAAATAAAAAACGTAAAAAAAAAAGACCTGAGCTGATATCACGAGTCAGACACTCAACTGACTGAGCCACCCAGATGCCCCTAAAGGCTTGGATTTTAGTCACTGCTGGTATTTGGTAGGCTCAAGAAAGATCCTGCTACGTGAAGACATTTTGAAAACTGAAAAATCACCATATACATGAGAGAGAATTTAAAGAGCATGTCAGTGACAAGAAAGCAGATGGAAAAACCTGAATGTGATATGTTGCCAATATAACAATGGCTTATGTTTGCAAGGAGCATTCTATTTTCCAAAGCGTGTTCATGTTTGATCTCTAGTTAACTGTGATCTCTGTTTAATATTCCCCGCACACTGAAGCACTCAGGGAATGAAGGCTGATACGATGCTTCTACTGCAGACATGAAAACAGAGGCAGAGAGGTTACAAGCCAGGGCCAAGGTAAGTCAGGAGCAGTAGTCCAACCTCTCTAATTTATAGATGAGGAAATAAAGCTTGTCTCAAAGATGGAGGGTTTCCTTGCACCCTCTTCACAGACTTCCAGGGCAAAGATGTGGAGACACCTCACAAGAAACATTACGGAAGCCCAAAGATGAGAAGGTGGACCAGACAGCAGGATCCAGTAGTTTCCATCATGGAGGCTGCCCAGACTCCAGCTCTCCACTAGTTAATGGTCTTTGAGGAATTACTTCCTTCCAAGTGCCTCATTATCTTGAATCTGTGAAATGGGGATATGCACCGCACATAGTAATAAAGCTGTCAGGAGCATTAAACAATATTTGAAAAGCCCTTAGAGTGGTGGCTGGCATGGGGTAAATTCTTCCTGAGTAGTAGCTACATCAAAGATACTTTGGCCTGGAGGGATATCAATAGAATTCCCACCCCTCCTTTACACTCTTCTATATATTGTAATAAATGGGCATTTCTTCCACAAGGCCACAGATGAAGGGGACAGAAACAGGAAGCAAGTCACATGTCCACAGTGACAGAATGGGAGGGCTGGGATTTAAATTCTTGGGACTCTAAAGCTTTTATTATTATTTCCACTGACTCTACCAATCTGGGATTATAATCTCGGCCAGCTAAAGTGAGAAAAGATAGCTACTACTGCCATTCACCATAGTTGGTCTGAAGTCAGAATCAGAATCTTCAAAATAGCCCTTTTATATTTTTTAGTATTTTTTAAGTTTATTTAATTTGAGAGAGACTGAGATAGTGCAAGTGGGGAAGGGGCATAGAGAGAAGAAGAGAGAATCCCAAGCAGGATCCATGCTACCAGGACAGAGACCAATGCAGGGCTTGAACTCACGAAACCATGAGTGAGATCATGACCTGAGCTGAAACCAAGAGTCAGACACTTAACTGACTGAGCCACCCAAAATTTTAAAGGACTTCTGTTCAGGGCATCTGGGTGGCTCAGTCAGTTGAGCATTTGACTCTTGATTTGGGCACAGGTCACCATCTCACGATAAGCTATTCAAGCCCCACATCAAGTTCTGTACTGACAGCTCAGAGTCTGCTTGGGATTCTCTCTCTCTCCTTCTCTGCCCCTCCCCTGCTCTCTCTCTCCAAAATAAATAAATAAACATTAAGAAACAACAACAACAAAAAAGAACTTTTGTTCAATCCACAGTTATCACTTTAAGTCCATAGTTCTTTGGGTTGGGCTTCTTTGACCTCCATTTGAATATAGACACGCTTCACAAATTCTCCACCTGTAGTCTTTGGGATCCTATTTCTTTATTTTAGGGACAAGGTTAGGGTCAGAAGAGATGGATCTGCCTGGTTCTCAATTTCAGACACCCTCTAAACATGAATGAGTTCAAATCATATTCACCCCTAAACTATCACATCCCAGAATTGTACAGATTGTTGGGATACGCCAATACCTAAGTTTTTTTTTTTTAATTGATGATTAGGTCTTTCACATAGTTTTAGCAGAAAGATGTCTTGTAGTTCTTTCCCACAGATCTAACACATTTTTCTGTGAATAAAGGAAACCACAAATGTACTCTACAAGGTGTTTCCAATAATATAGGTCTACAGAAAAAAAAGCCCCATCAGGACACACCTCAACCCTTTCAATAAACATCTAATTGAAGTGCAATTTACATGTAGTAAAGTACAGAGATCACGAGCATGATTGATGAATCTAACAGTGAACAGTTCTTGTAACCACAGGCTGGTTCAAGAAGAAAGACATTACCAGTACCAAAGAAGCCCTTCTTAACTCTCCCAGGAAGTCATAACCCTCTGCCCAGCTTCTACCTTGTCTTCAAACGCCAGAGCCTCATTTTGCCTCTGTTTGATCCTTACATATATTTAATTATATGCATTATTTATTCTTCTGTGTCTGGCCTCTTTTGCTCAAAATTAAGATTGTGAGATTCAGCCATGTCGTGTATAAGAATAATTAATTTACTCTCATTGTCATATAATAGGTCATTATATAGATATCACAACTTATTTATCCATGCTACCATTGTATTGTTTCTAGTTTGGACTATTAGAAATGGCATAGTAGTGCGATGAACATTCTTGTACCTATCTTTAGGTGGGCCAGGGATGTATTTCTGTTGCGTCTACCTCTAGGAGTAGAATTGCTGGGCCCTAGGCTTGGTAGAAAGTGCCAAAAAGTATTGTCAAGTGGTGGTACCAGTTTACACTCCCATCAGTAATGGATGAGAATTTTATTTGCCCCACATCCTTGGAATACCTGTTGATACCACCATCTTCCATTTTACCCGTAGGTTGCTACAGAATCTGGGAAGCAGAAGCCTAGGCTTAAGACTGAGAAAAGCAGAAATTATGGTTAAATGATTAAACAGAGTTACCACATTTAGGAAAATAAATAAAGGAGGTTCTGTTAAATTTGAATAAGTAAGACTCAAGGAATATTGAGACATACTTATGCTAAAAAATTTTTCATTCTTCAGTTGAAATTCAAATTTAAGTGGGCATTTTGCATTTATTTGGACAGTTGTGAGAATGACTTTGGAATTAGATAATTCCATGATGGGGGGGGCAATTTCTGCCTCCCAGTTTACAAGAATGGGATTGGAGTGGGGGAGGCCAAAACAAAGAGGCTTCCCTAAGGTTGTGCAGGAAGCTGTCTCCCACCCTGTGGAGGGTGGGAGAGGCCAAAGGATACTAACGGTGGCCATGATTTATTACTTCTATCTAAATTCTTACAAAGCATTTCCTCTGGGAATGCAGCTGTTTATTCATGGATAAGGGAAGGAAACGGAAATTTCTTGAGCAGTTTCTACTGCCAGTTTTCATGTTAAGCAATCTTAGGTATGTGATGGGATTCTAGCTTCATAATAATCTTTTCTCCTAATTTGAAACCAAATACTTGGAGCAGTGCAGGCCAGGTGGGTGAGCTAAAGCCAAAGTCCACGCTCTTGCATTCTACCAAGGAGTCCAACTGATTGGCCCAGGGCTTGCATAGACTCCATTTCTCTCAACCATCCCCAGCTATGCTGATGGGATCCTCCAAACTGATGAATGTCACTTGACTTGAGTTTCCCCAGGCTCCTCATTCCCTCTGTTTCTATCCCTCCTTTCTCCTTTGTCCACCTCCTTCTGGCTTTCAGCTTCCTACCAGATCATTCCATGGGTTGTATGCAACCCATTTCTAGAAAAGCAAAGTAAATGGAGTCAATTGGGAAGACCCTGCTTTGAGTCACTTCGAGCTTCTCCAGCACCCAAACAGCCCCCACCGGCCCTGTTTTTTAATGCTGGGTCTCATCTACATCTGGAATCAGTGTCCTACTCCCCTGCATCTCAAGCAGAATTATGCAGTCTCTGCATCACATATGGACTCTGCCTTTGCACCTATTGTGTGTAGACCAGAAAATGCCATTCCACAATATGCCTCTCTGGCAGAAGAGTTATTGTTAGTTGATTATTTTGATTATTTTACCCTGTAAGGGAAATTTACATTTATAAGGGAAAATCTCCATTTGTAAGTGTCCCTGTCTCCTATCTGGAAGAGAGGGATGATTCTATACCACAAGAAACTCTCAATGGAAAAAGTATGGACTCAAATCTTCATTACAAACCTTACCTTTGTTTACCTGCTCCCCTCCCCATAAATGGCTTTCCCTACACTTTCTCTCTCCAGTGTCTTTAGCTGAAGCTGGTGTTTAAGCCCGAATTCTAAGCCACCTCTGAGAGTTCCTCATTTTCCTGCATATCTCCCACGTACATGAGATATACGAGTAATAAACTTCTGTTTTTCTCTTCTTAATCTGTATGTTGTTTCAGGGGCCCCAGCTGAGAATTGGAAGGGTAGAGGGTAAGTTATTTTTCGTCTCCTACAAAATCATTTCTGAAATTTTAGCCAAACCATGAAAACTTTCAGTTATAAGGAAATTTAAAATGATTATGCATCATTGAAAGTATGACATTTCTGAATTTAAACTAAATAATATCTGGAAACAAAAAGCCTTTGGTCACTGTTGGGTAGTGGGGTGATGTGAGGAAGGCATTCTGCACAACTTAGTGAAGCCTCCATGTTAGGCCTTAGGTGAGGATATATCTCTTCTGCTTAGAGACTTGGAGTGAGGAAAGAAGGTTACCAGTATCTGGCTTCTAGGCTTCCCTGCCTCCCCAGACACATCCAGATCCTGCTCTTCCCAAGGAATCTCCCTCCCTGAGCCACTCTAGCACCCAGAAACACCACAGCAGGCCTGCTGCTAGTCCTGGGTCTGAGTCTGCATCTGGAGCCAGTTATCCGGATCATCTACAGGAGCTTGCATTCCCTGTATCAGTTTGATCCTTAAATAATGTGCCACCAATCACATCATTTCTGAAGTGTTAGCCCAAACAATGAAAGCTCTGTTATATGTAAAATTAAAAATGATTGTGTATAATTGAAGGTATGGCATTTCCTAATTTAAGCAATGTAACTTCTTTTTTTTTTTC
This sequence comes from Crocuta crocuta, assembly GCF_008692635.1. NCBI lineage: Eukaryota > Metazoa > Chordata > Mammalia > Carnivora > Hyaenidae > Crocuta > Crocuta crocuta. The sequence goes on from NW_027531914.1 coordinate 1,886,110, forward strand.
AATGTTTATTTATTTTGAGAGAGAGAGAAAGCATGAGCTGGGGAGGGCAGAGAGAGAGAGAGAGAGAAAGAATCCCAGGCAGGCTCTGAACTGTCAGTGCAGAGCCCAACGTGGGGCTCTATCCCTTGAACTGTGAGCTCGTGACCTGAGCCAAAAACAAGAGCCTAACTGATTGAACCACCCAGGTGTCCCTAAACTAAATAATTTCTATAACCAAAAAGCAACTCCCAAACATTTTCCCTTTTGTTAAAAATGGTGCTTATGCTTGGTGATCCTTTAAACAATTTTTTTAATGTTTGTTTATTTTTGAGAGAAAGAGAAGGAGAGAGAGCATGCATGGTGGGGGGCAGGGGCAGAGAAAGAGAGAGACACAGAAGCTAAAGTAAGCGTTAGCCTATGAGCTGTCAGCACAGAGCCCAACGTGGGGCTTGAACTCATGAACTGAGAGATCGTGACCCAAGTGAAAGTCGGACACTTAACTTACTGAGTCACCCAAGCACCCCTCACGCTTGGTAATCCTTAAATGAGGATCCTCTCAGAAGTATTTGTATATTTGATAGTGCCTGACTGGGAATTTTCCTGATACCAGGAGAGTCCGTTATCCTCCTTTCACCAAGAAAGTAAAGGTTCTTACTCACTAAAACCTTGAACTGGGGCGAAGGTCAGGGATTAAGAGCACTGACATCTTGGGTCCCTCCCAGGTCTCTGTTGTCATTCTCCCACACTCCTCTCTGGTGACCTAATTCATTCAGCTTCTTCTCTACTTTCATTTTAAAATTTGTTAATCTGCTCTCAGGCATACGTGGCTCTAGGGCAATTTCACCTTCAGGAAATGACCCACCCTATTTTTCCAGTCCTTTGATTACCAGTTCCTTCACTTATCCAGTCAGGCCACGCTGCCCACCACTCAGCAGGAATTCCCTGTTCCTGCTGTGAGTTCCTGCCCTTTGTTTCTCTACTTACCTGTTAAGATCTCATCTCAAATGCCACCTCCTCCATGAAGCCATTCCTAACCCTCCAAGTTGGATTTGGCTATCTTCGTACTCAGCCTTGCTCAACTCTCTCATGATGTGGTGGAGAGCCCACTGGACATAGGGATCAGCACACTGGGTATGAGCCTCACTATTGATACTTGGCTACCTCTAAAAGTCAGTAACAGTGTCTCCACTTCCTTCTCCCCAGGTTATCGGGTAAGCTCTCAGAAGCTATGTTAGCTTCAGATAAGAGACTCAGATATGTTTTGTTTTGTTTTTTCATTTGCAGGTTTTTCTGAGAGCGAAAGCGGATTCCAGTCATCTGTATCCCCCAAAGACAGTGAGTTGCACATAGCTTAGAAAATACTAAGTGTTGAGGTTCAGGACACACTATCCTAAAATATGCCAGGTTGGCATGTTGAATGTATTGAACTGAAGGAGTTTGAAAAAATGGCAGAAACTAGAAGGTCCTTTTGACCTCTTTCTCTTGCCCTTCTTCTCTAAAAGCAGTAGATAAATCTGTCATGTGAAAGGTACTTCCTCAGTACCAGGAACTGCTATTGATATCTAGTGGATAGAGGCCAAGGATACGCCCCCCCATTCTTTCCTCCAAATCCCCCGATTTAATCCCCCTTTCCTGCCAACAATAAATTATTTGGCTTAATAGTGTCAAGGCTGAGAAACTCTTGATTAATGCTCTCATCTTGTTCTTAGAAGATTTGAGTGGCCTACAAACTTACATATATAACAAGATATAACGTGAACAATGAAGAAATTGGGCACAGGGAAAGTAAACTCTGAAGCAAATTTAGCACATGCTTTAAATTTTCTGTATATTGCTGGATATGAGCTACAAATAAAATTCTGAGCTTCCCACCAGGTAAAGCAAAGAAGGAACACAAATATTTAGGAAATTGCCCATGTCTATAAAATAAGGACAGATTGAGATCTAGAGAAATTTCTCATCAAGGTCCTTAAAAAGGAGATGATATATGACATGTGGTGGTCAAAGCCCTTAACAGTATAAATAGAACAATAAATAGAATAATAATAAATACAATATAATACAATAAATAGAACAGTGACTTTCATGAACATATTTCCTAGTACAGGGTTAAAGCACAATGCTGGAGTAGAATCACTGAAGGCAAATTACTTCTCTCCCTGATAATCTGGATGATTCAGGACTAAAAATCAAGTTTTCAGGGAAACACTAGATGTATCTTCTTGGACAACCCTCCATGAGTATTTTCACCAGCGAGGCTATGGTAAGAATTGGGCAGCAATGGGGCTGAATTAGAAGTCTTTGATGAGAACCAGAGTTCAGATTCCCCAGGAAGGCTGCTTATGCTGCATAGGAACAGGGATGCAGAAGGAAAGGTATTTAAGGCAAATGCACTGTCATAAAAACTAAATGAAGCAGCCAGGACACACACCTGAATAGAAGGCCACCCTCGTGTAGCACGGATGTGAGCTAATGGCCATCCTAACTCAAAATCCAGATAAGCTAAAAGCAGATTTGTGAGAAGCCTGTGTTTTCCTCAGACACCAGTTCTAGGCCTGCTTCAGCAAGTGATCGGTAGGGAAGTTGAGAAAGGGAAAATGACCAACAGAGGCTACAAGTGACATTTAAATGATCCATTTAAAAGAAGCATATAGTCCTNAAACTATTAAAAAAAAAATAAAAGAAGCATATAGTGTTTGTTAAGAGGTACACCTTTTGCATGTACTGATGAATTGCATGTGACCATAGGAGTGATCAAAGTCCCAAAGCTGTGTAGCACTGAACTGGGAAAATGCTTATTTCAGGTGTTAACAAAACCCACCCACTGTGACAATAAAAGAAGGCAGTAAAACACTCTTGGAGCACAATTTTAGGTAACTAATTTCCTGGTCAGTACTATGGAGATGAAAGAATTGCAACATGGAATCTTAGATAATGTAATGAACTGACCTTTTAAAAATATCAACCACTTGACGCCAGTCTGATTCTGAGCCACTGCTTGCCTGGGCCAGGGGGTTAGCGGCCTTGGAACTGATATATATTTAATGTTTATTCATCTGAGGGGGGGGAGGGGCAGAAAGAGAGGAAGACACAGAATCCAAAGCAGGCTCCAGGCTCTAAGCTGTAAGCATAGAGCCCCATGCAGGGCTTGAACTCACGTACCGTGAGATCATGACCTGAGCTGAAATTGGAGGCTTAACCGACTGAGCCACTCAGGTGTCCCTAGAACTGATATTTTTAATGTGTCCCAGGTGACTCCAAGATGTGGTAAGGGTTGAAAATCACTGTATTAAAGAAAGTCTATCCAAAATGATGGTTTGAGTATTGAAGTAGTGGAGCTTATGTCTTTTACACAAAAATGAAACACATATTTACTCCCAATTTCAAATTTCTCCTACTACTTACATTTTTACTGCAAACATACATAATTACAAAAATGTAGCCAAAGTAATACGTTCAGTGAAGACACTCTAAAAATCACCAAAATATCAAAAGAAAAATATCTCTGGTAAATCTACCATACAATGTTAACCTTACTGAAATTTGTCATGTAATGTCCTTGTATTTAGTCCAATAAAAAACAATTCATGTACAGGACCATGTTTTAAAGAAGATTTTCTTAAATTTGGTAACAAATCCATTTCTCCTACAGTATACAGAAGGCTATTATATTACTGCTTGTTACACTTGGGGAGCACATATTCACCTCTTTTGGAAGTGGTATCCAATCATTGTGCTCCAGCTCAGAATTGTTATTATCTGATTAGTGAAGACCCTTACTACGTCTCTTGAGTTGGCATAAACGAGCAGAGAGGGTCTTTCTTTCTAAGAAATAATTTAGTTGGAGTTCTTCCAGCTCATTCCATAATTTATTTCTGTCTGCTGAATTAAAGGTTGAGATACTATTAACTGAGGGGCGCCAGGGTGGCTCAGTTGGTTAAGCATCTGATTTCAGTTCAGGTCGTGGTCTCATGGCTCGTGAGTTCCAGCCACGCATCGGGCTCTGCACTGACAGTATGGAGACAGCTTGGGATTCTCTCCCTCCCTCTCGTTCTGCCCCTCCCTGACTGGTGCTTTCTCTCTCTCTCAAAATAAATAGACAAACTTGAAAAAAAGAAATAAAGAAATACAATTAACTGAGTGAATCAATTTTTGAGTTAACTTCAAAGTCCCAATTCATATGCAATACCCTGAAATCTCTCAAATTTCTCAACCAGATTCCTCACTTAAGTAATGGTCTATTTCCTCAGACTCATGTCTTGCCTTTATTCTGTTTCTCTCTTCAAGTCTTTCTTGGTACTCTTTGTCTCTACTAGGAGCTCAGCAAAGAGAAATCCTAAAGGGAGAAGAAGGTATCACTAGCTCCTGGATTTGCAGAGGACTTGGCTCTCTCATGCTTAGCATCTCTAGTAACTGGTCATATCCACAGAATAGCAGTCCTGTAGATGTCTTAGACTTAACAGTGTGGCTAAAAAAACTAGAAGACCTATGAAGCATGCACTCTATTGTAAATCTTGCTGTGCCTCATATTTGAATTGCAATTACCTGTCCTTTTTAATTATGTGGGCCTAAGGTCCCTTACCTGGTAAATCAATACAGCTAATAGCTGCATCCATTTCAGTACAGAACATCTTGAACAGTCTTTATTATTATTTTTAAAGTTTTTGGTAAACGGTCATGTTTGTTAAGTGATTTTAAATTGTGTTTTATTATGAGTGGGTGGAAGAATTCCGCCCCCCCCCCCAGCCCTATCCTCAGTGCCAACTACTCGTACTGGTGATGGAAATAACGAGAGCTAAGCTAGTACTGGTCCTTACCCATAAAATCAATGATTAGAACTTCTGGATTGTTGAATTTGGATGGTGTCTGTAATCTAAAACTTGAGCAGGACCCATCCAGTACTTTATAAGAGAACAACAAAACCATTTTGAGTGCTCTTGTTGGTATAAATAGGTGTCAAAACTTCAATGAGAATACAGTTACGTGTGACCAGGGAGCACTTAAATGATGACAAATTTAGTTCAGGGGAAAGGCAGCCGAGTATACAAACACTTGATTATATTTGTTTTCCTCAAAAGCCTCCAGATGTATTCTTCCCGAACACTGTCTATGTGCTAAGAGGGTCATCCATTAAATCCACATACATCTGTCTTCATTTTCACTCTCCCAAGTTAGACCCAAGTGAGCTTCAATGCAGTGTTAAGTGCAAATTTCTCAATAAAACTGATGGCCCCCCATGGAATGCCTGCTCAGTCCTCTGGGCTTCCCCTACATTTTGCTAACACATTCAAGTGCTCTTAAGGCTGGCTACCTACCAGGAGGTAAACGAAATACATCCTTAGGGCACCAATAAAGCTGGGGCAATAAAGTAAAATAAATGAGAGAAAATTTTAGAAAAATATTTAGCCTCCCTGCTCAAATAAACGTAATCCTTGAGGGAAATAATCATAATGATATTGGACTTCATGCTTATTTACATATGAATGGGTGTGGACACGTAGCACATCGTGTATATTTCAGTGCATTTAAGACATCTAAAGATGTCTGGTACTGGTTATTTTTTAAGGGCAGCTGTTTCTAGGTCCTTCGCCTCTCCTGGAGTCAGAGACATAGCTCCACTCCACATTTTATCTCACCACAGTGCCTGGAGCAGAGCAGGTGCTCAATGGGTATTTTTTTTTTTTAAATAAATGAATGAACCAAAGTATGAATATAGAAATTGTGAGTTTCATACACATAATTTTAAAGTCTTTAGGTCTAGACATCTAGATGTCAAAAATACCATTTTTCAGAAATGTGCTTGCCTTAGGGGTCTGGATATAAGAGGAAGGGAAAAAAAGTTCCTTTAAATTATGCAAGTGAGAAAACCTAATTATTTCTTTGACAGGGAATACTGAGAGCTGCCTTGGTATTACTGCTGATAATAACAATGCTACAAATCAGCAAAGGCAGCAAGTGGCCAGATCCTAACAATTTCAAAAAAACTGGGTTTTTCCCCCTAACAAAACAGAGACATTTAGAGTTAATTCTGACAATAATGATAAAGCTCAAAACGACTGAAAGCAGAATTGTGCCTCCCTACTAACAAAACCAATTCCAACAGCAAATCCTGAAGCCAATCATAAAATAAGAAACTTTCTAGAAGCTTTCTATTTCAATTTAAAATATTATTTTTGAACACACGAGTCTTAACAGTAATACAATGATTTCTTCTTTAACCATCAAGAATATTTTTTCCTAATACAAATGTATCTTCTAGTAGCACATTTTAAAGAAACAGTCATGATATACCTAGGCTCTTAAGAGTCACCACAGCCAAATTTAATTTAAAAGACAACTGCATATTGCAGACTTACGGTTTTTAAAAAAAAATCGGCGAGACACATGATGAATACCTAGCATTCAATTCTGCCCTGGGTTTTGTTAATTACATGGTAAAATTTTACTGGCTTTACAGCTTATTATTTTTTTAATTTTTTTTTCTTTTGAAAGAAGATGGTAAAGAGAAAAGGTTACACAATTGAAACGTATTACTTTGTATTACAATAATACTTACCACACTCTGGTTAACTGCAGAGGACAGCAGCCAGGTCCACTGGACAAGCCTCAGGAACACGACTGCTTTGTTGGCTGCAGCCTTGGGGATGGTGTCGGAGAGGGTGGGGTTAGGGGTGGGGAAAATTAAGAGGTGGGACAAAGACTAAACTCGTGAGGGAATTGTCTCTATTGTCTGGGGGCCAATGTTCCTCTATTTGAGAAAGCACACACTGCATTTAATTTCATTATATTTTTCTGTGACATTTGCCTGACGCCACAGCGAGACTTATTTATGATTAGGCAACAACATGTTTTATGAAGATCCAAGCCTTGTTTGCTTATTTAGGGATTCTCTAACTTATTGACTCCTCAAGCATTTAAGGGACATGAAATGCATTTAAAACTAAGCATTGGGCAGCTGGTCTGAGGTCTCAGAAATGCTGGAGAGATATGTAACCTTCCTCTTGGCCGGGTTGTTGGGACTTACATTCCAAGCTAAGGAGCTAGAGGAGAAGATCTCTTGAAGGAAGGGGGCAGAGCGGGGCTGTGGCCAGTGGCATGTTGATGTCCCCTGTCTGGTGCCAGTGTGGAGCCTGGATTCTCAAAGGCGAGGCCGACGTCCATCTCACAACTTCGTAGCGAGTGAAGGATGCAGAGGGCCTGAGCAGAGAGGAGAGCAAGAGGAGGGACTTAACCAAAACCCGTAACTCTTTGGAATTGGGTGGGGGAGTGCAAGAGGGAATGACTCACTTAAGGAATCATTAGGGACGCACATAGATACTGTATATAAAACCTCAATTGCTTCTGGGTTGCTGACTAAAAATGTGTTAGCTTAGCCAAGGTTAAAATGTCCTTAATTCCTATCAGTGTGACCCTAATGAGTTGTACTTTCTGTCGTGGTGTTTGAACACAAAGCTTGAATGACTCACATCACTTAAATTGTTTTCTGTTCTCCTAGGTTAGAGGTATGTACAGAGGGAGTTGTTCCTGGAGACACAAGGTAAGTGGGAAAGGGTTCATGGCTGCTCACTTATCTCTGAGGGACATTTGCCTAGACTATTAACAGTTCACGTGTACCATTGGGTAGAAAACCCACTACCCGTATAAAAAATGCTATCTTATTTCAGAACCCTACTGTGTGAGCAATTGCCACTGTATACATAGGCCACCTGACAGAAAAGATAGCTGATGTCGTCCCTGTCCGGGAAGGGCTCACAACCTGGGAAGTAAGACACATTGTACAGACTGTATAGAAAGTATCTTTAGCATTTTACAAAACAAGAGACCATCAAGTTCTAAGCCACTCACTGTGTGGCTCTTGGGCAAATCTCTTTAAAAAAAACAAAACAACAAAAAAAAACAAAGGCTGTGATTTATTGAGGACTTGCTATGTGCCAAGCACAAAACTGGTTCATTTTGAGGAATGTATCAGTTATATATCTTCACCATTTGATTCACATAGCAACCCTAGCTGTTTTTATCCTCTTAATAAAGACAAAGAAGTGCTTTGTCCAAGGACTCTGGAGCAGATAACCTGGGACAGTGAAACTTGAGCTCAGGCCCATGTTTTGCCACTATCTTCAACTATATGGTGGTAAAAATATCAAGTGTGTTAACTGTGGTGAGCATTAAATGAGATAATGGCGGGGGAGATGTGGCTACGGGAAAGGTGTGCACTAGAGAGCTGTGTTTCACTCTCCGTGACCATCCCGCCCTTCCTCTGGACTGGACTGTAGTCCCCTAAGTCCCCTCTCCTCCACCTGCCTTGACATTGCACCTGCCTCGATCCTCAGCTGGATGCTGAGCCCTCTGCAGAACGTAGGGCTGTGTCATCAGCATGACTTTACAGTTGCGACCACGCCCGACAAAGGCATGTAATTCAGGATCTCGAGGGATAACATTAAAATGTTTTTAGAGTTATGGTCTAAGCTAGCCGCACATGAACAGGAAAAAGAACCCATCTATCAAATGGAGAAGGAAGGATCCAGGTCTGGGGGATTTTGCCCATTTGCACCAATCAAGCAATTTAAAAGAGGCTCACCAGGTCATCTGTGATTGGGGTGAAATCAGTCTCCCAAGACCTATGCTGTCGTCTCTAAGGCTTTTCACCGTTCATTCAACAAGTCCATATTGAGAATTTGTTATATACATTATGTCTGTGTGAGACACTAGGGACCCAGCAACAGCCAGCGACAGCCAGGTGCCCTGCTGTTGAGATGCCTATTTGGTTTCATTCTAATAAGGGAGAAAGACGAAAGAAAAACACACACAAACACAAATAAAACCCAAGTAAACATGCAAATGGACAAAAGAGCTGCACATCATTCTAAGGGTCTTAAAGAAAACTGTCAAGGGGCTGAGATTCTGAATAAGGGAGGGTATTTAGAAAGGGGGGCTTACCTTGGACAGGGGGGCAAAACGGGCCTCCCTGAAGCGGAGCCAAAGGAAGAGAAGGAACTGGCCGTGAGCGGCATGGGAGGAGCGTCCCGGTGCAGACAAAAGTCCCAGTCTAAGCTCAGCAGATTTTAAGGAACTGAGAGGGGCTACTGCCAGGACAAGCAATAAACATTCTAATGGACTATGTGAAGAGCCAGGGATGGGGGCAGACTTAGTTTTATAGGACTATTCAGGAAAGACTCCATGGAATGTGGTATTTTAAAGACAGACTGGCACACTGAATCGTTGGTGTGCATGCGCTCGCGCGCCTGTGTGTGTGTGTGAACTCATGCTGAAAAAAATCACCAGGCCATTTGTTTGTCTCTTCATGATTGATGAAAGGAAGCGGCACAGTCACAACCTAGCTTCTGTTGCTCCTCTCTTTGCAAACAGGCCTAGCAAGCTTTGGGGTTGAGAATGGGTAGAGTTAATGGTTGATGACCAATTCCCTGAGAAAAATAGTCAGGACAGGTGTGTGTACTCCTGACATGAGCAAACTGCTTTAGGGTCATTGCCATTTTCAAAAAGGGCTAAGTAGCCACTGGCCCATACAACATGGGGTACTGCTTGGAGTGAGTTCTACAGGTGTGGCTCCTGTGGTTAACTGCAAGAAATCAAGACAGGAAAGCAGAGTGGTGCGAAGCGTGGCCTCTGGAGTTGGAATCACAAATGGCTTAAAGTGGGGCCTGGCACTGGCTGGTCACTGTGGCCTGTTGCTGGCTGTTGCTGGGTCCCCAGGGCTCTTCTACGTCAAGAACATGGCAAAAAGTGAACATGGCCTAACGGCCTATCAATATACAATGGGTGCTGGCAAATATCGATGATCTTTTCTTAACCCTGAGTTAGAGAAGCGGAAACAAGGAATCATAGTGAGAAGAAATTGAGGAAGTAAAATGTGCAGACTTGCCACATCGGAGGTGGAAAGTGAAGGAGACGGAAGAACCAATGGATTCCCAACATTCTAGCCTGGTACACTGCTTAATAACTGAACCATTTAAGGCTTTCTGAATCAAATCACAGAATAGTTTTTTAAGATCTTTCTTTCTTTCTTCCTTTCTTCCTTTCTTCCTTTCTTTCTTTCTTTCTTTCTTTCTTTCTTTCTTTCTTTCTTTCTTTCTTTCTTTCTTTCTTTCTTTCTTTCTTTCTTTCTTTCTTGAGTCAGAGACAGTGTGAAAGGGGAAGGGGCAGAGAGAGAATTCCAAGAAGGCTCCTTGCTGCCTCATGCAGAGCTTCATGTGGGACTCGAACTCATGAAATGGTGAGATCATGAACTAATCCGAAACCAAGAGTCAGACACATAACTGACTGTGCCACCCAGGTGCCCATCAAGTCATAGAATATTAAACAAAAGGGGATTTATTGCCTCATGTCTGAAAAATCCTGGGTACATCCAGCTTTGGGACCAACTTGTTCCAAGGCTCAACCCTCTGATCAGGGCTTGAGTCTGTCCTCGCTTTGGCTCTTTTCTTCTTCATGCTGACTTCACTCCTACTCATACTTCACATCCCCTGTGGTGCCACAGGGGCTGCCCACAGCTCCAGGCTTGTTCTCTCAGATCCTGGGGCAAGAGAAAATAAGAGTTAACACCCACATTTGCATGCTACATCATAGGCACTGTTCTATTTTTTTTAAAGTAGGCTTCATGCCCAGAGTGAGGCTTGAACTCATGACCCTGAGATCAAGAGCAAGAGTTGCATATTCTACAGACCAAGCCAGCCAGACACCCCTGTTCTAATTTTTTTTTAAACAGATCATGATACTTATAATTTTCACAAGAACAAGGTAGTTAGAAAAACTGAGGCAGATTAAGTAACTAGCCCAAAGTTACAAATAAGAGACAGAGCTAGGATTTGAGCCCATAGGTCTGGTTTCAAAGTCTGTTCTCTAAAGGGCTTCTTCTGGAGAACAGCCACCTTCTTTTGGGACCTATTTGTACTATGTTAGTTGTGTTTGGGTCCTTAAGGCTAGGGACAGTGATGTCTACTAGGCCAGAGGCGGTTGCATGCCCATCCTGGGGATGGGCACAAGGAAATGCCATGCAGGCTCCTGGGCTGGGCAAGGGGGGGGACGGCAGAAGGGCATCTCGGTACTCTTTTCAGAACAGATGGCAAAACAAGAGCTTTCCATCCCAACTGAGATGAGAAAGAAAGAAAAGGAAAGGGGTTTAGGGTGAAAATGATGAGCTCAGTGTTAGCTAAAGTTTGAAGTGCTAGAAAAACATTCATGCAAAGATGGGGTTCTTTGGACATATTGATTCATACTTGAAATAAGATGATAATAAAAGGGTAAAAGTAAAATGACAGGCAAAGAGACACCGGACAAACGAAGACAAATGAAAAACAGGAGTGGTAATGTTAATGTTAGACGAGGCAGATCTTAAGGCTAAAAGCACTTAGAGTGTAAGGAACATCTGTATGTAGTGATAAAAGGCACAGATAATTAAGAAGATGTAACAGTCAAGGTAGGCATCAAAGAACATAGCGGCCAAATACATAAAGGCAGGAAGGAGAACTTTATACAATTATAATGAGAGATTTCAAAATACCTTCCCCACAATCAGCCAGAATTAATAGTAAAGAAATAATCATTCAGCTCAACAAAGAATACGATGTTATACTAGCCAAAACGTTATGCAGATGAACTGAATAATATAATCAAATAACTGGAGATGGGACATCTAAGGACTTCTTACATCCCACAAATAAAGAAAAGTTTTTCATAAAATTGAAAAATGATAGATACGTGATGAAGATGATCTAAAAACCTTAAATTGTTAGAAATGAAGGCACAAACTCCTAGGTAAGTCTTGGATCAAAGAGGAAATAAAAGGGAGTTCATTCATTCTCTAGAAACCAATGAAAAGCAAACCATTCTCTATTGAGAACTGTGGGACTCTGAAAGTAATACTAAGAGGAACATTTTGAGCTCAAAATGCCTTAGCGATTTAAAAGTGAAACCAAAAAAATAACGGACTAAATATCCATCTTTTTTTTTAATGTTTTAATTTTATTTTTGTGAGAGCGTCAGCAGGTGAGAGGCAGAGAGCGGGGAGGGGAACAGCCGGGGATCCGAAGTAGGCTCCAGGCTCCCCGCTTCCCAATGTGGGGCTTGAACTCACCAACTGTGAGATCAGGACCTGAGCCCAAGTCGGGCGCTCAGCCTACTGAGCCACTCAGGCGCCTCTAAATACTCATCTTTAAATTTTAGAAAAATAAGTCAGGAAATTGGGATTAATAAAGGTAAAAGCTGAAGTGAACGATATACCTAGAAAAGATAGTAGGATAAAAACAGTAAGAAGGGTAACTAACCTACTGAAAATAACTCCAAAATTTTATTGAATTGATGCCTCCTTCAGATCTTTGCCTCAGTGGCCTTCCCTGTCTCCCCATGGCCTGGGGCCCATGTTGGAGCTGTGACTGCAAGTCTACACTTGCTGGGATGACTCGATGCGTGCCTGCTTCTCCACCATTGGGGCACCCTGTTGAAAACCACAACTCGGGGTGCCTGGGTGGCTCAGTCAGTTAAACGTCCGAGTTTTGCTCAGGTCATGATCTCATGGTTCGTGGGTCGGAGACCTACGTCAGGCTCTGTGTTGACAGCTAGCTCAGAGCCTGGAGCCTGCTTCAGATGCTGTGTCTCCCTCTCTCTCTGACCCTCCTCTGCTCACACTGTCTCTCTCTCTCTCTCTCTCTCTCTCTCAAAAATAAATAAAAACATTTAAAAAAGAAAACCACATCTTCCTCTGTGGGATCTACAGGGCCCCTCTGACAGATTGCCTCATCGGGGCAGAACATTCTTTTTTTTTTTTTTAATTTTTTTTACAAATAGTTTATTGTCAAGTTGGTTTCCATATAACACCTAGTGCTCATCCCCCCAAGTGCCCTCCTCCATGCCCATCTCCCCCCTCCCCCCCC